>NW_024412394.1:65922540-65993879 GCF_014898765.1 Herpailurus yagouaroundi
CCCCCCCCCCCCCCCGCATTGCACTTTTTATAATTAGGATACTACAGTTGGTACAACAACAAGGAGAAAAAATTAGTAATGGAAGCTGCGTTTTCAGAGCTTGTGTCCAACTATTAGAGGAGAGCAAGCCAAAGAAGGGATCCTTAGGACCAGAGTGTGTGAGTGCACTTGTGGGAGGGTTTTCTGGGGTGACTCCGGGACTTTACAGACATACAAGAAAGGCTACCTAGTTTGGATCTGTGCTGGAGGAGAGAGGAGAGAGATGAACTTGGGAATGGTTTTGCTTGAGGCAGGGCAAGTAGCAAGGTTAATATTCTCAGAGTCTATTAAGTTTTTTTAAATGTATGTGTGTATTTATTTTTTAATCTTTATTTTTGAGAGAGAGAGACAGAGTGCAAGTGGGGGAGGAACAGAGAGAGAAGGAGACACAGAATCTGAAGCAGGCTCCAGGCGCCGAGCTGTCAGCACAGAGCCTGACACGGAACTCGAGCTCGTGAACTGCAAGGTCATGACCCAAACCGAAGTCGGATGCTTACCCGACTGAGCCACCCAGGCGCCCCTGTTTTTATTTATTTTTGAGAGAGAGAGAGAGAGAGAGAGAGAGAAGGTGTGAGCAGGGGAGGAGCAGAGAGAGAGAGGGACACAGAAGATCCAAAGTGGGCTCTGCATTGACAGCAGTGAGCCTGATGCAGGGCTCGAACTCACCAACCATGAGATCATGACCTGAGTTGAAGTCAGATGCTTAACCAACTGAGCCACCCAGGCATCCCAGAATCTATTAAGTTTTAAGTAAAACAATGATGAATAGAGAAGGCTTTGGTGGTCTGTACCCCCAACGCTCCCCAAGAGCTATCCCTAGTCCTTCCTCTGGCCTTACACAGCTACAAAGAGCACTGGCATGGGAAGACCCCTCCCTGCCCCTGAAATGTTTTGTTGAGAACCATGCTGCCTTTGTGAAGGATCCTTGCAAACCACCCGGGACAGGGTGGCACCCTTTGAGAGGGAATTGGCAGGTCAGGGTAAGGACGGGATCAAAATCCAGGGGCAGTCGTGACCCCCAAACAGCCAGAGTCACAACCAACCAACCCACTGGAGTAAAACAGCTGGGATAGGCTTTGAGACTCAACTGACAGTGTCTGAGAGGCTTTTACAAGCACTGTAATTTATTTCAATTCCCCTGAGTATCATCGGAGGCAGCCCTCCATGTGTCCCTGACAATTGACCAGGAAGGAAATCCTAGAGGAGACACTGGTCCAAGATGACCCTGGGCAGACACCTGGCACCTGGGGCTCTGGTCAGATCTCACGTTCCTTCCCCACCTTGGGCTGCCCCCTTGTACTCACCCCCAAGAACAGGAAGGTCAGGGAGACAGGAAGTATCGTCAGTAGAGAATCCCGGGCTCCTGTAACAAGTCACTCCCAGCCAGGATGGTGCCGCCAAAGGAGGCACTACAGGCAGCCGCGAATCAGGACTTTTTGGCCTTGGCTGCCAAAAGACCCCCTTTTTGAAAGGCTTTTCCTTGCTATCCACCTATGGGAATTAGGGCTAATGAAATAATAATGAACATAAAGAAGTTGCTCAGAGAAAATATATACGGTCTCACATAAATTCCATTCTTTATTAAAATACAGAAATACTTTTTACAGCATGAACAGAAAATACTGCATTGTCTTGGAATCTTAAGATTTAGAAATTTTACTGAATCACTCCCAGGCCCACAATACACTGTACTAGAAAAAAAGAATACTGCATCAAAAATGAAAAAAGCACCCCAAAATATTAAAATCATTAAGGCCAGTAGTGTTTATTTAATGAAACTACATATCTGACTCTACTGTACCTACCAGTCACTATTCAAAGGAATATATTAAAAATAGATCTCTAAATAATGAAAAAATTGGCCCAAAGGAAAAAAGCTTATGTACAATAACAAAAAGGCTTTGAAAAATTAAAAGCACATTTTGATATGGTGTCTTATATATAAGCGTCTATTACCGTAAAAAATGAGCACATCAACTCACTCTGACAACATGCTTGTTTGGAGCCTACTTATTGCACATGTGAGATCTGTCACTGTATGCAGTAAGAATACATGTATGTTCATACACAGATAATTATAGTATAAACAGTAAGTGATGAAATTAAATGAGAGGATAAATAACTTTAACAAACTACATTTTGAGGCACATGAGGAATAAAATTCATGTTCTTTCTAAGTTACGGACACAGCATCTTTTTTCTCCCCTGTTTTTTGTACCTTAGTGTAATGCTTATTTGCATTTAACCTAGTTATCGTATGTTTGCATGCTTGGCAAACTGAATTACAGAACCAAATTGCCTATTACAATTTATCATTATGTGACACAATTACATAGAAACACTTCGAAGTGAGAGGGTTGTCCCGATATTAGGAAACACTGATTGCATCATGCTTACAAAGAACAAAAATTAAGGAGAGGCTCTTTCCCCAGGTGACAGAGTTTACTGCTCTTCCTCTCCAATGGAAATGCTGTTCCCCATTACAACAGGTTCTATTCATTGATTTCTGGTCTGCAAAATTAGATCCATTGGAATAATAATAATAAAAAAAAAAGCTAGCCCCTAAAATGACACCATTTCCTAGGCTCAAAACTCCACACTCTCCAAGCACTTCTAAATAAAGCCTGGAAATGAAGTAATGTTCCAGAATTCCATTACGTCCACAAAAAGTGAAAGCACAATGAATTTTCGAGTAGCTGGAGTGTCTGCAATACATGTACCAGATCCTCCTTGCACACGGGCCTTGGCACAAGCAGTTGATGCATAAACTTTCACTGGATGAACTTTATCTCAAATTCCCAAACCTAATCATAAATACACGCATGAATGTGCATACACACACCCTTTGCAATCTTTAGAAGGGAGGAAGACCATCCAGTTAGGGAAAAGGCAATGCGGTCAGCCCTATTTTTCTCTTACCGAGACAGGGAGATGACCTATTTGTGCCTTTGGTTTCTGGCTTTTTCATGCAGGGCACGGTTAAGGACAGGAACTTTACCAGGGAGAGGATTCGACTGTCACCTTCCCAGACAGAGAGAGATCAGAACGCCTCCTGCGTGGGCATATTGGAGTAGAGAAGCAGAATAAAGAGGTGGAAACATGAGATTAACTGAGGCTGGGTTGAAAGAGAGAATCTGGCAATGAACTCCTCAACTTACAAAACAAAAGGCATAACATTTCAATCATCATCATTCAATCTTGCAAGCTTAGAGAACATGGATTTCCACTTGCTCAGGTGCCCTCGGTATTTTATCAAGAGCCTTGTCAGATAGTTACAGCCTAGCCTGGCTAGTAAAACACAAACCTTCTGGCCCAGTGATGCTTTGTGATACTACAACGGCACTTAATTAACAAAAAGTTTTCACTGTTAGTGTAGAGGAAAAAATGGCAACAGAAGGTAATTTAATGAAATGATGTTGCTTCATCCATTTTTATTGCATTTTATTGTGTGAGTATAGAATCAAAAGTAAATTTATCTGCAAATGTACTTAAAGGAAAAAGTCTTTATATTAATAAAATTATTTCTAGGTATATACAGGAGAGAAAATAATCAACTGATGTCTATAAAATGGAAATATTTGCTGTATAAAGCAACTGATCTTTCAACATTTCTGGAGGATGAGAGGAGAGGAGCTCATTTTCTTTGACTATATCAAGTGATCAAAGATATAGCTAGAAGATGACAACAAATTAAATATTGTGGTTTTGAATACAGTGGTTTTGAATAAAAGAAATTAAAGTTCTCCAAATTCTCACACTTAGGCAGCAACATTTTCAGATCCTGTAGTGGAAACAAGTTTGACTTCTAGTAAGAAGGGTATGTGACCATGCTGGACAAAGGCCAGGCATAGAACATCCCCTTTCCAGAATTTTGCTGCCTCTCTCTCTCCTCTAAACTACATTTTCCTTTGAGAAACATATCATCATCTTTCCCTTCCCAGACTTCATACTGCACACCTTCTCATCACACTTGTAAATGTCTAAAAACAAAACTTCACCCCAGAAATGCTTCTGACATAGCTCATCATGCCTCATCTTTGATCCGGGCTGGCCCTCCTCATTTAAACTGAGACACTGGCCTGGCTTTGGTCACAGGGGGTGCAGTCAGGGTTAAGTGGGTCTGGACAAAGCTACACGTTCTATAAAGAGCTGTGGAATGATCAGAATTGCTACTGGATGTCGGAGTGACTCGAGGCAGATTGCAGGAGGCAGCGTGGCTGGGAGAAACAACTCATGCTTCTCAAGAGGTATGTCAGATTGTCTCCAGGTCACCTGGGCTCTTGACCTTCAGGACTGAATGAAGAGAAATCCCTACGGGGATGAGCATTTGGGCCTGTGCTTGAGGAAGGTTGATGAGTTGTATCAGTGAGATGTCAGGGTGAGTCACAGAATGAAGCATTTAAAATGATAGGACTAAAAATAAAAGGGACAGAATTCTTATTCCCAAACTCAAGGACAGACTGAGAGGGCTAGACCTTGAGTAATGGAAAGAGTAAGTGGAGATCAGGCTGGAAGCAGGATAGAGCCAAAGAATGCTGTAGGCAGGTGGTGAGGGGATAGTGGAAGGCAGGCAAGGATCAGGACTACTGGGCCAGCAAGTGAGGAGGCCACCTGTTAATTCTTTATTTCTCTCTCCACCCACCTCTCCTGCCCAAAAAACATTTGATGTAGTGGAATGGAGAAATACAGAAAGGGGGAAATGAAGAAACACAGAGATGGAAGGAAGGAAGGAAGGAAGGAAGGAAGGAAGGAAGGGAGAGAGGGAGGAAGGGAGGGAAGGAAGGAAGGAGGGAAAGAGAAAAGAGAAAGAAAGAAAGAAAGAAAGAGAAAAAGGAAGAGACAGAAAGGAAGAAAAAAAGGTAGAAACTAATGAGAAAATGATGTTTATGTGGCTTCGAAGAAGAGTTACATGCCTGTGAGAGAAGAGGATAAGAAAATATCTGGATGAAGTCAGACAGGGGGAGAAGCAGAAGCTACAAGTCATAAAATACAAGAGTGAGGAGCCTACAGCCCCACTGGGCTTCGCTGAGAGTAACTACCGTCAGCACCTGCAAAGCTCACCTGGATGCCCCCTCCTCTCCCGGCGGAGGAGGTGGGGGTATGGGGTTGATAACTCAGAGAGCTTGTTTCTTTTGCACTGCCCCTTGATCTGCCCCCACAGAGTGCTGTGGGGCCCATGGGAGATGATGTGGAGAAGGTTCTACACTGGAGGTGAGCTGTTCAGGTGTCCCTCATGCTTCTTCCTCCCAATTCCTCTGGGATCGGGGCTCTAGAGACAAGAGCAGTGTCTGCACATTTGCATGCACTCACAGCATCAGCTCACCATGCCTAAAGATACAGCGATAAGATTACTTTAAAATGAACGCGGTGGGTGTTACACATCAGGCAATGTCGCCCTTCAAAGCGGTTTACCCGTTGCAACTCCTTACACCAACACCTGCCTGATATAGTTAGGAAATGAATTGTGGCTCTTATTGCTTTAAGCTTTTGGACCAACTAAGGAAACATACAAGGAAAAGACAAACTAAAGAGTACGGGACGCACCATTTTAAATTTCAAATGGATTACCTGTGTCATTCACCAGGCAACATCCCAGTGGCTTTGACTTGCTCCAAAAAGAAAAAAACATCTACCCCCACCAAGGGACGACAGTGCACTTCCAACCACACTTTGAAAGAATGTGTTCTAGCTTCTAAACATGACTCTAGAAGAGATGTACTAAAAATACCCTGAGTAATGACAACATTCTAGGAACACGTGCCCAGGCTCTTAAAGGTGATTTCTTTGAAGGTGAAACTAAATTTTGAGGTGCTTATGAAAAAAAAAAATCGGTCTCATGATTCTATTCTCAGTGCTCCTATGGAACCATTTGGGAAGAAAGAGAAGCCCCAGATATTTCTGAGTCTGTTCTCAAGGACAGAGATGGTAAAGAATGAAAGAGGACAAGGAAGGTTCTCTTCTATCCGTGTCCTACAGGCTGTGTCTTCTCAAAGAGGCTTACTACCATCCATACCTGTGACAGAGTGCCTCATGCAGGAGGCCCAGTTCAGCTACCTGCCCACTCTGAGGGGAGCAAGGTACAGGGAGTGTGGGGGTCATGGAAAGAGCTCTGTGGCCCTCCCCCAGAGATGCTTACCTCCCTGCACAGTTTACCCGCAGATGGAAACCCGACGCATTTGTGCGAGGCATCACAGATTGCAAAGGAGAAGGACAGGATGCTTAAAAGTAAAGCTGTAAGTACGACTCTCTAATGCCTGCAGAAGACCACTAGGCCAAGCGGGAATGTGAGATCGTAAGACAAAAAGATGCAAGTCGGTGACTGGGGAGGTTGGGAGAGCCAGGAATAAAAGGTGTCAGGCTCCGCTTTGGCAATTCTCCTTTCAATAAAGATAACGGGGTTCAAAGAGAAGTTAGTGGTTTTTCGACAAAAAAGTGAAAACCAGTCAAGCATTGTTTCACATGGTTCATTAACAAGGTGTCTTTTATACAGCAAGTGCTATGCAAGGTGCTAGATAGTTCCTTTTTCCAAGCACCAAGATTTAAATATTTTCGTAGAGGGGCACCTGGGTGGCTCAGTCAGTTAAGCATCCGACTTTGACTCAGGTCATGATCCCACAGCTTGTGAGTTCGAGCCCCACATTGGGCTCTGTGCTGACAGCTCAGAGCCTGGAACCTGCTTTGGATTCTGTCTGTGTCTCTCTCTGTCCCTCTCTTGCTGGTTCTCTCTCTCTCTCTCTCTCAAATATAAACATTAAAAAAATTTAAAAACTTAAAAATACAAAAAAATATTTTCATAGAGAATCTGCTCCATGAGCCAGAATTTTATCTAAGTAAGCTACATAAACCATGTGTTATGTTTAGTTTGGGGTCTGATATCTAAATCATTGCTAGATAGTTCTTCTGATTAAGATAGAATGCTCTAGAACGCAAAACCTCCCTCTTCAATGCCTCCTTAAACATCCCCTCAATTCCCACTTCCCACTTCCTGTTGCATTAACTCACAAATGCACAGTCACTCATGCATGCACACACAAGCATGAAATGTAACTTGGGTTTGGGGTTATAACTGCATAACTCTTCAGACCTTCACGACAGACCATGTTTTTTTCTGTCATCAATTATAACTTGCTTTTCTCTAAACTAAAGCTTCCTTAGTTCATTATATCACTAATGAGTACAATTAAGAGATAGGCCCTTGGTACCTCACAGCATTTTTTCCCCAGTTAACGAAGCACACGGCCTTATAGATTCATTCACACAAGCTTACGTAACTCATATTGCTTGTGTGACCACAGCCAGATTTACGACGACACTGAAGATTCTCCCAGGACACCCTTTGTGTGTGTGTGTGTGTGTGTGTGGCCACAGGAATTTTGCTAGGTTTTCACGACAGGGCTGATGAATCTGATGGCCACGACCTAACTAAGTTCTACATTTATATAAAGCGTCTGCTCCTCTATTCTAATGTAACAGAGTGGGGATCTGCTCGCCAACATCGATTTGTATTATAGGTGCGGTTACTGCACGGACAAGCTCTGTTAAAAAGAGAAAGATTGCAGAGTTGGCTTCATCTCAGACGTCTGTGTCTGATTCACAGACATCTGTGTCTCCCTGAGAAAGAACTTTTTCACAACCAGAGCTGTCCAACAGAGAAATAAGCCACTTCCTATGGGAGTGAACTCCCCGTAATGGGACGTCGTCAGGCACAGCCATTTCCCAGGGCTGTGGGGGAAGGCGGTCCAGTGCTGGGTGGGGAAGGCAGAGCCTTCCTGAGATGTGGGGGTGCTACATTTATGTTGGAGGCCGTCTCCGGTCACCCAGGTTGACTGTGAAGTGACACTCCATCAGGGCCCGCTATTTCAGAGTGAGCTGTTGGGAAACACAAGGCTCTGGGCGTGTTCCAAAGTAGGATCTAAGGGAAGACGCCTGTGTCGGCCTTTTGTATGAAGCGCCAATGCACAGAACCAACTCCGAGGCTCAGGTCACATGGTAGAGCAACAGGGCAGAGCATGATGGGCCGGCAGCCCGGAGCAAGTCTGAGTGGTCTACTTAGACCGTTTCGACGGAAAGACGCTGTTGTCTCCGCAAGTATCTGACCTCATTATTTGATCGACTGCTGAACTAGCTCTTCCCCTTTGGAAGTGTCTCCACTCCTCTCTCCTGCCCACGTCCTCTTAATATGGACTCCGGGTACAACCTCCTAACCTGGAGGGAGCTGTCATTCCTAAGTTCTGCTTTCCATCTCTTCCTCTGGAGGAACTCAAACTCAGTGCTAAGTGTGAGGGGCTTCTGTATGGGTCTGGGGCCCTGCTTGTGAAAGGGAGGGAGCGAGGAACAGCAAATCCTTTTCTAAACGCCGTGCTTTTGCCCAGAGCTGCGTCTCCGTTAGGGGAATTTCCTGAAGCCTGCGAGAGCCAGGGTGAACGGTTCTTCTTAAGCACAGTGTTTTGGTGAAGTCCGTGTGTGATAATACCACTGTAACCACAGAGGAATTTACCACAGGAAGTATCCCAGCTGTGACTTATTAGCATTAGAACAAATTACACAAAGCAAATTGTTAACAGACATGTTTCCATAATATTTAACTGGTGGCCATAAATAACAGAGATTCTCTTTCAAGTCAAGGTTAGATTTTCAAAAATCCAGCTTCCAATTGTCCAGGAAGGAATCGTCTTCGATTAGAGTAACCACTGGGGGGAAGGACTCCCTGGAACTTCCCTCGACAGCACAACAGCACGACCAGCAGTTGGGCTGGAAGCTCAAGGGCCGTGTGAGCAAAGCGGGACGTCGTCCCCGGGGTGACATAGAAGGATGGAAAGAGGAATGACTGCATCTCTAAACTTCTGGATTCACTTCTGGGGTCCCCAAGCGGCCCTCTCATGCCACCAGGAATATAAGACATGGTGAGACAACAGCACAGCTGGGCAACTACTCAGTTCGTGGAGTGTGTTTATGGTACAAAATAAACCACATCCACCAGCAGGTTTTCATCCCTCTCCTTAACAAAATATTGCAGCTTTAAAAACGTCACCTCCTCCCTCACAACCCGATGTCTTCTTATCTGAGGTTTAAAAAAAGAAAGGTGAGTCCAATCTCTTCATCCTGTAACCCCACCAGGGAAGAGTTGAAAAAGTGCCCTGTGAGAGCAAACACTGGCACTCACCTGCTCACATGTATGAAAACCTGACTATGGAGACATCAAGGAGAATATTTCCATCTTTCCCGACTTTCTGCCAATGACTAAATTCAAGTCCTTGGTCACTGCTGGGAGTTTCCAATTATCTTCAGAGTTACGACAAAATTCTCCTAAAGCATTATCTCAAAAAATAATTTAAAAAATGATTTTAATTAAAAAAAAATTCCATACAGCACATAAATACAAAAATAGGTTATTGCTGCTTCAAGGGTTGAGGCTGTTAGAAGAGGTCCTCTTTTATTGTTTTCCTATGAAATTTATAATTGTATCTTCCCTCTCTCACTGGTTTCCTCCTCAAGTAAACCAACCTTCGCTCAGGATTCCTTCCATTTGGTTCTCCTGAGGAGTTCTTCATTCCTTTTTCCTGATGAAAGGAAAAAACCCCAGCAGCTCCACTGAAGAGAAATGATGGGAGCCCGGTGAACGCTCTGGTGGGCATTCTAAACAAGGCGCTCAAGACGTCTGTTCCCTGCCCCACGGGCTGCCTGGCTAGGTCTCTGCCTCAGTCACAGGGGCCCTGGACTGGCTTGACCCATCCAGCCAGCCTGAGGGATGCAGGCCCAGAACCCCAGAACCGTCCCCCAACTGCCTCCAGGGCGCGGCAGCAGAGGGGATAGTTGGTCATAACAGCCTAGAGTGAGTTCTGCTCCAAGTTGCAGCTGGGAGGCATTCTAAACCAAGCAACTGTAAAACTGATCCGCTCTCGGCCTCTTCTAGGCTCTTCCAACTACTGTTAGAACTAACACACACACACACACACACACACCCTACATCTTTTTACCTGAAGTCTTCACAAAGGGAATCATGCACTTATAAAATACTTAAAATGATTTAGGCAACAGAATTGTCTTTAGATTAAAAAAAAAAAATGTTTGACACAGGTGATTGGAAATGTCTGGACATGCACACACACACTCACCCACTCTAATTTGGAATTATGCAAAACTATATCATTATTCACCGCAACCTGAAGCAAAGCTACTGCCATGGAATAACAAGTGTGAGGTTCCCAAAATAAGCTCGCGTTTGGACGAGAATGACACACATGGCCTGACTCTTTAAGGTCCATTTAGAGGAAATGGCCTGGCATGTTTTACATTTGCTGAGCTATTTAGCTGCCTGGTCTGACAAGATTTTTGAAAGGGGTGAAAATTAATTATAATTGCAGTATTGCTACAATAATTTGGTTGGCTAATTGCATTTCAGTGCAAAAACAGGCAAGGAGGAATTTCCTCCCTGGGTTATTTTCTGATATGGCAGCATTCATTTTAAGAGTAATGAGATTTTTAAAAAGTCAAACCTTAAATATCATGGCTTCAGCAATCTGTCCTGCTTAAAGTTTAATGCAAAATGAGATCGCACCTCCGTGAGAGCAGTTACACGTGAACATGGATCCAGTTTTCTCCTAGGCTTGAGAGGAGAAAATCTCTCTCCCCCGAAAACTACTCACAGTATCTCTTTGACATTGTTTGGGGATGATTTTAATTTGGGGGCACCAATGCTCCTGCTTTTGTAGTGAGGGAGGCACTGGTGAGGGTGGGTAGGAAGCTTTGAAAGTCTTCCAACAAGGTATGTGTTGGCAGAAGAGGCGCGACAGGTCTGAGAGAGGAATGTGAGTGGAAACCCACGGATGCAGAAAGGGTGGGTGAGTTGTGGTGGGGTTTTCTGGGCCTCACCATTTTCACGTTGGCTTTTGAGGGAACTTATCTAGCTTCAGACCAGCCATGAGCACTTAAACTCTGAGGGACAGAGTCATTTTATCTAAAATGTTGGAAGACTCTGTCCCAAGGCCTGATGACACCGGGGTAGCTTTGTCAGGTGCTGAAAGCAGCAGACATGAAGCTCTCCCACAACCTGATGACTCCAGCTCAATTCAGGGGCCAGGTTTAGGACGGTCTCCTCCTCCCCTTCTCTGCCATGCTTTCAGTCCAGCCACCAGGTGTGTGTCTAAGAAAGGATTTTGCTATGATGTGCTTTCTCGATTATCGCTCATCAAAATGGGTCTAACGGCATGGCATGGAATCTTCCTTAGGATCTTCATCTAAGTTCTACCTGATCGAAGAGAAGATCAGCATTCAGATGTACCCTGGCTGCCCTCAAGGTCGTACAGCCCCTGTCCTGCACCAGGGCACCTGGTTGAAGGATGAGGGGCTGAAATCCCACCCTGCTCCAGCCATCAGGTGAGACCCCTGCTCTGCTCTGCCGGCTGCATCCCAGAGGAAGGTATGCTTTCCCTAACTTGCATTTTGGCCATGGGAGGCCCTGAGTTTTCCTTGATCCTCTCCCTCCCAGAGATTGCAAAGTCTAGCATTCATCTCCTCACCTCCAACGCTATAGATGTTTTAAGAGGATATGCCCATGGCGAAGGTGAATTCAGTTTGAAGATACGCTTCCTGTTCAGTGAGGAAGGAAGAATAAAAGAAAGAGGGACAGAAAGAAAGGAGAAGAATAAAAGGAATGGAGATGAGGTCACCTTCCTGCCTATTCAATTGTGGTTTCATCGTCCTTCCTTGGACACAGCTGCAAAGGGGTAAAAAATCAATTTTTTTTTCTACTACTTCACGGTGAGGAAGGAGAAAACCTATTTGTAAATTGAATTAAACCCAATAATAGCATGTCTGCGTATTTGTTGAGAACTAGAAAAATTAGCTAGCGATACAACTACGTAATCCAGCAATGTAACTAGAAATCAGCACTCTTCCATTTCAAAGCTTATCTGAGACATTTTTCTTCTTCTTTTTTAAAGAAACACCCATGGCTAAATGTCACTAAGACTCTTCGGCGTGCCAACACATCAACACCTCAGTAAGGACTCTGAAAAGGAAGGGACTCCAAAGCCCCATCTGGGAAGAACATACTTCCAGATTTTTGCCTTTGCTGGTTGTGCATCTCAGTCCATCAATAATGACTGGGTATGAACTAGAATGCTCTAAGAGACGGTTTCTTCCCAAGTTGCAATCTGTGGTGCTGACTGTGGAAGAAATTCCCCGTGTCTGTGTAGGCTAGATCTTGTTCACAGAGACCCTAACCCATCCACGGAGTACCGGATCAGCAGGCTACTGCAGTGAGGGTCCTGAAACTTCATTAACAGTCTGCCCTCTAGTGGGACAACACAGTATTTCAAATAACTAGGAATAGAAAAGACTTTTTTCTTCTCTGTCAGAGGGCAAAAGAATTCAAGTTTTCCAGATAGTGCAAAGTGAGGCATTTTCCCCTCATAAGACAGCTTCCAGAGCTGAATTCAGCAAGGCTCACAATGATAGGTCCCCAGGGCAGAGTTAAAGACAGGTGGTGCTGTGGTGGAGACAGAGGTCTTTCTTCTCACATCTTTGTGAGAACGCTTCAGGGTTCTTCTTGGGCAATAGCATTCAGTTCCCTGCTCTCTCATCATAAAAATAGGACCCACTCTAAGAGCAACCAGCCTATCAGGAACGTTAAAATAACAGGCTTTTCCATAATTTTTGGCAAATCATTAACACAGAGGAGCCTTTCAAAAGGGTCATGTTGAATTTTTTGTTTTTAAAGGCAGAGATGCACATTTTTTTTTTTTTTAAAGGCCAAGTCTTTGTGGCTGTTAATTTTAAGAAGAGAATCCATTTTATGATGGTGGCTGGATGTTGGTAAGGCAGGAGATGATCTTGAGATCTGTTGTCCGGACATTGCTTCTATCTTTTAAAAACCTTCAGAATTTGGCTTGCTTCAGTTTATCAATATGGTAGCACAGTTTCAGCGCGGGGCCCAGCTTCAGACCCAAGTATTTCATGATCATATCACTCTTCAGCAACAAGAGAGCATTGCCATCAATCTCCTGGCAGAACGGGATCAGAAAAAAGAAAATCCAGAAGGTGGTCAGAATAATAGAACAGTGGCTCTGGTTAACATGTGGTCAGGGGATGAGGCGAGGGAATATGGATTTACTCATATATACATCTCTTAGTCCCAAGGCAATCTCTTCTTTAAAAAATAAATTAAAGCAAACAAATACTATGTGTTCCTCTTCCCATAATCTCCCTGAGGTCAGATGATACATTGGATCTTTCATATTCCTGCTCCCCCTACTGAAGGAACCAAACATAACTCCAGTTATGTTCCCGATATCCCCCACATGATATTTATCTCCTTATCTGCTCTAGGACCAAAGAAGCAAAAAAATTACAATGGACTTAATGTTTGTGTCCCCACCCAAATTCAAATGTTGAAATCCTACCCTCCCATATGACAGTATTTGGAGGTGGGGACTTTGGGAGGTAATTAGGTCATGAAGGTGGAGGCCTCATGAATGGGGTTAGTGTCCTTATACAACAAGATGGCAGTCTGCAACCCAGAAGAGGATTCTCACCCTGATCCCAGACTTCCAGTCTCCAGAGCTGAGAAATAACATCACTCTTGTTCATAAGCCAGCCAGTCTATGGTACTTTGTTATAGCAGCTTGACTGGATTAAGACAAAGTGTCACCTGTTAGACCCTGAAACTAGCAGTTACTTTCCCATTTCAGGTGCCGGTACGAGGCCCTGACTGCCTTCCATCCCCCTAATCTCTTCTATCTTTTCTTGGTAAGCCCACTGACCTTGAGCTGATTACCAAATTGCTCATTACATTTGATGAGGGATTTCAGGTGTCTGGCCCTATCAATAATTTGAGGTGGCAGACAACTAAATAATGCACCTACTTCATCCCAGGATTCAGCACAAAGAACTACTAAGGGAATGCCAACCCCTCGTGGTCGTGGTATTGTTCCAATTTGTCTCTGAAAATGGTAACCTTCCAGAATGCGTGTACAATTCATGAACCTACTAAGGCTGGGTTTCCTCATTCACCTATCCTGTTATTTTCAGGTCACAAGAGACAAAGGGTAGAAAGTGTGGGTGCTCAGGTTGGGAGAAGAGGCAGTTACAGGACTCATAGCCATGCAAGGCTCACCAGCCCTTGTTCTGCATCTATGCAGCCAGTATTGATGGAATACCTACTCTGTCACTCACTCTCTGTGTCGTTGGCAAAATGGAAGAGTGGGCAGATCTCAACGATGGGCCTAATATTCTCTCTTTACCCCATCTCCTAGACTTCCACCATCCCCTACCACTCTGAAGGAGAGCCAGACTCCTCCTACCCAGATCTGTCTTCACATAACCCAGTCTATGGTCCCTGCTCTCAAGGCCCCATTGTCCAGCGATGTTAAATGTATCCCTAATGAGCGCCTGGGTGGCTCAGTCAGTTAAGCGTCTGGCTCTTGGTTTCGGCTCAGGTCATGGTCCATGTGGAGTTTGAGCCCCATATCAGGCTCCATGCTGACAGTGTGGAGCCTTCTTGGGATTCTCTCTCTGTCCCTCACCCTCTCATGCCGTCTCTGTCTTTCTCAAAATAAATAAATAAACTTAAATATATATATATATATATATATATATATATCCCTAATGAAATGTGAGTGTCGGGTTAGAGCAGAAGTCTCCCCAGATCTGAGAGTATGGTTTCTATGACAGAATCACCAAACAGAAGTGAGAGACAAGAAGGAGAATATCATGGTAAATGTGGCCAGCCAGAATAATGTTCCCTCTCTTCCCCCTTAGATGTCTACGTCCTACTCCCCTAACCTGTGAGTATGTGAGGTTACCTGGCAAGGGGGAATTAAGGCTACTGATGAGCTGGATTTAAAATGGGGGGGGGGGGAAGGGTATCCTGGATTACCGGGTGGGAGAGACAGCATCATCGCAAGGATCCTTACAAACGGAAGAAGAAATCAGAAGACAGAACTAGAGTCGGCAGCCTGGGCAGGACTCGCCTGATGTTGCTGGATTTGAGGATGAGGGCAGAGGCCTACAGGCCAAGAAATGAGGGTGGATCCAGATGCTGGGAAAGGCAAGGAAACCAATTCTCCCTAGAGCTTCCAGAAAGGAATGTCAGCCCTGCAGACGCCTTGATCTCAGCCCGCCAAGACCCGTCAGACTCCTGACCCACTGAACTGTAAGATAATAAATCTGTGTTGTTCTAAGCTAGATGTTTGTGGTAATTGGTTCTAGCAGCAATAAAAAACTGACATAGTAAGCCTGGCAGACGAAGTATTAATTATTACCTTTTTTTTATTTACCATATTTATAATATTTCAGAATCTCTTAAATATATATTCTAGAATCTCCGTTCTAAGAATACCTGCTACCTGAAGGCTAACTATAAGCCAGGTGTCGTGCTGAACACCTTACGTGCACTTTCTCATTGAACCCTCAAAGCAGCTTAGACTATTAGGCACGGTTACAGTTTGCCCGGCATATTGTAGGTGTGCTATAAATGTCTGTTGAATGCGCAGACAGACGGAAGGATGGGCAGGAAAACAGGCACTCCTAATAACGGCCGAAATGAGGGAACAGATGGGACAAATACCCCTTCTTAAAAACAAAACGAAGTGAGAAGCCTGTAGTTCCATCTGGCCTCCCTTGAGTGGTGGCCCGAGGCTTAGTTGAGACCAGTCCCCCTCTGCAGCCTGCAGCTCCCTGAACCTCGCCCTTCCTCCATGCTCCCTCCACCCCCGCCTCCGGCCCCCTCCCAGGCCAGGCCTACCATGTGCGTGCAAGTACTCACGTGCTTTCTGAAGAGTTCCACGTGAGGCCCCAGAGCCTGCGGGTCAGCGTCTTTCACGAACCAGACCACATCCTCCACAGTCCAGGTAGAGGGGTTCCTGCTCCGGGGCCGCCTGGCATCCTGTCCGTCTGGGGAAGGGCTTGAGGCTGGACGGGTGAGCACACACAAGGAGGACATTAGACACCGGGATGATGGCCTCAGTGCCTACCTGGTGCTGCCTGCCCCCACCTGGCCCTTAGTCCAAGGCTGTGGCCTGAGTGACCTCCTGTGACAGAGAAAGGCTGGGAGAGACAGCCTGCAGCACGGGGAGGCCACTTCTGGAGGCAGACCCTCCCATCCCTGCAAACGACCTCCGCTCTCCCACGGAGTAAAGCGTTAGAAAATGGATCTCCTTCAACAGGCTGTGCTTCTGGTCCATGTTAGTTTTAAAAAAAACCCTCCTGCTCAGTTCTGTCTCAGTGAGCCCTGGACCTCCTTAGCCGGGTGACCAGAGAAGGCTTGATAAGCTGAACGTCCAAACTGGCCCCTACAGTGCTAGGAGGCCAGAAAGAATTCAGATCCTTTCTGTCTCCCCTGGTTACACCGAGACATAAAGACATAGGAGAACCGAGGTGCATTTTGGTCCTCGTTCTGGGTCTCTGCTGCCAGTGCCGGGAATCCCGCTGTGAGAGGCGCCTCTTCTCTGCATGTGCAGAAAGGAGACATCCTCTCACTGCCCCAGGCACAGAGTGCCTCCATGGCCCCCTGCTCTTCAGAGGACTTGCCCCAGTCTCCCCTACTAGCATGAGAGTTCCTTGACAGCAAAGGGTCTAATCCTGTGCCTGGTCCCGAGCTGGTCCTTGATACGTGATTATTGCATGACCTGCACCATTCCTTAAATGCATCCTCCACATGGCAGAGTAAAAGGTACAAGACAAGTAAAGGAGGAAAAAAGTAACGAATCGAATGCCTGGCCATATCTAGAGGTTGACTTTTTTCATATGTCCCAAACTAACTCCTTCTCTTTCTCCAGCACCAGGTTCTCCTCCTATCCGTCAGGTTTCTGAAACCACAGTGATGTCCTACTTCTACCTCTCCTTCTACTGCCCCTTATTTGCTCCCCACCTTTAATTATTCTTAAGCTCTTAGGAAGATGCCTCTCACACTGGATCCTCCCTCCCACCCTGCTGCCCCTATCGGAGATCCTCTTACCCAAACCCCTGCGATGGGTTCCATGGGTATCCTTGCCCTGGGCTCTCTTCCTTCTGGGCAAAACTGTCTACTGCCTCAATGCTTTCTGTAGACCCAACCCTGTCTGTGCCCCTTGCCTATGTACTGACTCCAGAGTCCATACTGTAGCTCAAGGTCAAGGACTCTCTTATAATAACATCTTTCCTTCTGAGACAGAGGGGAAGCGCTTTTGTGCCAGAGAGACCTAGGAACAAACCCTGGAGCCACCCACTGCTACCAATTTGACCATGACTCAGCTCATTAGCTGTAAAATGGCAACACTGTCCTTTAGGAAGGGCAAGTGTCAGACTGAAATGGGATTAGGCCTAAGCCCTAGGGCTACCATGCATCAGGCACTCCACAGAGGGGAGACACCCTGCCTGCCTCCACTGCCCTCCTGCGCACTCCCATCCGGGCACACTGACAGAATGTCTCCCTAGCTTCCCTTCTCCATCTTTAGCCAGGGCTTTTGGCTTTTCTCTAGAAGCACATACCCTCCCTCCTTTCCACAGAAGCTCCACCAGCCGTCAAAACCCAGGCAGACCCCTTCATAGGCAGCATTTCTGTGTCCTGCCATCTGGACATCACATTCCTCTGCCTTTAACCCCCACATCTTTGTTCTCAAGACGCTTTCCACATTCCACCTTATACTGCAGTTACGCGTGTCTATAACCTCCAGTTAGATTTAAATTTCTTGAGGACAATCATTTTCATCTCCCCCCGTCCCATCCCATTCATTCCACAAACATCTACTGAGCATCTCTTCTGTACCAGGTCCTGGGCAAAGTGTCTGGTGAAAAACAGGATCCTCTCATTACGGGGTTTATAATCATTGACTCCTCCACAATTCTAAGTAAATGTGTTTGTAAATATGGGCTCAGGAGGTGTAAAATGAATCAACATATTTTGTAGGAACAGTATAGATAACTCACATAAAGGACTTGAGCAGGTAATCCTTAATCCTATTTTCAGGCCCAAAGAAAGTGGAGGCTCTGAATAATGAAGCAGCCTCCCTACAGAATAATTCTACGTGAAAAGTCCAGAAGCCTTCACTTCCACTTCCCCTTTTCAGTCTCGGGGCGCAGTGGTTCTCTGCTCTCTCTTTCCAGCTCCTCTTTTTAACATGCTCGAAAAGTGCACAGCTCTCCATTAGTGCTGAGCAAAGTACAACATCACATTTCCAAGTGTGCCCTAAAACCATAATGGTTCAGTTGAGAACTGGATTTGCTTTGAGATTTTCCCTGTCTTTTCCTTGCCGGACCTGGGAGGGTCCCCGAACGTGGGTTGGCACAGGGCATTTTGCCGGGAAACTGTTAGTGCACCCCGGAGCCGTCTGAATGCGGATGCATGCTTGTTCGAGATGATTTCACTGCATTTAAAGACATCTGCATTCAACATGGGGACGAGGAATCACAGAAATCATATTCGCCCTCGATCCTGCCCCATCGGTGCTTCGGTGGTAATCAGGGTGATAAAAGATGCTCTGATTACAAAGGCTGCAAGCCTTTGGTGCCAAGAATGATTTTAGAGTGATCATAGCAGAGGTCAAATCAAGTTTCCTGTATCTGACGGGAAAGAAGAATACCAGACCAATTCACAGCATCATCCCTGGGAGCCCAAGCTCCTTGAGCAAGGTCAGGGCACAACTTTCCTAGTGGTCACAGCCAGGGGTTGAGCAAGAGGGGTGGGATCATCTTGACTGAGGAGGCTCTCCAGGTGATGGCTGTGGAGGGAGGCGGCCCAGTTGGAGAGTGGCCCCGGTGCTTGCTGTGGGCATTTTTCACCTTTCCAGGATGAAATGGCACCAGCCGGGCCTGGCTTGGGAGCCTCTCTGAGGGGGTCTCTTAGTCATACAAGACAGAGAGCAGCAGGAAGCCTGCCACACCTTGGAAATTGCTCAAGATCCAAAGCACATAAACTCGCTCTAGAAGGAAGAGAAATGGAACTTTCCAGTGGCAGGTTTGCAAAGCCTTTGCAGTGGTCTGTGCTCACAAAGATAATAAATACGCTAACACCCCTCCAGTGGCTGTGAATGTGTCAGGAAGACAGATGGGTCCGGCCTGACACAGCCAGGCCAGACGGATGTGATTGGACGGCAGGAAGACATGATGGATGTGAAAAGAATCTTGTTCTAAGGGACCAGGGCATGCAAAGTGCTCGCCAAACGCCTTTATGGAAAGGCAGGATTCTCCATGTCAGAGAACTTTGTGTATGTCATGTCCCTTCACTAGAGCTGCCGGATTCGGTGAAGAGTGAATCCCAGTTGTGAATGGATGTGTAGGTGAAGGAGGTGGGGGTTGTTTCTAAAGCCGATCTCGAGTGCACCAGGAATAAATGCCTACGAATCAGTGTTTAAAGCAAGCCCGGGCATTTTCACGGCACAGGGACTTGCACGGCTGTCTTTGAATCTCTGTGTCTCATACCTGCCCACAACCACATGCATAATTTCCTTTTGCTCATTCATAATTCAAAGAAAACTTTTGAGCTAACAATAGAGTCATATGGAGGAACGGAAGGAGCAATGAGCCGGGAGTCAAAATCCCTACCACCCACCAGCCGTGTGAGTGTCTTTGTACTTCTCAGGTGTGAAATAAGGGAGTTGGGAAGAATCTCTAAGGTTCCTCTGCCTCTGATATGGTTGTGGTTTGTCCCGCACAACACCCGGGGAGTCACCTTGTTGTGTATCAGAAAGTCTTATCAGTGTGTCCATGAGCAATGCACACTGAATAGAGTACCAATGGCCAAGCTTGTAGCCCTTCCTGGCCCAAATCATTCTCCGTGGGCTTTAGTTTCTTCATCTTGCTGCTCAAGAGTATCGTAAGAATCAAGTATGTGGCTCTGGGCTGGAGCCTGACAAAGAACATCTTGAAGGGAAGCCCATCGGTGTCCAAAAGGGACCCCTCAGTGTCCTTCCTCAGGTTTCTCTGAGTCCCCTGGGCCCTCTCGGCATCTCTAGCGCTGGGTCTGGGTTGGAGGGGATGGGGGTGAAGGCCAGGGAAGGGTAGATCTGTTCTCAGCTCCTCCCAGTGACCTGGTCCCTGTAGAAGGCACCCTTCCTGGAAACAAGGCCATGAGGAGTGTGGGAGGTGCCCAGCCTAGCCCACAATCTGGGTAGCATCAGGTAGTTTAAAACAGTGTTGTGTTTCATTATTTCTGTGGTAAGAATTTTCAAGACTGTATGAGGTGAGAGAGATAGGAGACAGAAGAGCACCTGACCAATCCTCAAATTTTAATCAGATTTTTCTTTTATTCTTTCAAGACTAGTTGACATGCTGCATGAGAAGAGAGGATGCCCCGAGAGACAGGAGAGACGAAAGGCCGAAAATGAGGCCACACTGGGCTGGATCCTTCTCTACCACCACAGACATGTGACCTCTGGGCAAGCAATCTGACCGCTGCCAGGAAGCTTCCAGCCACTCCTCCCCACGGTCCTTCCCTAGCCAGCTCCTGCTTCCCTGTCCAGCTGGCTCCACTGTCACTTCTCTGGGAAGCTTTTCCCATCTCCCTGGAGCAGGCTCAGTGACTCCTTCCTAGCTGATCCTCCCATAGCATCATATTTTTCCTTGGAGGGATAGTCACTGTTGTAATGAAGTTTGTGCAATATTGTTAACGTCTGCCTCTGTGGAATTGCACACTGTCAGAGAGCAGGGCCCACATGTGTCTTGCTCACAGCTCCATCCTTAGACCTGGGACGAGCCCCTGGCATAGTGTGCTCAGTAAGTATCTGCTGGCTGAGGTGGAGCAAAAGCTGTCTGAGACTTAGTTGCCTTGCCTGTCAAACACCTACCATGTTGAGAGGATTAAATGGGATGATGTGAAGCATTAACCAGTAAGAATTAATCAAAAGGTAGTTACTATGCTTCCTATTGTTATGATGTGTCATTCCATAATGGCCAGTAGGTTTGTCTTGCTAAAGTCCATGGTCATCAGCTTACCTCCCTGTTCAGAAATGTCTGGTTCCCACAGATGAAAGCTCAGTCTGCTTGAAGTGGACCCCAAATCTCCCAGGGTGATTTCCCTCAGCATCTCTGCTCAAACTCTCTTCTTTCCCTGCAATGAATAAGCCCTTGCCACACTTTTGCTCACGTCAACCCCTCCACATAGAGCGCTGTCCCTATTCTCATTTTCTGATTGGATGGTCTCTCTGTCCATCACCCAACACCTTACCCTATGGAAGCTTTACTTTCTTCTTTATTTTCGTTCTTTCTTGATTCTGAAACTTGGACCTAATTGTGGTTGGGACTTCTACAGCATGTCCTATTTAATGCAAAAGTTAGGAAGCTTTTGTTATCTGAAAACTTTATAGCTCTTGATGCTTGCATGTTGGGTGGGAGAAGATGTTTATATGTTGGATGGGGAAGAGCTCTCAAATTTTTACCCGAGTATCAGCAAAAAACAAGAAAATGTGTCCTGTGAATACATCCCCTCAGAATCCATTGGCAGGGGCTATAGGTATGATCTATCAAGACAGCAGGGGGCAGGAGGAGTACTCACGAGAGAAGGCTGAGAAATTTGTCATGTCATCCATATCTACCCTCCTGCCTGCAGCCTCATGCAGTTCTCTGGATTCTGTGATTTTAAACCATTTTGATTAGCACCACAGGGGAAAATCCTTTTTTAGGTCCCCTCCAGGGTTTATGACTTAGGTCAAACCCTCCTAAAGAGGTATGGCTTCTTCAAACCAAGTACTTACACTTGGGAAGCAATTCCAGAGCAATCCTGAGCAATTCCCAGGGTGGAGGGCAAACTTCATAACCCTCCAGAGTGCCCACAGCAAGCACCCAGACTGGCAGTTAAGTGACAAATGGGTAAGGAGGCCAATGGTTTCCTCTCCTACTTTAATATACTGCCATTCGATTCAGCACAGCTTATCTCCATGGGTTCCAGATATGTTTAGCTGCACGGACTTTGTTTGAGCAAAGCGTACATAGAACCCCGCTCTGCAAATGTGAAGAGGCCCTGGTTAAAGAGGGCAGGGTGTTGGGAGTCCTGTCTGCTCCCATCCCCTCTTCCTTATCCCCTAGAGCTTCGAAGGGACCCCCTGAAGCCTACTGAAAGTCTGGAAATCCCTGGGGTAATTTTGAAAGACACAGGCTTTGGAGCCAGTTAAAGTGAAATCCTTACTCGACGCTTGAATGACCTTATCTTGATCTTCACTTTCTTTATCTGTACCTTGTATATAATAATATAATAATATGTACATATTATAATAAATCATAAAATACAACTTGCAAGAAGTCATAAATAATGTATGGAAAGTGTCTGGCTCTTGGTAGGTGCTCAATAAATAGTTATGTAGTATGTGCCTCAAGCAAGCAGGCTCCTATTCTGGGGCTATGGAGGATTTGGATATGAGCAAGGGACCTCACAAAGCTGAGGGTCTGGTTCCTACTGTGGGACAGGGAAGAGAAAGTCCTAGAGATGAGAGAACAAAGTGCTACAGAAGGAATCGGAAGGAACAAACATTTCTAATTGGGAGGTGTGGCTGAGACTCTCGGTCACCTACTCAATATCTCTTTTTGCACTTTTTCCTTTATAACGGAAACCCTGATTTCCAGCAGGGATCGTGGTTTCTTAGAACAAAATCATATTTCCCAGTTTCCCTTGCAGTTGGTAGCCATGTGACTAAGTTCTGGCCAATGAGATGGAAGCAGCAGTGGAAACCTCTCTCAGAGATGCTGGCACTGCCCTCCTACATCTTGATGCTAGAGTGGACAGAGCTGGCTGGCTTTCTGGTATCTATGTTTCCATTTAGCACACTGGTTAAAGGAATCTTTGGAGCATTCGAGTTAATGTGCCTACAAAGGGCGAATAATTTTCTTTTTTCTTCAGTATACTAAAGAGGCTCAATAATGAACTTCTACCATTACATTTTGCAGCTAAAATGAGGAAGCTAGGTGGGTGAGTGTGTGATTTTTGAACATCCCAAAGCCCCAAAGCGTCCAGCTAATTATGGACAACTCTGATTCGCAGGGCATCAAAGTTCTCACTAATATTTCTAAGTGGTGAAAGAGGGTATTCAGGGTACAGTTAGTGTTTTGCTTGGAGCGGAAGGTAACAGGCACTGGTGGGCTCCATCTCTCTGATTTTACCCAAGATCCTAAGAGGCAAAGCCCTGAGTGAGGGGGGATCTCCTGGGGGGTTAACCAGAGCTCTGACAGAGAGGGTTCTCTCAGAGTTGGTTCCCAGGGAGGGTCTGGGCCACCCCTCAGGCAGACCCCCTCAGACAGCTAACTGGAGAACAAAGGGCTGGGGAGGAGGCGACAATGAAGGACAAGAGAGTAGTTGAGGGAGTGATAGATAGGAGGGCATCCCAGCGGGGGAGGGAAGCTACCTTGAGATCCCTTTGAAGGATCTAAGATTCCCCTCATCCAGGGGTACCAGATAGACTGGGATGGAGCAGACAATTCTTCAGGTAGTGATAGAAGTTCTTTTCATCCTTTTATTGCTTAAATCCTACACTTACGACATCGGGCCTGATACTCCACCAACTTGACCAGAAGACAGGGTAAATATCTCCTTTTTAAAAAATGGCAACACTCTTAGAATTATGAGTCAACTCAATCAGGCGATGACCTGCAATCACCCTGAGCAAATGGGAACTGGGTTGAGGAGAAGAGGTTGACAGGAAGAGACAGCTAAAAGGCAGAGGGGCACCAAGAGGAGTGTTTTGACAACCAGGGGCAACATGAGGACACTGGCATCATGGTAGGGGACACAGAGATAATAAATGTTTATTGAACGACTACATGTCGGGTGGTACAAAAACTCTGGGGATAAGCCTAGGAAATAAACACTGCCCCTCATTTACTTTAAGATGTTGATTTGTGCCAAATCTTGTTCTCTTCTCTTGTTCTTAAAAATCAGGTAGAACAATGTCTCTCCCCTTTGGAAAATGGGCTCTGCCCACTCAAATCTTCTGCATGGCTGATGGCTTATGTGACAATGTTGGGAAGTAGTCTGCAGGGTGCCTCTACATTTGGCAAGAGCCCCCGTGGCTGAGGGATTCTGTACTCTGCTCCTCAGAACTGCCTTCTGCGCAAGGCATTCCTGCCTGCCTTTCTATCTATCCTCAGCCAGGAGAGCCTTGTGTGAGATGGGGGAGGTCTTTGAGGGGAACACATGGAGGATGTTGGATCATACAAACTAGCTCATCACTGTGGCTTCTCAGGGCTACTGGTAGAGAGATCCAAGGCTCCAAACAAAAATGTGACTTGTCAAAGAAGACGGCCAACCCATTGGGAGGCTGCAGAGGGGCAAGATGAAGACTCCCCAACTCCTCAGCCTGGGGCCTCCTCTCCTCAGCAGCTTTCAGGTGCAGAGCTGCTGGGCTGTGATTGGGTGAGAGATGTGTTCACGTGACCTGTGACAGCTAATCTTTATCGAGCTTTTACCATGTCCTCGGTCTGACACTAAATACACGTGTGAACTTATTTAATCCTCCCAACAAACCTATGAGATAGATGCTGTTGTTATCATTCTAATTTTACAGGTAAGGAAACTGAGGCACCGAGAAACCCAGACTTGCAAAAGGTCATACAGTCAGGAAGTGGTAGGTCCATGATTCTAGCCCAGTGCATCTGGCTCCATATTCCATGGATTATCCACTATGCTTTACAGCCTTTGTTCATTAATGAAATACTGAAGCTTGAAAATGGTTTAAAAAAACAAAACAATTCACAATAGACACAAAGCTGTCCCTAGAATGAGAGCACTTTCATGCATTGCATCCCAACAAGGTATTACAAGGTAGTATAACCATCATTAAGGAAATGTTGTTTAACTCTGGTTCTGCCCATGTATTTGTGTCCTACAAATGTCACCCACTATGCAAGAAAAGATGCTTTATTGACATCTGGTTCTTCTTTTTCCTGGCACAGAGATGATCTACATCTCTCAGATTCCCTTAGAGTTAAGTGTGGCATAATGGCCAGCTCTTGCCAATGAAATGTGAGTGGAAATGACGTGCATCATTCTCAAGCTCTAGGGAAGAGTATGTGCCTTCCTCACTCACTCTTTCCCTTTCTACCCAGTAGGTGTTCAGGACATGGAGGCCACAGGGGATAGCAGGACCACAAAATGGACAAAGTCTGAGTCCCTGATTTGGGATGCATCCACCACCTAAGAACACCCACCTTGGACTCTTGAACAAAAAAATAAAATAAATTTCTATTGCATTTGAGCCACTGTACATTTTGGAATCTACTTAGTCCTACAGCCTAGCCTGTTCTTATATGCTATTTTCTTTACTTATGGTCAAAAGTTGAAGTTAGCTGCCTTTAAGAACAACAAAAATTCTTGAAAGGGCTTCCAACTTCCCAGTGTTCCATATTCAGAAATCATTGTTCCCCCTGAAGCCACCCCCTTCCCCCTACATGCAGTTATCCCAGAGTAAGGGCAGAGGAGGTTAAGTCATGGGGAAGCCAGAGCATGCATTACGTTACCACATCTGTTTCCTTCAAGAGGGGTCCCGTTTCTCTTGGGGCTGGAGCCTGGGGGCCTCAGCCCAGGTGTCAAGGGGCCTCCAGAGGACATGGGGCTGGAGCGGGGACCACTGGCAGTGGTGGCCAATACTCCCCCAAGGTGGCCATCTCCAGAGTTCTGTCTCTTGCAGTACAGCGAGGAAGAGGTGGGCAAGGAGCCCCTGTGGCTAAAGGTGGAGGCGGAGGGGTCCATGCTGTAGCGGTTCATGCCCGCAGGGTTCGCCAGGCACTCCTCAGTGGTGACTGTTTTTGCTAAGCAAGAAGGCAGGACAGAGAAGCAGAGATCAGAAAGCAAGTCCAGGGGCTACCTGACAATCTTGGCAAACATTTCCTCAGTGGCATGGGTGCCACTGCCTGTGGGAACGAGAGATGAGGAGGAATGCACCCCATATCATAATCCCAAATAGTTCACTCTCAGCAGATTGAGACACTTGTCTCACCAACAAAGCATATCACAAAGAAGGGATGGGAGATGTGCCCCTTCTGTGTTCAAAAGAAAAAGGGATTAATTTGGTTATTGGTGATTTGGAAGTAAAATTCAAAGGTGTTTCTCCTTCCATGGTGTTGCCTCTCCAGCAGTCGCTACTAGCTTGTCTGAATCTCCCTGTGCTCTTTTCTCTTGCCCACAAACACCACTAGCCTCACTTGGCCCAGGATGCTTTGGAGAAATCAACCAATAGTTACAATGCCCTTGAGTTAAGAGAACCACTTTGGCCTGGGTGGTGACATAGGGGCAATGGTGCTTCCCCCTCCACCCCCCTAATTTTAGTCTCAATACACAGAAGGGTACTGTCCTTCCTCCAAAGCTAACAAGCTGGGGACACAAATGCTGATCTGATTGGCCCCACGGTCCTCCCCATAACCAGCATTTGAGAGATAAAGAGCCAATCAAAAGTGCAGCGGGAGTAAAGCTGCTGAAGAGTCAGCCAACCTCATCATCAGCTCCCCTTTACTCAAGTAAATCACAATTTTCTATACTTTTAAAGCTTGAACTCCCTGTTGAACTCTGTGACCTATACCTATGGCCAAATGGTGTGGGGTGTTTTGTTTTATTTTTAAGGAGAAAGTTCAGGAGGATTATGGGAATAGAAAGAAAAAGAAAAATATTCTAGGAATTCCTTGTCTTTAGTCCCTCCAGTCCCAGACAAGATCACATGTGCCTGGTCCCATCAGTTATCATCTTTATACCACATATGGTCAAAACAGATCTTGACATGCACAAAGAAAATTGTTAGAGTAACAAAAACCAGTGGATCCTCCAAGGTTGGCAATGGGGTAACACATTTGAGGCCACAAGACCCAGATGTTTTCTTCATTATGGATTCCTCCCATAATGCAGATAATGAAAGATTAAGACTTGATTTTATTAGGGGAACTAGCAATTCTTATATGTTGGAAAATATATGGATCTTGTCTGGAAATAAAAGTCATTGCATATGGGATGTCGCTAAAGCAGTGCTTAAAGCAAAATTTATAGCTGTAAATAATTACATTAAAAAGAAAAAAGATTTCAAATTAATAACCTAATCTTTCATGATAAGATGCTAGGGAAAAAAAGAGCAAACTATACCTAACTAAGCAGAAGGAAAGAAATGAAGATTAAAGCAGAAATAAGTAAAGACTAAAAAAACAACAGAGAAAATCAATGCATCCAAAGCTGGCTCTTCGAAACAATAACAAAATTGAAAAACTTTAGCTAGACTGGGCAAGGAAAAAAGAAGATTCAAATGATCAGAAACAGAAATGAAAGAGATGACGTAACTACCAATCTTACAGAAATAAAATGGATCATTAAGGAATACTATGGATAATCATATGCCAATACATTAGATAGAAGAAGAATGTAGACAGAAGAAATGGACAAATTACCAAAACTGACTCAAAAAAAAAAAAAAATAGACAATCTGAGTAAACCTGTAACAAGTAGACAGAATGAATCAGTAATCAAAACTACTCACAAAGAAATCCCAGGCCCAGATGGTTTCATGAGTGGATCCTACCAAGCATTTAAAGAAAAATTAAAACCAATTCTTTATAAACTCTTCCAAAAGATAGAAGAGGAATGTTATGGACTGAAGTGTGTCCTCTAAAATTCATATGTTGAAGTCCTAACTCCCAAAGTGACTACATACAAGAAGGTAGTAAAGGTTAAGTGAGGTCTTAAGGGTAGGACCTTAATTTGACAACACATGCTCACTAGCTCTCTCTCTCTCTCTCTCTCTCCCCCTCTCCCTCTCCTCCCCCCCGCCCCCCGCCCCAGCAACATACATACACAGAGAAGAGGCCATGCGAGGACACAGCAAGACAGTGGCTGTCCACAAATCAGGAAGAGCGCTCTCAACAGAAACCACCCCTGACAGCACGTTGATCTCACTCGTCTAGCCTCTAGAACTCTGAGAAAATAAATTCTATTGTTAAATCAACTAGACTGTGGTATTCTGTTGTGGCGACCAAGCAAACTAATACAAGGAAGGAATACTTCCCAACTCATTCTATAAGGCCACTATTAACCTGGTACCAAATCCAGACAAAGACATTCCAAGAATAGAAAATTATAGAATAATATCTCTTATGAATATGGATACAAAAATCCTCAACAAAATGCTAGCAAATCAAATCCTATAACATATAGTATAACTTATACACCGTGACCAAGTAGGATTTATCCCAGGAAAGCAAGACTGTTTTAACAGTTAAAAATCAGTTAATGTAATATACCATATAAATAGAATAAAAAAACAAAGATAGTACAATGATCTCAATAGATTTGACAAAATCCATTGTCCTTTCCTGATAAAAACACTCAACATACTAGGAATAGAAGGGAACTTCCTCAACTGGAGAAATGGCATCTACAAAAACCCTATAGCCAACATCATTGTTAATGCTGGAAGACTAGATGCTTTTCTTCCTAAGATCAAGAAAAAGACAAGGATGCTTATTCTCACCACTTCTATTCAACATTTTACTGGAAGTTCCAGCCAACCCAATTAGGTAAGAAAAAGAAAGAAAAAGCACCTAGATGGGAAGGAAGAAATAAAACTATCTCTTGTATGTAGAAAATCCTAAAGAATCCATTAAAACATTATTGCAACTACTAAACGAGTTTAGCAAGGTTGCAGGATACAAGATCAATATGCAAATACCAATTGTGTTTCAGATTAAACAATCTGAAAATGAAGTTAAGAAAACAATTCATTTATAATAACATTAAATGAATAAAATATGGAGAAATAAGTTTAATAAAAGAAGCATAAAACTGAAAACTATAAAATACTGTTGACAGAAAGTAAAGAAGATCTAAACAAATGGGGAAAAACCCCATGTTCATGAATCAGAAGACTGAATATTGTTAAGATGGCAATAATCCTTAAATTGACCTATAGAGTCAATGTAATTCTTGTCAATATCTCAGCTGACTTCTTTGTAGAAACTGACAAATTGTTTCTAAAATTCATACAATTTTCGAGGGACCAAGATTAACCAAAACAATCATGAGAAAAGGACAAAATGGAGCATTCACACTTTCCAATTTCAAAATTGACTACAGAGCAATGATAGTAAAGACAGTGTGATGCTGGAATATGAGTAGGCATGTAGATCAATGGAATTGAATTGACAGTTCAAAAATAAACCAATGTATGTTCAACTGATTCCCCACAAGGGTGCCAAAATCATTTAGTGGGGAAAGAAAAATCTTTTCAACAAACTGGTGTTCGAACAACTGGATATCCACATGCAAAACAATGAAATTGGACCCTTACTTCATACCATATACAAAAAAATCAACTCAATATTGGCCAAAGACTTAAATGTAAGAGCAAGAATTTATAAAACTCTTAGAAGGAAACATAAGAATAAATCTTCATGACCTTGAGTTTGGCAAGGCATTATTACATTTGACACCAAAAGCGTGAGCAAGAAAAGAAAACAATACACAAATTGGACTTTATTAAAATTTCAAACTTCTGTGCTTTGAAAGATACCATTAAAAAAAAAGTGAAAAGATAACCCACGGAATGGGAGAAAATACTTGCCAATCATATGTCTCATCAGGGACTTGTTTCCAGAGTAACTCAATAATGAAAAGACAACCTAATTTAAAGGTGGTCAAAGGACTTGAATAGACTTTTCTCCAAAGAAGATATACAAATGGCTAATAAACACATGAAACATGTTCCCCATCATTAGCCATTGGGAAATGCAAATCAAACCCACAAAGAAGTATAACTTCACACTCACTAGAATGGTTACAATAAAAAAGTCAGATAAAGACAAATGTTGATGCTGTAGAGAAATTGGAATCCTCATACACTGTGGGAAAAGGAAAACTAACACTTATTGTGCACCTACTATGGGCCAGCACCATTCTAAGCCAGTAAGGAGTAAGGCTGCCATTATAGTCCCCTTTTTGGAATGTTCTCATTATCCGAGATACCAATCCTTTTGGTATCCTTTGATCCCTAGTGGCAGGTGCTTTGGTATATGTGAGGAAGCTACTCATAGTGTCTGGCATACAGAAGGCACTCCATAAATATTTACTGAGTAGACATTTGGGCACTGTTAGCAGTGAGGCAGCCATTGCATAGAACATGCATTACAATTCATGTAAATAAATGACAACCAATGATAAAAAAAAGATGTAACTAAAATGTTTATTTTGTTTATTAAATATTTTAAATCCAAATTAAATATGTCTACATAGTTCTGATAGTGTAAGGCAGAGAATGCAGATAATCCTCCAATCTGCACTATAGCTGGAAAATATCTCTATTTTCCAGGTGAAAGATTGTTCTCCTATGACAACGTGCAGAAATGGGGAACAAGGGAACGTGGACTTTATTGGTTTAAAAACTGCTGACGACCATGGGTGGGATCAAAGGTAATAAAAAGTCAGTTTCTGGGCTGGGATCCAAATGAATTCATCAAAAAGTAAAACCGACTTGAGAGACCATCAAGCAAAGCCTTCTACCCAGCAAAGGATACACCAGTGATTCCAGAGGCAGCGGGTGAACAGCCATGGAGACAGGTCCGCAAGCCCCCCATGGGGGCTCTGCATAGCCTGGAGCTCCCAGGAAGCCTGGGAGCGAACAGCACATACAGGTGCACACACCAGGGTGCCGTTCAGAATTGATGAGACACAGCTGCTCAAACCTGGTTCAAACAGCCTTTTCCTCACCTTTATAAATAGGGGTGCTGACACTTACATCACGCCAAAGCGTAAAGATGACTGATATAATGAAGGCCATCATTACTTACCTACAGGACTGAAAAGGGCCTGCAGAGAGCAACCCGGCCAGCATCTCCCCAAGTGTTAGATGTGTCTCACTGGTGGGACAGGGGACGATACCAGGTGTGATTTTGGTGTGTTTGTTTCCTAAGGCTGCAGAAATTACCATAAACTTGGTGGCCTAAAACAGCAGAAAGGTATTCTCTTGTAGTTCTGAACGCTAGAAGCATGAAATCAGTGTCGGCAGAGCCATGTTCTTTCTTAAGGCTCAAAGGTAGGATCCTTCCTTGCCTCTACCTCGTTGCTTGTGTAGCCAACAATCCTTCACGGTAGACACATGGCTCTAATCCGCCTCCATTGTCACATGGCATCTTCCCTGTGCATCTGTGTCTGCGTCCAAATGTCTTAGAAAGACATCAGTCACTGGATTAGGGTCGGTCCATCATTCAGTATGACCTGGTCTGGATTACATCTGCAAAAACCTTATTTCTAAAGAAAGTCCCAGAGCGCCTGGGTGGCTCAGTCTGTTAGGTGTCTGACTTCGGCTCAGGTCATGATCTCATGGTTCATGAGTTTGAGCCCCACATTGGGCTCTGTGCTGACAGCCCAGATCCTGGAGCCTGTTTCGGATTCTGTGTCTCCCCCCGCCCCCTCTCTCTCTCTGCCCCTCCCTGACTGGCACTATCTCTCTCTCAAAAATAAATGAACATTAAAAAAAAATTTTTTTCAAAGAAAGTCCCATTCACAGGCACTGGAAGTTAGGACTTGAACATGTATCTTTTTGGAAGACACAACAGATGAACATTATTTTTTATAGTCATGTATTTTAGTGTACAGCAATAAAAAAATTTAATTAGCCCATTGAACTATAATTTCACTGACACAATATCATTGCTTAAGGTGACTAACAGCTAAAGTTAAAAGAAATGAACCTGTTAAAGGAATATCTTGAGTGAACACTTCTACAGTTGTCATATGGTCATACAAAAATTGTGAAGGTGGTGTATTAACACTGGAATGCACTGAGTTAGTTAGTCCAACCTCTCTTTTCAAGCTGGGTGGTAAACAAGGAAAATAAATGAGACTCTTATTTAAAAGCTTCCTGCAAGAGATTTTACAATCTCCCTCAAAGTGAGGTCATTGTACGACAAATCTCATTGGCTAAAATTTCTTCCTTACATCTAACCCCAATTTCTCTTGCTTTAGTTTCCAACACTGTGGATGGAACTAGAATGTATTAGGCTAAGCAAAATAAGCCAGTCAGAGAAAGATAAATATCATATGATTTCACTCATATGTGGAATTTAAGAAACAAAACAGATGAACATGGAAGAAGGGAAGGAAAAATAAGATAAAAACAGAAAGGGAGGAAACCATGAGGGACTCTTAAATGCAGAGAACAAATGAGGGTTGCCGAAGGCATGCTGGGTGGGGAGCATGGGCTAAATGGGCGTTGGGCATTAAGGAGGTCAGTCGTTGGGATGAGCACTGGGTGTTATATGGAAGCGATGAATCACTAAATTCTATTCCTGAAATCATTATTACACTATACATTAGCTAACTTGGATTTAAATAAAATTTTTAAAAATGGGGGAAAAAAGATGGCTGCCAGGTACCAGACTTTATAACTCTCCACAATAGCCAAATTATGGAAAGAGCCTAAATGTCCATCAACTGATGAATGGATAAAGAAATTGTGGTTTATATACACAATGGAGTACTACGTGGCAATGAGAAAGAATGAAAGATGGCCCTTTGTAGCAACGTGGATGGAACTGGAGAGTGTGATGCTAAGTGAAATAAGCCATACAGAGAAAGACAGATACCATATGTTTTCGCTCTTATGTGGATCCTGAGAAACTTACCAGGAACCCATTGGGGAGGGGAAGAAAAAAAAAAAAAAAAGAGAGAGGTTAGAGTGGGAGAGAGCCAAAGCATAAGAGACTCTTAAAAAATGAGAACAAACTGAGGGCTGATGGGGGGTGGGAGGGAGGGGAGGGTGGGTGATGGGTATCAAGGAGGGCACCTTTTGGGATGAGCACTGGGTGTTGTATGGAAACCAATTTGACAATAAATTTCATATATTAAAAAAAAAAGATACTAGCCTTTATACTATTCAAAACTATAAAGTCATCAACATACAGGTAGATGAATTATAGGTATGCAGAACTTTTAGTAGCTTAAGAATTTCATAGTGTGACACATGGACTGTTTGTTACCTAAAACCACTATTTAAAGTTCCTAAGAAGAAGGACCAAACCCATACTTGAGGAGAGAAGTGCACTTCTCAAGCGGTTTGGTGGCTGACTGGTGAGTGAACACCAGATGGGGCCAGCAGTCCTGAGACTGTCAGGCACGAGTGCCCTGCGCGGATCCAACTCCTGCACAAACTCGCGGCAAACCACGGGGCTGACGGGGTTAAGACGTTCGTGGTCTTTCTCTCCCTGATTTTTAGAAAATCACTTCTCATCTGAAATGAGCTTGTCACCCTGGCACCTCTCATTAAACAGGAGGATCCAACCCGGCCTCTGTTTAAGGCCATTTAATCTCTGTGGAGAATCTGAGCTCAGCAGAGTGAGGCAAATGAGAGGCGTCTCTTGTACTTGTCTTTATAACCTCCCTGCCTCTATCCAGGAGACAAAGGATGCCGCCTGTAAAATCACTAAAACTTTCCTCCAGAGAAAGGAACAATCTGCTCTTGTACAATCACATGAGCAAGCTTAAATAGAAAGCAAATGCACCGATGGCACAAAGAGGCTACCACATTTTCTGGGTTTAAAGTCTTAGGAATTTTCAGGAGAGCCTGGTGTTCCTTTTTCACCATTGCCAAACTGTTGGAGAACTACGTTTTCCCCCAGCCTCTGTATATGCAGCCTGCCCACTAGGGAGGCCAAAGAACACTCTAGAAGAGTTCAAGCCTCCAGGGATACCCATTTGCTTCTGAATCTGAGCTGTGTCTAAACCTCCCCTTTTGGGAAACAAACTTTAGGGTCAGGAGTGCGTGGACACCTCCCACCCCCCTCACCTCTGCAGAGGCTTCCAGGTCGCCCACCCAGTGCAACCCACTCCTGTTGCAGTCCTGGAGGGTCAGGCAAGAGCACCTAGGATGTAGAGAACATCCAAAGAGAAGCAGGAAGAGACAGAGGGACAGGAAGAAGAAAGCCGATAGAGAGCGAGAGAAAGAGAAAGTCCCAAAGCAGTGAGAGTTGCACAGAGAGGAAAAGGGGGCCCACGTGTCTAAAAGTACAGACCCTTCTGATGGAGTTTTAGTTCAGGCTGGTGTTGACCCTTTGTCATTTGGGACACAAGACCTAACTGCTCCCAGTTAAGTGAACTTGGACTGTTTATTTTATTAAAACAATTAAACTGGCACTTTACTTGGAGTTTCCAACCAAATGAAGCCCTGAAAAGCATCAATACCACCATCTGCAGAATTTTTCTCAAATAATACCTAATCATGCCATAATAACCCCCAAATTCCAGAGTCTTAGAAACTATTCACTTTCATTACAGTTGTCCCCACCCACTCTCTCACATGTGTGTGTGTGTGCGCGCGCACACACACACACACACACACACACACTCACCCTCCACTCCCCACCCTATTTCCCCACATCAGGCATAACTCCCCAGTTAAAGGGACAGCTGCACACAGTGATCCTTTTCTATAATCATCACCGCCACCTTCCCCCACCCCGACCGGCAGCCACCGCCTTTCTCCGGGATCGATTGCCAGCCGGCCTGCCCCGTCCAGCAGGCCGCACAACACTGCCCAGGCTGGCAAGAAAGTCAAACCACTGGGTCAGTGTCCAGAGCGCTCCATGTGTGAACAGCTTGGCTCGGCTGCTTGAAGAGAAGGGAGCTCCTCAGATCCCAGCTCTGAAACCCAGATCAGAAAAGGAAGCTGCACTGTGGCCCCCATACGCTGCCATTGGAAAAGCTGGGGGATCATTATTACCCGGCGCTTAACCAGGTGCCACCACCTAAAGAGCACAGCCAGTAAGCTCTGGAATGCAGAGAAAGACATGCAAGGAGAGAAGCCGAAAGAGGAAGGGGGCAAGAGGGAGAAGACCCCGGCAAACAGTAGCAGGTCCCCAGCAGAGCTGCACCCTGCTGAGAGCCCCAACAGGGGGCCATTGTTTCCTACCTCAGGTGGCGCTGACGGTGTCTGCCACCAGGCAGCCTCAGCCTCACTCCTCTCCAGCACCAGGGGCACCCAGCACTGCTCCGGGAGGCAGAGAGGACCTCTGAGGACTTCTAGGTGGTGGCAGAAACCAGCAGATTTCCTCTCTGCCCTCGGGCTGCCTTTCTCTGAGGCTTGAGTGGAGGTTTGCAGACTTTCTTTTCTCAGGCTCAGTCCCGCCCTTGTTCTTGCTCAGATAAGCTCATCACGTTTTCCCTCAGGGCCCTCTGTGGCCTCCTGTCCCAGCCTTCCCGGTTCAAAGGGCACCAGGCCACACCACCTACGAGGCCTAGCATTTCATTCGCTTCAATTAAATTTTCCATTAACTTGGTCTCTGGCCAGTATAGATTTTTCCCTTTAAGCTTGCCTCTAAGTTCAGATCACTCAGCCCTCAGAATCAACCTTATGACTCCCCTCTGGTCCATTTAAGCACATTTATATTTTTTCTCCCCTAATGAGATGCACAGAAACCAACCATAATTTTAATGCCTGACACCTGAACTTCTGTAGTCCTCTCAAATGTTTCTGGTTTGCCTAAGACTTTGTGCTAAGCCTCTGGGTTGATTTCCTCCTGTGGAAATTTTGCCCAAAGGCAATTTTGCCCAACGCCAGCCATTTGGGATAATGAATGCTCTTCCGGTCTTAACAGGAAAGCAGGTCCTATAATCACTCTCTATATGGTCTTGCACATTTGCCCTGCCTCTACCCGAAGTTCTTGTGGGAACTCCTAAGAGGTGAGGGAGGGTGAAGAGAGGGGGACACCTTCCACAGTCATGTTCTGTTTCCTCAACAGCCACACACTTTCTGGTCCTTCTAGAACTTCAAGGAAATTCAAAGGGGTCCTCAATCAGGAAAACGTTGGAGTCACCAGAATAGAGGACATCTCCGAAGCTTTGGTTCTAAATGTATATCCTGACTTTTAGGAAGGCTCATGATACTTTGCAGCATTCCTCACGCTGGTATAAAGCAAGCTGCCATGTTGTGAGATGCTCTGTGGAGAGGCCTATATGGCAAGAAACCAACAGCTCATAGGAAACTGAATCCTGCCAACAGCCACATGAATAAGCTAGGAAGTGGATCCTTTCCTAGTTCGGGATGCAGGCCGGTATGAGACCCAGAGCCAGGGGACCCAGTTAAGCTGCCCCTGAACTGCTGACTCACAGAAACTGAGATAATAAATGTTATTTGAAGCCACTAACTTTTGGGGGTAATTTGTCACATAGCAATAGATAACTAATACAGATGAGAAAAGGCCATTTGTTTCATTTCCCTTGACTCTGCATATCCAGGTTGGAAATTGTAATTATTAATTCAGTAGCAGCAAGGATGTATCTGCTATAGAATACCTATTCAATTCTCTGCAAGGAAGTTTATGGGATTTTTTTAGCAAAGGGTTTATATTGCTTGCGTATGAGACCCAGAAACTACCCACTAATAGGAGAGAGTTCATAAAGTTTATCTTTATATAACAACTTAATTGGAACACTCATTCATTTAACAATAAGTATTGAATACTTATCTTGTGCTTCCTCAGTTTCTACAGGTCTCAGAAGAGAACCTAAGCCTTGCAATGCAAAGAAAGTCACTAACTCACTGGACATTGAAAAAATCTATTTTAAATTCTACAAAACCCAGGCCTTTCTCGATAGGTTATATTTTTCCCTTTTAGTTCAATGTTTGTTGTTGTCTGTTTGTTTGTTTGTTTTTGAGATTTTATTTTTTTAAGTAATCTCTACACCCAACGTGGGGCTTGAACTTACAACCCTGAGATCAAGAGTCACACACTCTACCAACTGAGCCAACCCAGCGCCCCTAGGTAAATGCTTTAAAATATGTACAGATATTATAAATTAATGAATGATATAACTAGAAACACAATAAATAACTTTTCCTACATGAACTCATATTATACCCAGGGGCAGAAATAAAGTTAGGAATCCCACGCTGGCAAATGCTCCCCCTTTCATGCTGTAGGAGCTGTGGCTGGGCTTCTCCCAGACCTGTCCTCTGAAAATACAGGAAAGGCCTTTGTATTTGCCATAGACCGTAGGGACATTCCTCTTTTACCCTTTCCATCAAAACTTTCTCAGAGGATTCTTAACACATGAGCTTGATACTGATCCTTTGTTCTCCTCCCAAATGACCCTCTTTCCAACCCTTGGCTTGAGAACAGGACAGCTCGTTTTGTTCACACGATCCCTGGCTGTAGCAGGGTGAGCATAGCTCTCAGATATTCCAGGCACTGGCCTACACTGGGAGACAAGCGGCTGCAGGGGGATCTGGAGGAACACACCTTCCTTCTTCTTTTTTTTTTTTTTTCCTCCACCATTCCACATATTATTTAAAATACCAGGTCAAACGATGCCAAACGTGTGGTGGAGCAGACCACTGTGTGTGGGTTTTGTGAAATGAAAGAGCTCTCCTAGAGTCTGGAATGATGGGCCCTGCCTGTCCTGGGGATGTCACCTAGCAAGGGTGTACCCAGAGCACAAGGACAAGGATGAAACACTCCTTGGGGCCAAGATAGGAAATCCAGAAGGAGAAAAGAGAATTGATCTTCTTGGAGTACAGCTTCTGCCTAGATTTTGTTAAATGGGGGTTGGGGTTTGTTTTGTTCTTTTATATCTTTGGTAGACAAAATGACACAGGTGTACCACAAGCCACTTGTGAACATCCATTTTGTGCCATCAGCCGTCTGAGTCAAGAAACAGGACGTACACCCTACCGGCAAGTGTTGGGTAATAGGGCCCTACTGACAACTGGCTTGAGAGAAAAGCAAAGGGTCAGGGAAGAGAAGACCTGGGCTCCATTCCCTCCTCACTGCTGCCTTTCTGTGTGGCTCTGAACAATTGGCCTGACTCTGTGGGCCTCGGTGCATCACCACTGGGGAAGCTCACTAAATGTTTGCTGACTGCCTAAATGGATGTTTCCATGTAATGGAATTCATGCCACTTGATAAACTCTATTTCCTTCTAGAAATAAACAACCTTTTGGAAAGATGGTTATTCCCTGTATACTCATTCTCTGTAGAGCTATCATATTAGACGAATTTGTACTTCAACAAGGAAGCAGATTTGATTTCTAAAGGCTGGGTACATAGGTTCAACTATAACGGAGCACATTGTGAAGGTCTGTCATTCCAGTAGTTTTCTGGTGCCTGGCTCAAAGACCACCAGCCAAGGAAGAAAACATTACGCTTGGAGAACAAATGTCCTTCCTCCTCTCCTACCCCCTACCATCTGTGTATCAAAAAAGCTACTCAACCAAAAGTAAACAGTTTGTTCCCATCATGTTAAAACTTCAAAAGGCAGGAAACCAATCACTAAATTAGATCTTGCAGGAGAGTTCAGTTATCACGTTTGCGGTTTCCAGAGATCTCCCCAACCCTTGGTGAGCAATTTGTTCTGTTGCGTTGCATAGAATTTAAGTCAGTAAACATTTGCTGCAGACCCGTTACACGTCGGGCTCGGCCGGGTACTACGCGGCCCCGCCCCCAAGGCTACCCGGCAGGGAGATGAGATCTGGACCCAGATTCTTGCAGTATGGGGTAGCATTACGTGTCATTGAGGATGTATAAACAAGAGTCTGGGAGAACAGACGGACATCTTCTGGGATTCGGAGAAGCTTAAAGGGCAACAGGGACCCTGCTGCAGAAGATGGCCAGGCCACACTGAGGAATTTGCTGTCGTCATTCTTTGCTTTCTTTCAACCTTCTTACCAGTGCAGCAAACCTCCTCTTTCTCACCCAGACTGCACACCTACCACCTCACCTAACCACTCTGCCCTCCCCCCATCTCCTCTCCAGCCCACGGACACCTCCACAGGACATGGGATCATCCTCAGTGACAACACTTATATAGCGTCCTAGCGCACGTAGACTCATTTTACTGCAAACCTGAACTAAATTTCCCTAGGTGAGCAGAACTCTGCCAGCCCACACTTTATCACTCAGAGTGTGGTCCCCAGCCAGCAGCAGCCCCAATACCCAGCACCTGTTACATATGCGGACTCTCAGGCCCCACGCCAGTCCTGCTGAGGCCAGAATCTGCATTTTAACAAGATGCCAGGTGGTTTGGGAGCACATTCAAGTTTGGAAAACACTGGCTTGAGTTTATTTATAATTGAGACCGTTTCTTTTCAACATTCGAAGGTACAGTAAATTTCCCTGTGATCATCACGTGACTTCTGACAGAGCCGCAAATGTTATCAAACCCATGTTTCTGCCTCCATTCTTGCAAAGCACCAGTGAGCTGGTCTTCCTAAAATGCACACCACATTTGGCTGTCGATTAATAGAATTGAAGGGAAATGACTGATGTTCCTGATTTCCAGCCAAGAACTCTACCTTCCGGCCTGGATTCGGGCAGCCGAGGAGGTCTGAAGTCTGGTTTGCCCCGGACACAGAAGAAAGATCACAGAAGAAAGTTTATATTCCAAAGGCCTGAGGAAGAGATTTGAAAGATGCCCTCTCTCTGTTCTGACGTGAGCCCCTCTGCCTTGGGATCCACCTCGGCGGGGGCGGGGGACCCTCACTGGGACTCTTGGGGCACCTTGACCTCATGCTGCCCAGAGCTAGCCTCTGCCACCTCCAGCTGTGACATCTTGCTCCTACTTCTCTGGGTTGCCAGAGTTATCCCTAATGGCCTAATAAGCGGGCATCTGCACTTGTCACCAGTAACGGGGAGATCACTACCGCTCAAGCAGTCCCTTCTACTTCTATGACTTTTCAAAGTTCCCTACGAATATCAGCCCCACCTGACTCCTAAAGGAGCTATCTTGTGAGAGTTCTACCTGGCTCTTCAGCTGCCAAGTTGTCTACCTGGGAGAGTATTCCTTAAATCCACACTTCCCAGACTTTAATGTGTCTTCAAATCACCCGGGATCTGTTGTTAAAGAGTGTGGGAGGGCCTCTGAGCTCTTGCCTTTCTCAGGTGATGAGGATGCTTCTGACCAGAGTTTGAGAGGCAACACCTTAGGTTTAATTAAATCTATCACCAGAACCACAGAGAACAAACCCACATGACCTGCTGCTGTATACTGGAACAGAAAATCATGTCTTCCTCCAAATCATCCTTTTTTTTGGGGGGGGGGGCACAAACTTTGTTTCTTTGATAGTGTCTTACGTGTCACAGCTTTGCATTTTCTTATTGTCTAATCAAGTGTCTTCTGGAAATGCTCTAATGAGTGTGGACAAGTGTGTGTCACCAAGCCTGATAGACCATCACTTTAATTGAACAACATCGGGGCGGAGAACAACCTGGTTAAAATGAGCTCAAGATTGCAATATTGTTTTGGAATGATGTTGGTCCTCCAGATGGATATGGAACCTAAAATCAACAAAGACTTCTGTCCTTGCCCTCTCACACGTGCCCCTCTTGCCACAAAAGTGGGAAAGTGAGTATAAGCCAGTTCCTCATCTGAAACAATAATAACCTGATATGTTACCCTTTTAGGGAAATTTGAAAGGACAATCCTAAAGAGGCAATGTCTTAATCTAAAGGCAAACTCTCTAATGGTGTCATTTTAGGCTCCACGGCAGACTGGTGGAAAAGACATGTGGCAAGGGGGCTGCTTAGAGCGTAGTATGACGTGGCTGCTTCTTCCTTCCACTTTCCTTGAGACTCCCAGACACATGAAGCACACTGCACTTGGTTTTGCAACACCTAGGGCATGAGAAACAACTTCCACAAGGTTGGTTGATTTGGGAGCCATTCATTTCTCATATCAGCATGCTCTAGGGAAAGGCTCATGAAGACAATTCAAGTTATTACTTCCAAAGCCAGGCCAGCTAGGAAGAAAAGGAGCTTTCAGGGAGAAATAACTGTAGCTACACTGCTCCAGGGAAAAGACTAAACCGTCCTCCAGTATGGTGAGCTTGGAAGGGGAGAGGATATGGTAGAAACCAAGGCAAGAGTTTCCTCAATAATTACTTAAGGAAGGCTGGAGGGGGGCTCCTCGGACAGGATGTTAAAATGAAACCATTTTAGTTTCAGTTTGGGCTGAGGCTGTAAGACAACAGATACCCCAAAGTAGTGTGAAGTGTACAGATCTTGAAAAAAATAAAAAAGGTGGAAAGCCAGCTTTGTACCTACAGATGACCACCTACATCACGTCTGCAAAAGAAATATAGAGGTTGAGAAACAGGTTGACTAGAAGATGAATTATGGAGAGAACTGTCCAGTGTGCTCCCAAGGGCTTCAATGTGGCCATGTGAATAGCTTGATATCTGTCCCTGGAGTTGAGAGACACAATGGATTATTGTTTGATTCCCATGGGAAATCCAAAAGTCTGGCTACGTTGATCAGAGAACAAAGCAGAGGTGCCTGCAGGGTTCAGCCTTCCCAGAGTTTGTCTGGGGAAAGGATCATGTGTAGTATTTGTCAGGACCATATGTGGGCCATCAGAAGAGAGATCTAAAGTAAGATCATCTTAGGACTGCAGGACTGTGTGGTGGCACAACAGGGCCTCTGCAGAAAGAAGCTAGAGATGTGTTTCCTACAGATTTGGGGGTGTGGAAGGAATTATAAGTGACCAGCCAGAGAAGAGTTATATTTATTTGTTCATGTCATGGAAAGTGCAAGTGAGAGATGGTAGGATCACCAATGTGCCCATGTAAGAGCCCACAGGATGAAGAATCAGCTTCAAACCCCTGCAAATTAGGTGTATGATGCCAACTCACTACAGGATTAGTCAAGTAAAAACTCTCCTACCCCTTACCTCACTTCTGTCCCCTACTCCGGTCATGAAGGATTCAGAATCATTATTAGCTAAATATAGGAGGGGGCAAAAACACAAGGTTAAGTGTGAGGTGGAGAGAAGCCAACTGGCCTGAAGCAGATCTGAACTGGGAATGGGGAATAGTTATATCTTTGAGTGAAATTTAAATTTTGTTCTTACTCTGACCTAGATATACTAATTGTTGACTAGAGAATGCTTTGCTACCTGAAAGGAGCAGGAAAAGTCATAAGATTTGTCCAAAATTTCATCCATGGACGGGAAAGAAGTGGTCCCACAGGATACATTTAAAGGAGAATGGGAGACACGAATTATGTGGCTTTATAATTATATCCTATGGGTCATTGATTGTTCAATGTAACAGTGATTCAAGGGGTTGGCAAAGTGAAATCAGACCATTCTGCTATTCTGTTTGCAAGGTTCACTAGAAGATGCATTAGCTTTAGGATACGTTCCTGAGTCAGCTAAGGCTGACAGGAGAGGCCAGATACACACTGTAGGAACCAGAAGGAGCATTGTGCACGAGCAATACTTCATTTAGGAAATGGAGGCCCAGAAAGAAGAAAACATTTTCCCAAGCTTGCCCACATAGAGGCATCACAAACAAACAAACAAAGCAAAACCAAAAAACAACAAACGTATATAGTACCTGCTAACATAGACTGTATTTAATTAGATACCTTTATTTGTAAAGGCCAAATTTCTTACTGATCCCAGATCTTAGAGACATTAATGTAAAATTGTAAACAAGGTTCTTGACAGTTCTTGAAAAAAAAATATATGCTAAGAATCTAAGTTTATCCTTCCCTGCTGTCCTCTTAGGCTTACCATATAGCCACTCTTATTATAAGCATCTTTTTTTTTTAAGCATCTAAGCCTACCTGTGAACACATACCTGCAAACGTATTCACTTTTCATTACGAATACTGGTCACTCAATACCTCAATACTTCAAAAACTTCCTGAACCTTGTGTATTTGCCTTATCACAAGACAAGTTCTCCCATGGTTGTTGGAGCATAAGAAGGCTCAGCAAATGTTTATAGAATGACATAATGACTAGATTCCAGTTTCACTGACTATGTGTTCTTTATATATCAACAATACCGCTTCCTGACAAAGAAAAAAGGCAACATTTCTGCTAATCCTTGGGAACCTAGAATCCAAAACCTAGAGTCATGTTTAACTTTCTGCAAATCCATAACTCAGGGCTACTAAGCAGAGAAGGAAAACCTTCTGTGGGTACCTTGAGCAGACAATGTTGTGACAGCTTTGGCAGTGTGGCCCCTGTGTGCCCTTGGTGACCTTCCCACTAGCTTTCCTATGCTGAGCTACTCTGCAACAAAAGGCACTCAAGCCCCTGGCTCACTTTCCATCCTGTGATGAGAGAGAGACTCTGACTCAGTGAAAAACATATTTGATTCGTGGCCTGGTCAAATCCCTGCAGTAATAGACACTCTGTTTATTGACATGGGTGGGTATCTGAGGCCCCCAAGCAAGACCAACATAATCTGTTTCCTTATCCCTAGTTTCTTCAGGATTTATTAGTTCCTTACTGTGATAGTCTTTCAACTACTCAACAATGATGCATAAGTGCCCAAGAGTCTTAATTAGAGGAGAGTGAAGAAAATCACTCATTATATGTGATGTGGTCTCATCCAGATTCTAATAACATAAGCCTAAACGCTATAGCATCAGCTCTCAGTAGCTAGAGTGATCTCTTCCCACTGCAACCTGGGTGAGGACTGTCGAGGTAACTTCGGTCTTGGCCATTCCTGACTGCTCCCTGGGATGGACGGTTGGCAGAGAGGCCGCCTGTGGGCCTCCAGCAAGAGAGCTCCCAGGAGCTCATGGGAGGGCAGGGACACCTGGGACCACCTGCAGGCACAGGAAAGACAGAAGGACAAAGCCTACCTGACTCCATCCTGCCTTCCTTCTTCTCCTGGGTTTCCTCAGAGCCACTGGAGCCCCTGGGGAAGGGCTGGTGGCTGAAGAGGTCATCACACAGAAGGCTTCGGCACAGCTTGGCGAGGAAACGGAGGACGTACCCGATGCTGTTTACCACAGGCAGGCTCCGCAGGTGCTGTTTCCCATCGAAGGATGCCGACACTGAAATGCCACAGAGACAGCAACTCAGAGCAGGGCATGAGAAAGCCACAAGTCCCTGGAAGGAGGTTTTTGTTTTTTCAGTTGTGTTCTGTTTTTAACTAAGCTTTATTCAGATTTCGCCTGTGTTTTCACTTCATGTCCTGCGTCTGTTCCAGGACCTCATCCAGGAGACCATGCTGGGTTTAGTTGTCACGTATCCTTAGTGTCCTCTGGTTTGTGACTTGTTCTCAGACTTACCTTGTTTTGCATAACCTTGATAGTCTTGAAGAATACCAGTCAGATATTTTGTAAAATGTCCCTCAATTTGGGTTTGTCTGATTTTTTTTTCATGATGTGACTGGGGTTAATATTTTTGGAGAAGAAGTGAAGTGTCCCTCTCCTGTTATCAGATCAAGGGTACATGATGTCCCCACGACATCACTGGGATGTCAGCCTTTATCACTTGGCCAGATAGCATTTGCTGCATCTCTCTACTGTATTTTCCATATCTCATTCCTTGGAAACAAGTCACAAGTTCCTGCCCACACTCAAGGGTGGTAGAGGGATTAAGGTCTACCTCTCAAAGAGGGGAGAGTCTCTGTATTATTTGGAATTCTTCTGAAAGAAAGAACCGTCCATTGTCCTCCATTTATTCCTTCATTTCTTCATTTATTCAATAATATCAGTATAGACTTAATATATTTATTTTGTACTGTGGGTTATCCAATATATGTTATTTATTTTGTTGCTCAAATTTTGTCTTTAGGACTTTCAGTGTCCTGTGTCCCTATGACATGCCCTCATTTTTTTTTTTTTTTTAGCAACTCTTTGGTTACTGATACTTTAAAATGCCTCAGTTTCATCTTGCATTTTCCCTGCCTCTGCCCTAATTTCAGCCATTTCTCCAACATCCTTGGTTCCTTGTTATTGAAGAGTGATATTTAGAAACTAAGATTTGGGCACTGGATATGCTCATTGATAGATAGGTCTAGATCTAGATAGATAGATAGATCCAAATAAACCTGAGTTCATGCTGAGGTCTCTAGCTCTAATCCAGCATCACAGAGTTTAGGGTTCTTTCTACCTTTCTCGGGGAGGACTCTTTAAAAAGAAGAATCTCTCCATAATGATTCTAGATCACATTCAATTTCTACAGGGTTACCAGAATTTAGAAGAAACATGTTTCTTCCAGCATACCCCTGTCTGTAATTGTCCTCACAGCCCTCTCTTGCCCCATGAAGCTTGCATACCAGCTCCAGTGTGAGGAACACAGAAGGAGACCCTAGGAGGACATACTGCCCCCACCCATGTCTCCGCCATTCATTGCTAACACCAAGAGGCTTTTTACATTTTATCTCCCAAAGACTGGCACATAACAGGGGCTGGGTAGGGACAAAACCAGAGGTAGTTTTGATATCAGAACTAACACGAAACAAAACATTTTAATTAAAAGCCGAAAGAATCCATTTTTTGTGTGTATAAGCTCTTTATAGTTTGACAAGAACATTCGTGTCCATCATTCTATCCTATGAGGACAGTAGACAAGAGGTTACTATCCCAAGTTACAGATAAGGAGACTGAGAAGAGGGTGAAGAGCAGTTTTTCCAACTCATGTGGCCTCTAGGTGGCCCTTGCCTGTCATGTTAATACTCCAAGTGACTCTGCTTGGGAGAGCTGGCAAAGCACTACCAACAGGCCCACGAAGGGGTTCACCCCGGCAACTCAGACACTCTGGAAATTCCCTCTTTTAGTGTGAGTGTCACTGTTTGCCTCCAATATTTCATAAGAATAAGTGTGATGGAAACTGAACCCATAGCAGGAGAGTCTGGGTCATCAGGCCTAATCCAAAAATCAAGGTGCATACATTCCCAGAGGTGCCTGGAAGGACCACCTCCTCGAAGCAGCCATGGCATTTATGAGACCATGAGGCCTATCCTCTGGGATAGCATGGCTCGGGCAGGGCATGCAATACTGTTCCCTTAGCCCTTGAGCTGGCCCAAGGCCCGCCCATGGCAGTCTGGTTCCTTCAGCCCAATGTGCCAGCACCAATGTCACCATTTTCTGTGTTGTGCCATGGGAATGTTTAGAAAGCAGTGCCCTAAGGGTCAGGTGGAAAGTGGGAGAGTCTATTTATCCTTGGGCCCCTCTCACAGCTTGCTGAGCTTCCATATTTGCCCCAGTAACATGAAGGACCTCCTTGCTGCTCTGGCACCTCAAGGAGGAAGCATGAAGAGTCCCCTGGTGCTACTGCATTCTCCAAGACACCAAGACTGAGTGCTCAGCTCTGGACTTCCTGGGAATCCCTCAGCCAAGGGAAAGTTGGCAGGGCTCTTCCCAGGCTTGTGTTGTGCCAGGCACTGCAGAACCTGCTCCCCAGTGCCAAGGTCCCTGAGGCCACAGAAGGGCTGAGCAGGAGAGCAGGGAAAATGGGCTCAGTTCTCCCAGCTTAGGGGGAGGGGCCATGAAAAACTCAGTGGGATGGAATTCGCTGAAGAGGGTGGGCACACAGTACAGGAAGAATTTTCTCTTAGCACTGTGTCTGTGTCTTGAGTCCTGGTATTCAGCAAGGAAAAGGACAAGGCTCTAAACCTCAGAGGGAGCCCAAGTTTGAGAACCTGGTTCTCAGAAAAATACCAAAATGGCCAGTGGGATCTCAGAAGGCTGACAATAAGACTCTCCTCCTACCCTCTCTTGATGCAGTACTTCTTCCTCTTGTCTCTGCTTGCCTCTGCCAAAGTTTCTTAAAAGTTACTCTGGGTCAGCCACATGCACTGGACTTTGCCAAGTTCTATTTTAGTCAGTTACCAGCAAGTCATACCCCCCTTCCTGCCCAGAGGGAGCTCCAGAAGGTGGGCAGAACCAATCACAGCTGGGGAAACTGGTTAGACAACCTCCTCGCCTCCAAGCCCTGGGGATCTCAAGTTAAATAAAATGTCCCTGCTTGGGTTCTTCCTGACACAGCGATATTAGATGCCCCTCTCCCCTGACCTACTCTTGGCCAGCAGGGTCATCTGCACCACCCCGTTGCTGGAGAGTCTTTACCTATTCCCTGGTGATACAGAGGTCATGGCCTTGATGCTGGGCCAAAGAAGACACCATGCTGTGCCCTTGGAGTCAAGACATTTGCAAAGGGGTGGTGCTCTGAGGCTTAAGGGCAGGTGGTAATAACGATTGTTTAGAGACTTGGGTAAGGCAGAAAGAGCCTCTACAGCCAAACATATGAAGAGGGCAGCACTCCCAACTCTGCCTCTCATCTTAGGTGACAACTGCCACTCCCTCTGGAAGCTGTTGGGGCAGGGATGAACCTGGAGGATGGTGGTAACAATGGGAGAAGGGATTGACTCTGAAGGGCTTTTACAAAAAACAACTCACCCCATAAGAGGGGCTTGAGACCATGAGCTTCCCCACTGCCCTGCATGGTGATATGTACCATGAAGAAGGAATGAGGCAGAACAAGGAAGAATAGTGACATGGGCTGATATTTTAGACCAAGTGTTCAGAAAAGGTCTCCTGGATAAGGCAGTATTTGAGTAGAACCCTGAAGGAAGTCCAGGAGCAAGTCAAGCATGGACAGCTGGGGGAAGAACATTCCAGAAAGAACAGCAGGTGCAAAGACCCTGAGGCAGGAGCATGGTTGGACGATAACAGGGGGAACAGCAAGGAGGCCACCAAGGCTGCAGCAGAGTGAGGACACAAGAGAAGTGACCGGGAGATCAAAGAGGTAGGCAGGACCAGTTCACATAGGGCCTCTGGGTCATCATAAGGACATGGGCTTTTTTCTTGGAGTGACATGAGAGCCATTGAGGGTGCAGAGCAGAGGAGGGGCACGCGATGGCTTCGATTTTTAAAGAACAGAGAGTAGTTGCTGTAAGTGGTGAACCATGGCTGGCTTCTGGATATATTTTGAAGTTAGAGCAATAGGATTTACCGATGAGCTGGAAGAGGGGGGTGGGTGAGAGAAGAGTTAAAGGTGAGGATTCTTACTGAAGTCTGGAAGCATCTTCTCCTCGAGCCCAGAGAGAGGCCGTCAGCACACAAGCTAACCTAAGGCCCCTGGAGCCCAGTGGATGGAAGACAGACCCTGGCCACAGCCACTGTCCCCCAAGCCTGAATATGACCTCTTCCATCTTCAGAGAGACACCCACGTCCCTTCTCATACAACGTGCCCCCGGGCCTTACCTGATACCATCTCACCACCATAGCCTTGTTTGACCAGGGAGAAGACAAGCTTCTGCTGGTGGGCACAGTCAATGCACGCTTGCACGGCCTGCTGCAAGACTGCCGACGGCCTCTCGGGCCCGAAGTGCTCAGGGAGCTGCTGCACCTTCCTCCTCTCCAGGTATGGCCCTGCGTTGGCTTGCTTGTTGATGTAGAGGCAGACTGTGGAAACAGAGCCATGAAGCCCTCAGCATCAGGGGGATCAGGCCAGGCGGCTGCTCCTGTGTGCATGGAGGTTGCCTCAGCCATGCCACCTTGGCCCTCACCTTGGGAAAGGCTGAGAAGAACAAAAGTGGGACTAATTCTTCCCAATGTAAGAAGGAAAAGGGGGAAAAGAGCCAATCACTCCCAACTGCCAGAGGCTTGCTCTCAAGAGAACCTCTTGGTTGGGGACAGATAGACAGGTTGGTCCCCTGTGATGCACTCGAATCTGAATCACAGACAATAATGGAGACCCATGTGGACCATGTGTATAAATGTGTTTCCATACTGAAAATGCACACACCAAAACCTTCCCTTCTCCTCCAAAGGAGCTGTTAAGCTTACATGTAATGTTTGCCAATTTTGTTGTTGTTGTTGTTAACCTTCAGTGAATCGGAAAATTAAGACACGGCTGCTTATCCAAAGATTATATATTCAGTGAAGTTTTAAGGAGAGTGCTATTTATAATCTCAGAGATTTTAAATACTCAGCTGCCCGTTTAGGGAAGCCCAACCAATGGTCCCCACACTTTTAAAGTAATATACCCCATCAGTAAACAAATTTGGAGCACATGCCCCAAAAGGTGTTTATTTTTTATAGGTTATATACATTCTTGACTATTTTAATATATTGCATGCATTTTAAAACATAACCAAGAAATAGAAAATTTTTAAGTAAATATTAATAGTAGGTGTCATAGTTTCTTCCCCATGTTAACAACTCCTTGGCTGTCTCCGCCCTCATCCCAGGATATGAGGAACTTACTTTGGGGGCTATTAGTGCAAAGCAGTGTTGAAAGGGGACATTAAGGGGACAACAATAGGATTTGGAAAGGATGAAACAGTAACAGCAAAGGTGAAGAAAGTTTTTGTTGAGCATCTACTCTATTCCAGGCACTTTGGGCACTTTATCTTGTTTGATTCTCAAGATGGGCCTGAGAGTGGGGTATGATTACTTCTTTACTAATGAAGGAACCAAAGCTTAAAGGGTTGGATCGCTGTTCTAAAGTCTAAAGTGTAATTAGTGGTACAACAGGGATTCCAGACTTTCTGATGTCAAGGCCTGTGCTCTTTCTGCTCTGCCAGGCTGCCTTCCCTTGAACCCATCCCAGATGATTAAGGATATCTAATCAATAAGGGAACTTCATGCCAGGCACTGTGCTAGATGGGCCCTATGGAGAAAATGGTGAACTAGATTCACACAGTCCCTGGCTTCCCAGAGATTTGGGCCCAGCTGGGGAGGCAGAGCTACTCAGAGCTCCACAGGAAGCCATGTGGGACCACGGCTTCGAGAGAGACACTAGGGAAGTGCTAGGAGGGCCCATCCTGGGGACCCTGGCAGGAGTCAGCGAAGGTTTTCTGGAGCAAGATATGCCTGAACTGAGATACAAGGGAGGAGTAGGGTGACCAGCAGGAAGGTCATTCCAGATAGAAGGAAGGCAATATGCTGGAATCCTATTGGGCAGGGGTAGGGGAGGAGGCACTTCTAGGGACTGAAAGGAGAGCAATGTACCACAGGGTTCCATCGGCCAAATTAAGTTTGATTTTCACCTAAAAGCAATGGGAGGGAATTGAATGGATTTAAGTGGGACAAGAGTAGGGATGGCTGGTGATGAGGACAGTTTATGTGTGTGTGAGAGAGAGACGCCATCCTGCTGCTGGTACTTTCATGATGGAACTCGTTGTTGATGGACACCCCATGAGAAAGACTGGACTGAGCTCTACTCTGACTGGATTGGAGCCACCAGGTGGGGTTAAGAGAGGTTAGGGTCCTTAGGGGATCTGGAAGCACAAACACAGAGATGGAAACTCTTCAAGGTGGGCAGGGTCACTCTCGGTGGAAACTAAACCTGGCTCTGAAAATGAAACACCAGGCCACCACACCACCCTTTCTAGTCCCACCCCAAGGCAACCAGCTGAACCTGAGATGCATTTAAAACTAAGTTTCAAGTAATCCTACCTGTGAGACACTTAAACTAATATTCTCAGAGAAATCTGGTTGTCCTGCCTGCCAGCTAACACACTAAATCCTTCATTAGAGCTATCCCAGTGGCAGCTCTCCAGTTCACAAAGTAACTGCTAGATGGCTGGCTGACCATCACAGCCTTAGACGTCATTCGGCTGACATACCTGTGAGAGCCTGTGGGGCGGCCAAGCTGGGTATGGTGGCTGCATCCTGAGGGATGGAGCTGAGGTCGGGCTCCGGTGTGCTCCGCGGAGGTGAGAGGGCTAAAGGAGTCATAAGAACCCGAGACTTGAGCTGCAAGACAGAGCCCACTTAGTCAAGGAAAATCTGGAAATGCTCCCTACACTTGCCCCAAATTTTTCGTGGATGTCAATTAGCCACTGCTACTCTATCATGTTTCCATGCCTTTTTATTGTGCAGCTAAGGAACTTCAGATTCAAGTTCATGTTCAAGATTCATGTTTGGGGTCACACTCAGAGGTCAGCTCTGCACCCCACCCTTATACTGGAGTCACCCAGGAAATGATTGTGTCAGGCAGTGAGTGTGGGAACACAAGAGGTAGGAACCGTTGAAACGTGTAAGCTCTCTGAGTGCAGGGCGCAGGGTAGAGAATTCCCAGCCTGCAAATACCTAGAATTCTGTGGTCAGGGCTTTCCCAACAGCCACCCCGAGACTGACCCTGAATCCCTCCTCAGTCTCTGCTGAGCTTTCTGCTCTCAAAGATCTCTGGATCCTGCTGGAAAAGAGAGCAGAAGACATTCCTCCAAGGGGCTTACATACTGCTCAGTGTTTATTTCCCGCAGTGGAGACTGTCAAGGGTGGCCCGAGTGTGGATATGACTGTATTGTCGGGTAGTGAGAAGCTGCCGCCTTGAAGGTCTCATTTGAAATCACAAATAAGGAATTGAAATTTACTGTTATGAAATAAGATGGAGATGACTGGTTGGTTGATTATGTCAATGCCAACAAGTCACTCTCTGTACCCAGATTTGACAGAAAATCTTCTAATCCTCATTCTCCACCAAAAAAATAATGAATAATTCAGTCACTTCACCTCTTCACCACTGACCTGTGTCTGTTCTCTACTACAGACCAATTAAATCAATCCCTGGGGTGAGACCAAGGCATCAGGAGTTGTAATATGTACTCAGATGATTCCAATACATAGTTAAGGTTGGGGGCCACTGCTCCACTGCCTTTCAACGTTAAGGTTCAGTCCCCTGGAGGGTCCTATTAAAATGTGGATGGATTCTGATTCAGGAAGTCTGGGGTGGGGCCTAAGGTTCTGCATTTCCCAGGCAGTGCTGATGCTGCTGGTCTGTGGACCACACTTTGAGTAGCAAGGGTGTGTATTTTGTTGTAAATATATATGCCCACCCTACCCATATCCTAACTTGCTTCCTGGATTTTTAGGATAGAATAATAATGACAGTCTTGAAAAAACAGTATTCCTACTGCTAATTATGCACTCATTCTACATTTATTCATGTATTCACTCAAGAAATATGTATTGAGTGTCTATTGCAAGCCAGACGCTCTTCTAGTTACTAGGGATACAACAGGGAACAAATCAGACAAACGTCTTTGCCCTCATGGAACTGACATTCTGTTGGGGGTAAATAGACAACAAATGGAATAAAGTACATGATATAGTATATTAGAAGGTGATAATAGCTGGAGGTAAAAATAAAGAGAAAAAGGGAATAGAGTGTAATTGAGTTATACTTTAGATTAAAATCTTATTTATTTTTTTAAATGTTTCCTTTTGAGAGAGAGAGAGCGTGCACAGGTAGGGGAGGGGCAGAGAGAGGGACAGAAAGAATCCCAGGCAGGCTTTGTGCTGTGCTGATAGCGTGGGATCTTATCCCACAACCATGGGATCGTGACCTGGGCTGAAATCGAGAGTTGGATGCCCAACCAACTGAGGAAATCAGACACCCCTAGACTGAAGTTTTAAAATAGGGTGGTTAAGGCACTTCTTGGGTGACATTGCACAAAGATTCCAGGGAGATGAGGGAGCAAGTCATACCAGTGTCTATGGGAAGAATATTCCAGTGAGTGAGAATATCAAGTGCAAAGGTCCTGAAACAAAAGCATGCCTGGAGGGTTTGTGCAACATAGGGAAGCAATAGTGAGACTGGAAAGGTGAAACCACAGGGCTTTGCAGGACACTGTAAGTTCTTTGACTTACTCTGAGCTCCTTTTTATTTTATTATTTTATTTTATTATTGCGCTTTATTGTATTTTATTGTATTTCATTTCATTGTTGTTTATTGTATTTTTTGAGACACAGAGAGAAAGCATGTATGCACGTGAGCTGGGGAGGGGCAGAGGCAGAGAGGGAATCCCAAGCAGGCTCTGTGCTCAGTGCATAGCCCAACATGGGCTCAGTCTCACAACTGCAAGATCATGACCTGAGCCAAAATCGAGAGTCGGACACTTAATAGGCTGAGCCATCCAGGTGCTGCTACCCTGAGCTCTTTAAAGCAGAGAAACTACAGGATCTAAACTAACATTTTAACAATTTGACTATTGTTTTGAGGAGAGATAAAAGGGACAAAATCGGGAGGCCACTAATCCAGAGTAGATGAGAGATGACGGTAGATTGGATTAGGTTAATAGCAGTGCAGGAGATGAGAAGTAGACAGACTCTGCATAGATTTTCAAGGTAGAACCAGCAGGACTTACTGACACACTGATTGTGGTGTGTGTGAGAGAGAAAGAAGTCAAAGATGACTCCAAGGTTTGAGCTAGGAAGGCTGTAGATAGAATAACAGGTTTGGGGGATGGGGGATAGACTAGGGAAGACCAGAGGCTGATTTTGGACATGTCAAGTTTATGATGCATACATGCCAGTAGAGATGTTAAGTAGGCAGGTGCATGTAGTAGAGTATGGAATTCTGGGGGAAAGTCTAAACGGAGATTTAATTTGAGAATCATCAATACAGAGTTGACATTTAAGGCCATGATAATGAGTGAGATCATCAGAAAATAACATGGAAGGAGTGTATAGATGGAGAAGAGAAAAATCTAAGCACTGAGCCTTGCAAAACTGCAATATGAAAAGTCTTGGAAAGATGAGGAGGAACCAGCAAGACAAACCAGGAAAGGGGTGCCTGGGTGGTTCAGTTGGTTAAGCAGCCAACTTCAGCTCAGGTCACGATAATCTCATGGTCTGTGAGTTCAAGCCCTGCATCAGGCTCTGTGCTGATAGCTCCGAGCCTGGAGCCTGCTTCAGATTCTGTGTCTCCCTCTCTCTCTGCCCCTCCTCTGCTCATGTTCCCTTTCTCTCTGTCTCTCAAAAAATGAACATAAACGTTAAAAATTTTTTAATTTTTTAAATGTTTTATTTATTTTGAGAGAGAGAAAGAGAGAATGAGTGGGTGAGGGGCAGAGAGAGAGGGAGACACAGAATCTGAAGCAGGCTCCAGGCTCTGAGCTGTCAGCACAGAGCCCGACACGGGGTTTGAACTCACGAACCACGAGATCATGACCTGAGCTGAAGTCAGACGCTTAACCAGCTGAGCTACCCAGGCACCCCCCAAAAAATTAAAAAACAAACAAACAAACAAACAGGAAAAACATCCAGTATGGAGACATACTGTCTCCCAGACAACTGGGAGAGTATGGCCTTGTGGGAGCCAAATGTAAAAAGTGTTTCACAAAGGAGAGGGTGATCAGTCATGTCAAAAGCTCTGATCCGACAAGGAAGACTAGAAGTGGCCCTTAGATGTGCAACTCCTCAGCAAGAGAGGTGGTTGTACAGTGGGTGGGATGAGAACCTGATTAGAATTAGCTCAAGAAATAATGGGAAGAGAAGCATTGGGATCAGGAGGTAAAGTCAGCTCTTTCAAGGAGGCCTGTCTGAAAGGGGAGCCGAAAATTAGCAGTAGCAAGAAAGAAAAGTCAGATCAAATGGTTCACATCCATTAGGATAGCTACTATCAAAAACAAATAAAAATAAAAGATAAAAAGTAGTGGCAAGGATGTGTAGAAATCAGAACACTTGGTGGTAATGTAAAATGGAGCAGTATAGTAGTTCCTCAAGAAATTTAAAATAGAATTACCCAGCAATTCAATTTCTGGGTCTATATCCAAAAGAATTGAAAGCCAGGAGGTATTTGATACTCATGCTCATAGCAGCGCTATTCACAACAGTCCACGAGGAAGCAACTATAAATGTCCATTGACAGATGAATGGGTAAACAACAGGTCGTACATCCACACAAGGGGATATTATTCAGCCTTGAAAGGGAAGAAAATTTTGGCACATGCTACAATATGCATGAGACTTGAGGAAATTTGCTAAGTGAAATAAGCCAGTCACCAAAGACAAATATTGCATGTTTCCACTTATATAAGATGCCTAGAATAGTCAAATGCATTGAAACAGAAAGTAGAATAGTGCTTTCGAGGGGCTGGAGGGAGGAGGGAATGGGGAGTTGTTGTTTAACAGGTACAGTGTTTTGGTTTTGCAAGGTGAAGTTCTGGAAATTGAATGCACAACAATGTGAATACACTGAACACTAGAACTGTACATTTAGAAATGGTTGTGATGAGGGGCGCCTGGGTGGTTCAGTCGGTTGAGTGTCCGACTTCGGCTCAGGTCATGATCTCACGATTCGTGGGTTTGAGCCCCACATCGGGCTCTGAGATGTCAGAGTCTGGAGCCTGTTGGGGATTCTGTCTCCCCCTCTCTCTGCCCCTCCCCCGCTTGCACTCTGTCTCTGTCTCTCTCTCTCTCTCTCTCAAAAATAAAGATTAAAAATTAAAAAAAAAGAAATGGTTATGAGGGTAAATTTTATGCTATGTGTCTTTTACCACAATTAAAACATTTTTAAAAATCTTTTAAGGTTTTTGGTATTTGAGATGGGAGAAACATGTATTAATACTGATGGCAATAATCCAGTCGAGAGGGAAGAAAGGATGATACGAGGGCGTGCGTGCAGAGCTACTAGCTTCAGGACTCTGAGTAGGTGAGAGGGGATGAGATTTAGTGAATGGAGGCGGGTGCGTGGGAGGGGGATGGCGAGGCCTGAGAGAGAAACACGGACCTTTCATCTATTTTATTGCAAAGCAGAATATAACGGCCTCGATCTGGGGTGGGTGGATGTGGAGGTGGGAGCTTACAAAAGGTCTCTTCTGATGGCTACTAGTTTCTCAGTGAGGCTGGAAGCTTGAGTGTGAGGACAGAGGAGAGCATGTTAATGAACTAGGAGGGTAGGAGAAGTGGGGGCACAGGGTGTGGCTGCTGAGCAACGTGGAAGGCACAGTGGGATGTGTGGACATGAATCTAAGTTCATTAAAATGAACTTAAAAGGAGACCAGTCAAAAGTGAGCACACTGGCTGCACAGGGCTGTATGGGTGCAGCATCTGGGGCTCTTGCGAGAGACACTGTGTTCATCAGAAGCTACAATTAACAACAGAGACTTCACCTTATTCTGCATTTAGCATTTGAAAAATTAAAGGGCCCATCACGTAGCAATACACTGCTAAATACTATAAAAACAATCTGAAAGAAACCTTAGTGGTGGGAGGGAGCAGACCAGAAACCTGCTGTGACTGACTTCAGCATGGTTCCCTCACCTACTAAGTGGGACAGGGTTACAGTTACGCTGCCTGTTCTCCCAGATTATGCACGAAGTGTCCCTTTGACAGTCTTTCGAGAAATGATATACTGCCCTGCATGCCTTGTGATGGAGAGACTGGTGGTGGCAGTGCCCAAGGACTGTGGATAGCAGACTCTGGAAGGGCCTGGTTAAATCCTCCTTTACAGGCTGAAAGCCCTCCAACCAACGTACAGATAATGATGTTGGTGGGGAAAAGGCAAGATTTGGCAGGTTGTCATTTTTTCGCCTGTGGTCTTTAAGTAAATCACACAAAGATCCTCATGATCCTTCCCTAGAAAGATGACGATAGTGTCGATGGTGACGATGGTGAGGATGGTGAGGACAGGGAGGACGGAGAGGATGGGGAGGATGGTGATGGTGGTGAAGAAAGTGACGGCAGCTAAGACTTGGGTTGCCAGACACTGTTTACTGTTCATTTAAGCACCATGACCTAATGTTTGCTTGCTATGTTAATATTTATTATAAAAGGATCTGTTCATTGAACCCACCTCCAATGAAGTAATACAATTATAGCTGGTTGTTACCTCTGTCTGTCATTTCTGCCCAGATAAAGCAATTCAAGACATTAGAAAAAGTCAGCTGGTTGCAGGGCCAACTTTCTGAATTCATCCAACCTCTAAAACAACGGTGGGACTTTTGAATAAAGAAGAAAAACTCATGCAACTGTGGGTGGTATACGACTTTAAAAAAATTCTTCTTGATAAAAGAATAAATCATCAGTAGGAATACCTTTGAGTTAGCATTCTGAAATTTCTATCTCATTGTCTAACATAAAGGGAAAAAAAACATTCCTAAATGGGAGTCACATATGATTTTAGAGGGCTCCTAAGACAGAAATGAGCTCAGTGACTAGGAATGTCCTTTGGTGTGATGTGGGGCCCATTCTGTCAGTGCCTCTCCCATGTGGAATGGGGAGCTACCTGTTGCCCAATGTATCCAAGCTTTCCTCTGGAAGGGCATTTGTCTTTGCCATTGCTAGTTGTTGCTGTTGTTATTTTGTTGTGTTTTGCTATGTTTGGGTTTTTTTTTTTAATGTTTATTTATTTATTTAGGGACAGAGACAGTGAGAAAGCATGAGCAGGGGAGGGGCCGAGAGAGAGGGAGGGAGAGAATCCCAAAGAAGCTCTACACTGTCAGCGCAGAGCCCGACCTGGGGCTCAATCTCACCAACGGTGAGATCATCGCCTGAACTGAAATCAAGAGTCAGAGGCTTAACTGACTGAGCCACCCAGGCACCACTGCTGTGTTTTGTTTTTTAGGTGGACAAAACAAAAGACCATGCTCCTATTTTGGTTTCTAATACCATTCTTCAATAAAAGGAACAAAGTCTCCTTGGAGAAATGGCTGATTCTAGGACAAGGGCAGGAAATACACGAGATGAGCCTGTGGCATCTTGTCCCAGAAAATAAAGTAACACACACACACACACACACACACACACACACACAATGATGAGGGCAGGTCATAGGAACATGTGAGTCAATCAAAAGAGCTTGTAATGTCCAAATCTAGAACAATATGAGCAATAAATAAAGAACGGGTAATGGATTATAATTCAAAGTATACAGTAAATATCCATGACTCCATACTGACATAAATGAATAATTGACTAGAGAGACACATGGAGGAGACAAACCTCCTATGCATTAATATTCCAAACGGTTTGTGGAGTGTAACTTCTCACTCCTTAAGTGTGGGCTGCACATAGTGACTTCCTTCCAAAGAGGACAGTATGGAAATGAGGAAAAGTAATTTTACAGTGGAGAAACCTGTCAAACACCACCTCAGGCAGGTGATCAAGTCACCATCCACAGTGATAAGCCATGTTGATAGTACGCACCCTCCACATGGCACGATGGGAATAGCACCTTACCTCTGGAATCTTCTTCCCAGAGACCCATGACCCCAGTCTAATCATTAGGAAAACATCAGACAAACCCAAGTTACAGAACACTTTACAAAACACTTGACCAATACTCCTAAAAACTGCCAATGCCATCAAAAACAAGGAAAGTCTGAGAAACTTTTACAGCCCAGAGGAACCTAAGGAGACATGACAACAAGATGTTAATGTGATATCCTGGATAGGTCCTGGGACAGAAGAGAGGAAAACTAATGAATCTGAATAAAATATGGACATTATTTAATAATGATGTATTATTATTGGTTTCCTACTTGTGACAAATGTATCACAGTAATATAAAATGTTAACAACAGAAGAAACTAGGTGTGGGGTGCACGAGAATCTCTGTTTTATCATTGCAACTCTCCTGTAAATCTAAAGGTATTCCAAAAATATGGTTTATTTGTAAAGTATTAAAAGCAGGATCTGGCAGAATAAACTGGGTAAAATGGAGAGGAAGAAGGGAGGAGAAGCCTCTTTCTTGGATGCATAAGACTGGAGGAAGATTAGGTGCCCAGGATGCTGTGCTCTGACATATTGGAGCTAATCCTTGACCTTCAAAGCCCGCAACCCTGTACGGAGGCTGGCAAAGTTGGCACCTTTACCTGAAATTCAAAACCTCAATCAAACGGGTGTGGTGACTCCTCATCCAGGGCATGGTTTCCAGTGGCTGCCAGAGGGGCTGTGCTTTGCTGGGGTAGAGTATCGTGGTGGGTGAAGCAGAAGAGTAAGGAGTTGGCCCCTGCCAGCTGGCGATTCCACCAAAGAGGGCTGGGGAATATGGAATATGGGGGCAGCTCATCTTTCTTTTCCATTTACAGATCCAAAATAAGGGCCTGGAGAGCTTCTTGCTCCAGCTGTCTTTCAGGGAAGACCTTCTCTAAGACACTTACTAGAGAATCACTGGAAAGACTTGGGGGGAGGGGAGGGTTTGTTTGCAAACTGAGATGTGTGGCCAGGGGACGCTAACAGAGGAAGGATCGTTTGATGTCAAAATTGCAGTATTTTTCTAGAACTATGCAAACGTGGCAGAAACAAAAGTACCAAATAAACAACGTTTCATAGATTGACAGCAAGAATGTTGGTAATCCGAGGACAGAGAGTGTGGTTAGGGGACTGCCTGCACATCAGCAGAGATGAACCAACAAAGCAAAATTTGAAAACAAGTTCAGGGTGGCCGTGGGCACCTACATTGGAATCTGTGCTCGAAGTCCAGCTCAGCCACACACCAACCCTGTCTTAAGTCTTGTCGGTTAGGATTTTGGAGCCTGTCCTTCCTCACTTGTGTGAGGATATCAATACCTCCTCACGGGGACATGACAAGATTTAGACGTAAACATTTAGCATAGGGCTAATGCAAAGTAGAACTTCATAAAGGTTTGTTATTATTATTGCTGATGGTATGGAGAGAGGGCATGACAAGAAGGAGAGCGCCCACACTTCCTCACCCACAGAGTGGACACTGAGAACTGGCATGATTTCAGTCATCAACTACACATTGCTGATGCCCTGCAGGAGAACAGCCAGAGCACAGGGCTCAGAGTTAGGTCTGGGATTTGAATCTTGGGTCTGCCACCAGTTCACATGGGACTCTGAGCAACTCATTCAGTGCTTCCCGGCTTCATCTTCCAAAGCCATTAGATTGGGTAGATTGTTGGTTTCTAAGTTCTCTTCTAATCCATAATGCGTATATACCCTGCATTAGACTACTTCTGAAAACATCATAGAATTTGAGACAAAAACCAGTGTCAGTGCCATATTTTGAATGTTGAATAGAAGAAATGCGGCATCCTAAATTTCTTTGTAATTCTATTTCTGAAAATATAGAAAACTAGGTTATTTGGAGCACCTGGGTGGCTCAGTCGGATGGGCATCTGACGCTGGCTCGGATCATGATCTCACGGTTGGTGGGTTTGAGCCCCACGTCTGGCTCTGTGCTGACAGCTCAGAGCCTGGAGCCTGCTTCAGATTCTGTGTCTCCCTCTTTCTCTGCTCCTCCCCTGTTCGTACTCTCTCTCTCTCAAAAATAAATAAACATTTAAAAAATATGTTTAAAAAAATAAAACTAGGTTATTTGGATCAACTGAAAACAACCACAAGTAATGGATAAAATGTAAGGTTAATGAAAGTACAGAGGGGCTGATAATATATAAAGAATTATCAGGCCAATATATAAGTGAAATCTAGGCCTCAGGAATTGCTGTGGAGCTCAGGGCTCACCCAAAGGGCTACAACCTCAGGATAAAGATGAGCCAGATGTCAATTTGCCCCACTTTACCCCCACCCCCACCTGACAATGAGGGGAGTGTGCAGAATCTCTGAAAAGATACTGTCACAAGCCGAATAGTAATTCAATAGAAAACAGAGTGTTAACTTTCAATGAGTAGAAAAAAATTTAAATACCTAAAGAAAAAAATCCAAAAGAAGGCAGGAAAGATGAGTAAAAGGAGCACAGAATGAATGAGATAAATAGAACACACAAAATAAAATATACATTTAAACCCAAACTTATCAGTAATTTCTTTAAGCATAAATGGACTAAATGCCTAGTTAAAAGGCGAAGATTATTATATTGGATGTTAGGGGTTGAAATGTGTCCCCCAAAATGATGTTGAAGCCCTAACTCCCAGGACCTGTGAATGTGACCTTATTTGGAAACGGGGTCTTTGCTGATGATCAGTTAAAATGAAGTCATTAAGGTAGGCCCTAATCCAATATGATTGCATCCTTATAAAAGGGGAAATTTGGACAGAAACAGTCAAGTACAGAGGGAAGACAATGTGAAGATGCAGGAAGAAGGCCTTCAATGAGCCAAGGTGTAGACTGGTCTTGGATTTCTAGCCTCCGGAACTGAGACACTAAATTTCTATTGTTTAAGCCACACAGTTTGTTGTACTTTGTTACAGTGGCCCTAGGAAACCAATATACCATATTAAAAAAAAAAAAAAATCATGTTCCCCCTCCCTTCCTTCCCCTCTACAGCCCTACTTGAGAATAACTTTATTCATGTCCCTGCTGTAGCTTTTCTTGGGGGCACATTCCTCCTTTTAGACTCACCCTCTTTCTCCACATAAACCCCCCCCCCCCAGGGTTCTGATGAGATGCTGTGGGAGTAGAGTTAGGGAAAACTCAATACCTCACTGTGCTTAACCTCAGACTTTAGTCTAAAAACTTGCTTGTTAGAAATGCAAATCAGTTCCAACAACAAGAAGGTTGTAGCCAATGACCTAATCCCATTCCTAGGAGTCAGCCTGTTTCTGGGTCTACCCATACATTCTTCTCCCTGCACTTGAAGGAGAGATTGAACACCTAAGGGATGGAGCGGCCAGTATCCCTTGGTCTGGAGGCCTGCTTTGGCAACATGCCCTTCAGTTAAATCTGAGATGCTAGCTAAGCTATCTTTGAGCTTCTCTAAGAAAATAAAGGTACCCCAACACAATAAACTGCCTACATCACAATGAAGAAAGAAAGGGACGCTTGAAGGTGGGAGGGAAATGGCCTGGCTCTCTTGGGCCTTTCAGAAGTACAAACATGGTGGAGACAGGGTGAGGATGCTGGAGCTTTCTCCCGCCATCTCTGTGCTGGGTTCAGATTCTTCTCTGGACCCAGGCAGCCACTGAAACTGGTGAAGAGCAGAGGTGAGTGGCATGGGTGGCTGCTGCTTTGCTGAGGGCAGGGAAGAATGGTTTAATTTCCTCCCGACCGAGGGAAGCTGAGAGAGGAGATGATGAACCTGGTACTCCATGGGTACCAGGAGAGAGAACAAAGAAAAGGGAAAACAAACAAACAAACACTTGATAAAGAGAAATTCAGAAGAATGCATCTATCTGTGAGAATTATTTAATGGGATGCTGTCTCTACGCCCTCCGACCCCAACAATCTTTGATAGAGACCACACATTTCAAGGAATGCTTGGTGTGGTTGGGTTTCTTACAGAAACTGGTGAGGAGGCCAAGTTCTCTGCATCAGCAGGAGTGGGGTCGGCCCTGCAGATGAGAGAGGAAACATGGCACGTCCAGTGACAGGCATCATGTGCATAGAGGAGCTCAGAGCAGTGGGAGGCTGGAGCCGGCTTGTACACAAAGGATGACTTATATTTTCAGGAATATTGCAAGTTGTTAAACATGGTGATTATTAAACATTAAAGTATATATACTTCCAGAGAATTAATTTAAAATACATTCAAAACAAGGTAATAGATACTCAAAACTCATCACTGTCTAACTATTTTATTATCAATACTGACACCATGTCCTTAGATGTCATCTTGGCGCCTTGAACCTGGCCATGTTGGGAACATCTCCACCTTGGAAATTGGCGAATGCTACGAATTAGGGCTGACTTTACTACTTTGTTGACTTACAGACTTGAGAGAGTGATGGAGAAGATGGTAAAAACACAAACTAAACTTAAAAGTGTGCCTTCTTTGCAGCTGTGACACCGTGAATAGCGCAAAAAACTGAACTGGTTTTTTTTTTTACAAACTATCCTCCGTCCACAATAAATTCGTGAAGAAGTTTATCCCATTCTCAGCATACAATTCCAATATACAACTTCACTGTTTACGTTTCCCTTACTTCTTAACATAATTGGAAACATCGACTAGCGTTCATGCCCGAGTTACACTCAGAACGCTGCGGGGAATCATAAACCAGCACACGAGGGCCTCACGCCCACCATTGCACCTCAACCGTGGCCCTTGCTCCAGCCCTGGTGTTGGGGCTGGAGGGTAATAGAAAGCCACAGGAGATATAGTCCATACCCTAGGTGCTGTTTTTTGTGCTTGTGCAATCATTTTCCTCCATGGGGCACAGGTGGGGCACCAAGCCCACCATCAGCAAGGGGAGGCCTTGAAGACAGGGACAGGAAGGGTTATTTGGTATCTATTCTTCCCTTGCATACTACCATGCTACATTTGGTGTTCCAAAATATAACTCTAAGACAATATAAGATCTGGACAATCAAAGAATCATCAAAGCCATTTTGACAGTTTTTGTGAAAACACGTTTTAGAAAGAGACTTTAAACAAGTGTTGAAACAAAACGCTTTCTGCTTAAGTTTGAACGTTTTCCTACTTGAGAGTTTTGTGAATTTGACTTCCTTGTTACACAATGCCAAGAACACATACTCTTTTGGGGGTTGGGAGGTGGGAAGAAAAGGATGACAATAAAAAAGAGGGAATAAAACATAATGTTGTGCGGAACGTGGGTGCCTCAGTCGATTAAGTGTCTGACTCTTGATTTCAGTTCAGGTCCTGATCCCAGGGTCTTGTGTTTGAGCCTCGTGTGCAGAGGCTGCCTGGGATTCTCTCTCTCTACCTCTATCTCTGCGCCTCCCGCACTCGTGCATGTGTGCTCTCTTTCTCTCAAAAAAAAAAAAACATAATGTTGCATTTCCTTATGTTTATTAGAAAATCATTCTCTTTATAGAGTAAATTTTCTAGGTGACAGAAGACTGTTCTGTAAGTACTTTGGTTATTCCCAAATATCCACGCTCCCTTCTTTCTTTATTAATGCAATCTCTGAATTTTAGCCAGCCACCTGATCACCCCATACTGCTTTGCCCCACCTCCCTTGGAGTTAAGTGAGGCCAAGTGACTAGGTTCTGGCCAGCAGCATGCAAGTGTAAGGCGTGTGTTCAGTCTTGAACATTGAGTCCTTAAAGGGGAAAGACATGCCTCCACTAGCTCTGCCTCCATCTGGCTGGCTAGACTAGCAGGAAAGAGGGAACTGGAGGAGCCATTTTATTTTATTTTATTTTATTTTTAATTTTTTTTTCAACGTTTATTTATTTTTTTGGGGACAGAGAGAGACAGAGCATGAACGGGGGAGGGGCACAGAGAGAGGGAGACACAGAATCGGAAACAGGCTCCAGGCTCTGAGCCATCAGCCCAGAGCCCGACGCGGGGCTCGAACTCACGGACCGCGAGATCGTGACCTGGCTGAAGTCGGACGCTTAACCGACTGCGCCACCCAGGCGCCCCTGGAGGAGCCATTTTATAGCGTGAGGTAGGGACTTTGTGTTAAGAGGAGCAGAGTGACAACAGAGCAGGAGCCTGGGTCCCCAACACCCTGGAGGCAACATGTCACCTTCAGATGGGCTTCCCAGATTTTTAACATAAGAAAGAAGTTAGCTTCCTCTTCTTTAGGCCACTGTTGCTTCCCCTTTGTCACAGCAGCTGGATTTATATTCTCAACGATACAATTACCAACATTTCAGAACATGTTAACCATTTGTCTTTAATATTTTACAGAGTCTCTTCTTTCGAAACATGCTACACGTTTCTAAGCTCATTAAACAGAGCAGACGGGACATAATTTGGAAAGAGTAAATGGGAAAGCATAGTTACTATTCGGAACAATAACGCAAAGAGACTGCCAAGGTCTAGAGGACTTCTGGCCCAACAGTAGGCAGCCTCAGGCTGTGGGACTTGGTTCACTCATATCTAATTCCTGCAGTTTTTCTAGCTCCCTCACTATCAGGGTTCAAATAAGAAAATATACACAAAGTGCTTTGGTCCAGAGCCTCAAACACAGAAGTGCTGACTAAATGTTATATACGACTATTCTTGCTATTAGTATTAATTATGATGATGGTGATGACGATGATGATGATGTGTAGGGGACAAACAGCTATTTTTAAAACCCAGCACTTTCTTCTTCCTGCTTAAATCATAATCCCAATCATAAAGACGCAGAAGCTGGAGATCCCACTGTTAGGTGACATTACAATCAGCTGCCGGTACAGAATAGAAGCTAGGGCTCCTCCTTGATGCAGACTCTCTTTATCTCTTTAAAAAGACCTTAATAGTCTTTTTATTCACGAAATATGAGGAAAATCTATCTGTTGACCTTGGGTTGTCTCTGAACTAAACCAATAGCAGATGCTTCAAACTGAGATGTAAATTCTGTTTGATAATGAAGAAGGCTGTTTTCATGGCAGTCGGCGTAGGGCTCTTCAGAGAAAATATGATGTTAAGAGGTTTCTGCTTTCTTCGACTGGGGTGAGAAGGCGGCAGTAAGGCCATAAAATGATGCTTTCCCGGCAGTGAGCATGCCCCAGAAATGTGGCTGCAGGCCTGGGCCAAGAGACATGGGCAGATGGGCCCTGGGAGGAGGCATGACCTATGAACTCTGGAGCACTGACATCTGACTACCCGTTGAATTCTTCCTTTTCTGCCTGCAATTCACTCATATTATTCTTAAGACTCAGAGAAAGGGTTAAACACTGTGTCAGCTGTGCTGGGATCTTAAAGGGGAAGGCTTGTGCCCATTCTTGGACCAGACAGAGTTGCCACCTGTGCTGGGCACAGAGGTGATCGAGAGTGCAATTTGGGAGAGCGCCAGGCAAGAGGTGACAAATGTCAACCAGCATAGATCTGTGATGCAGTCAGCACAACAGGCATCCTCAAGACTCAGGAACCTTCCAAAGGCTCAAACACGGATTACTTCGTTATGACAGTATTGTTAGGATGAATATACCATAATGATGTTTTTATTGAAATGACAAAATTGTTCTTCACTACTTTATAATATTGATAATGTTATTGTATTTGTTATTGTTCTGTATTATTAATAAAACATCATTTAATTATAACAATAATTATTATTATACTTTCAGTACCCAGCTGTGTGGGCACTCTTCTTCCCCAAAATATCTTCTCCTTCAAATCTAAGACTATTAAATCGCTATAATAGAGCTTGTAAGAAATGCATCTACAATAAAGGTAAATAGACTCTGAAGGAGGGCTTGGAAGCATTTTCTTAACAATTAAATACAGGATCTTTAAGGATACACCAAGTAATATCTTACTTCGCTTGCTCAGGGCTTCTTTTTTAACAACTTCTGGCTCCCCAACTGTGTCTCAGATAGTTAAAATTGCCAAATCAGGGGCGCCTGGGTGGCGCAGTCGGTTAAGCGTCCGACTTCAGCCAGGTCACGATCTCGCGGTCCGTGAGTTCGAGCCCCGCGTCGGGCTCTGGGCTGATGGCTCAGAGCCTGGAGCCTGTTTCCGATTCTGCGTCTCCCTCTCTCTCTCTGCCCCTCCCCCGTTCATGCTCTGTCTCTCTCTGTCCGAAAAATAAATAAAAACGTTAAAAAAAAAATTAAAAAAAAATTGCCAAATCAGTGGCCATTTGGTAAATGGAACAACACTGTACAGTTTCCTCGGTGGCTTCTTCACAATTAAAACCTTTTCAGTAACGGTAAAAGGGGGCTTCTGGGTCTAAGAAATTGTCAAAAAAAAAAAAAAACACTGGAGAGACTTAATTGGTTGCCAAATTTATTTTGCGAAGTAAGGACATTTTTTAAATTACCAAATCCTGACAACATACAACAATTAAATAAAAGAAAACAAACTCTAATGCCAAAAGAGTAAGAAGCAGATATTTCAGAATAAAGGATGATCCTTTGGGTGGAATCATTTTAGCTCTACGAAGATTTGCACACGGTTCTTATTTTTCTCGTGTCACCACGAGGGAGTCAGCACTCCGGCAGACTAAGCACCTGGTTTGGAGGTGTTCTTGGACACTTGGGGAGCTGTCTGGGAGCTGCTGGCCTGAAATAATTCCCACACAGTTCCCCAAATACATGGAAGATGGACTCAAGGAAGAGCTGTGGCCCATTGCCCCTAGCCAAGTAGCCCTGTGAGGCATGGACATGAGATCTGCCTGCCATGTGCAGGGCCTACATTGTCAGCTAACCATTCCAAAAGCTTTCTTCCTGCTTTGATGTGTCTCTGAGTGTTAGGAGCCCTGAAAACTGCCCCTTTTAGGAGACAAGAAAATTGCCAAGTCGGGCTCATTCCATGGACTGGATTCCCATTTTTCCTGGCCCTAGAAATGCTGTGTCTGTTGGTAATTTTCACTCTTGGGTCGCAGCTCCCAGGGGAGTAGGAGAAAGGCCAAATAGGAGAGAGAAGTTTTCAGTGTGTTTCTTCAGATCCTGGACTTGCTCCCTGGCTCTATTCACAGAAGGGCTGCCCTGCTCCGTCCTTCCAGATTCAATACCCAGACCTCAGCAATGGCGCAGGTAGCTGAGCTGGGAGGGCCTGCCCTATGCCGGCTTCAGGGAAACAATGCTGAAGCTGAAGTGCCCATGAGAAAGAGGAGGCCCTCGTTGTTAGAAAAGTAACCAGTGACAGAAGATTTTACTTCATGAGGTGGCTGAGTAAAAGCTTCTTTTACTAAAACCCGTGACCCCCAAACAACTCTGAGTCACCTTCCCCCTACCTCCTGTTTTTATTTTCCAGCAGTTGGAAGAACTGCGGAGAACCAAAGGGATAAAGGTTGAATTCATCACCGATTCTTCCGGAAGCTTTGTCTTTCTGCTGACCTGAAATAATTTCCATACATTTTCCTAAATATATGGGAGTTAATTGCCAATTTGCATTCTGGTTTGAGTATTCAGATCTCAAGATGGAAACATAAGCTCTTTATTTCAAGAAAAAATAAAGGAAAGAAAACTTCTGAAGCTCGTTTTCTAATGCCCAAAAGTCTTGTGGAGAATGAACTCAATAGTCTTTCTTCTCTAGTAGCCTCCTCAAAAACATCTTGGAGGAGAAGCTCTCCCTCCTCTGGTTCAGATTGCTTTATGTGATTGCAATTACATCAGAGAATTTCTTTTCCACCCCCTGCCACTCTGAATTGTTAATTCTTCCAAGGGTCACGGGATTTTAATTCTGCCTGATACGCCTCCTTGAAGCCAAACTTGACGTCAGCACTTTTTATAAGCAGGAAACTATGAATTAACACCCTGAATTTTCATGATGAGTCCCCCTTGTTTAGGCTCTGTTTGGGAAAATTCTTCTATGTCCTCTGACACTAGGCTGCACGCATTATTAATTTAAGTGTTTCAGGAACATCATCTGCTTTTACTAAAATAAATGACGAATGAGTTCTGGAAAGTGGCTTTGAGCGCCGCCCTAGTAGGCACAGTGAGGGGAAAATTCAGTGTCTGAAACACTAATTTAAATGCAAGTCTTAAAATGTGTGTTTAGCTATGACCCTAAAATCTGCTCGCCTTACAACTTTCCCCATCTGGTGCAATTTGCTTTCTCCACTTGTACAAATGCACACGACGGGGACAGCATGCAATGTGGGCCCCGCTGTAACAATGAGGCCTTGTCTGTCACAGACTTCATTGAGAGAAACTTACTTCTCATCTTGTCGTTACCCAGCTCCCAGCCTTTCCTCACATTCTGCAGTGGGGCTCTGCCCAAGCACCCATGCCCCAGCCCAATGTCACCATGGAGAAAGGAGATGATGGAGCCGTACCTTGTACCCAGGCTTCCGCCCTCTTTTCTTTGGGATCTTCGCTGCTGGCAAAGAACCAGCTGAAGCAGAATAAAGGTTATGCACTGCCATCTTCATAGGTGTTGAGTGCAGTGGGGGTCGGCCTCGCTTTCTCCCCGGGATCCTCTGAGACTGCATGTCTGCTGGTGCCAGTCTTACAGAAGGAAGTGACAAATCGCTCACAGGCAGAAGAGGTGCTAAGAATTAGTCCAGACACAAAGCAAAACAAAAACAGAAGGGTTTGTTTGGTTTGCAAGGCAAACATGTATCCCATTTGGTGTTTTTGGCCATGCCTATCCTTTATTGGAGGGGAAGACCAAATACAAGACAGCCAGGCACCACTAGGAGTTTTTACAGTGCTGTTGGAGTTCTGGGATCATTTCAAGGAGAGCAAATTTCCACAGGGCTATAACGAAGCAGGGAAGATGCTGTCTAGGTGGAGAGGACAATAGATTCCCAGCTCCAAACGCAACCGATAGTGCCGCCAGCAACGAGACGACTTTATCAATGCGTGTCTCCGTTTCCCCACTTCGTTCAACCTTGAAGTGATACGACAATAGCATTAGATAAATACAACTATTCCCTCACATTCGCTCCTGCCCCCTTTGGTTGGGTTATAAATTGTTACGACCTTTATTTTTCCCATGGAAGGGATGTAACGGTACAAATCAATTGTATTAAAGTTATGTCCCTCGGTCAAAATGCGGATAGAGATTTACCTACAGAGATGTTCATTTTAGCAGGTTTTAGAATTGCGAAAATAGAATGGATGGAGCCCAAATAACAAGCAATAGGGGAATAGTTAACATTATCTACAGAACAAAACAATCACCTGGTTAAAAGTCTTTAACCATATTATTTCAACAACATGAGATTGAATGAAAAAGCGTCTCATAAATTGTGCTTAAAAATGATCTCCACTATGCAAAAATGTATGTGGTAAAAGAGTGAAAGGAAATGACGTAAGTGGCAGAGACGGTAGAACTGTTGGTAATTGTTCGCTATGGACACATCCTTTCCCCCAAAGAGATACCCCACATGCTATAAAATTCATAGCATTAAAAATACTAATGATACGGGTCCCTGGGTAGCTTAGTCAGTCAAGCGTCTGACTTCAGCTCAGGCTATGACCTCACAGTTCATGAGTTCGAGCCCCCACATCAGGCTGACGACTCGGAGCCTGCTTCGGATTCTCTCTCTCCTTCTCTCTGTCCCTCTTCTACCTCTCAAAATAAATAAAACTTAAAAAAATATATACTAATGATAAGCTGTCTCAGATAGAGTTGACTAAATCTTACAGCAAGAGGTAGTTGATCAACTCCAACCCAGGGAGCTCAGCGGTATCATGAGCTCAAGGGTCAGATTTCCTTGAATGTTAAGAAAGGTAACAAGTCGGACAGAAAGAACTCTACACTCTAACTCAGGGATGATGTTAGGTGACAAAACTCATTTCTGAGGCTTAATGGTAGCCAACAGTTGGAAATGAGAAGCTTTTGCTCAAGAGGCCACAGGAAAAATTGGGAAAGATGATGGAAGCGGTCCCTACCCCCCCAGGTCTGGGCAGCCACTGTAGGAACCAGATTGCTTTGCTCGGGAAGGAAAATATCAAATAGTGGATATTTGATATCCTAAAACATGACGGGAAATTTGGGACATCTTTTACAAATGTCAGTTCAGTTTGTTAATTCTCTGAATATTAACGGTATCCACTCAATAATATTGATTGCTCTTGGAAATATCATACCTAGCACATAGAATTTTAAAGGATAAATTTGTTTATTGTTAGGTATTTCAGGTAGATAGACAAGCTGTTGAGGATGTCGATTTTCCTTGTTTTTGTGTAAGAAAAACACCATGTCTCATTGATTCTAAAATGCACACTTTTTTACAAAATAACATCTCTGAAATCACAATGCACCCTAAAGCATTGCAAGCACATCAAATTCTGTAAGGAGCAATTTTTCTTTCTTGGTACATGAAATAATGAGGTGTGATATTATCAAGGGCATCTTACAGTCAATGAATCATAATCAATGAAGATAAAACCATCAATATGTGAACAAAGGGAATCATTCCATTTCTAGACTTACTGTCAACATCCCCCAGTGCCAACAAATACCCCAAATACTCATTTGCAAAAAAGCGGCTTCCCAAAACATTGAAAACCCACCAAAATTTATTCAGTAAGATCTTTGCTGTGTGGAACTTGATCTGAGTCCCATTTTGAGCTATCATGATCAAGTGTCTGCTTCTCCATTTTTAGTTTACAGATTTTGGAAATGGGATTTCTTTTTCTAGTCTAGGACAGGTTTTTCTACCTTTCTACTTTGCCTCTAGGGACAAGGTCAGCGATGTATCTAACATTAAGATCAAAAGTCAATAAGAGAAAACCCAGGTTCAGAGAAGGCATTGAATCTCTTTCTTCCTGTTTTTGAAGGCTCAGTTGGCTGTGTTCCTTCCCTGGTGAATTGTGATCCTCTGCTAACTTAGATACTCCCTCACAAAAGTCTTCTTGTTGAATAGGTTTTGAAGAGTGAAGGACGGGTGACTAATTAGCATATTATCCTAAGAATTTGTATCACTCAAAATTATGCTGAACTATCCCCAAATTTCTCAGTATGTTAGAAAAAAAATATTTCCTACAAAAAAAGCCATCTTTTTAAACAAATTTTTTAATGTTTATTTATTTTTGAGAGAGAGAGAGAGAGAGAGACACAGAGTGTGAGTGGGGGAGGGGCAGAGAGAGAGGGAGGGAGACACAGAATCCAAAGCAGGCTCCAGGTTCTGAGCTGTCAGCACAGAGCCCAATGCGGGGCTTGAACTCATGGACTGTGAGATCATGACCTGAGCCAAAGTCAGACACTTAACCGACTGAGCCACCCAGGCACCTCAAAAAAAGCCATATTTTAAACTGAGCTTTTCTGTTGTTCTAATTCTCTTTCTCTACTGTGAGGAAAAAACAGGACTTGGGTGACTTTCCACTTCCTTACTTGAAGTGCATCTATCTTAGGGTATGAAGGAGCTTTCCTGAAAACTAAATCTGATTAATGAATTTCATGCTAGTGGAGCAACAGTGAGCTATTATTTATTTTGTTTTTTTCAATGTTTTTATTTTATTTTATTTTTCGAGAGAAAGAGCGTAAATGGGGCAGGGGCAGAGAGAGAGGGAGACACAGAATCCGAAGCAGGCTCCAGGCTCTGAGCTTTCAGCACAGAGCCAGACATTGGGCTCAAACTCACGAGCTGCAAGATCACAACCTGAGCCTGAGCTGAAGTCAGACACTTAACCGACTGAGCCACCCAAGTGCCCCAACAGTGAACTATTATTGGTGGCACACGAGGCACTACAGTAATTGGGGAAATACTTGGAGATGGTTCATCCACTGATCAAGAAGATACT
>NW_024412394.1:65994279-66112397 GCF_014898765.1 Herpailurus yagouaroundi
GCGAGATCGTGACCTGGCTGAAGTCGGACGTTTAACCGACTGCGCCACCCAGGCGCCCCGCGAGTAAATGCAATTTTAAGTAACAAGATTTTTAAAAACTGAAGAGGTTATTTTAATTATGTGGGGTTCTCTGAAAGTCTCCTTGGAATAATTTTAAAGAGTTAGGGGAAAACACAAAGTGGTATTTTAATAACAGACTCAGACACTTTGGAAATGATGGTGACAATAGTTCAGGGTCTCCAAAAATGTCCTTTTCCAAAACTAAGACATGAACCAAAAAAAAAAAAAAAAGGAAAAATAAAAAATACTGAATACTTAATACTGAAAACAAGGAAGGGTCCCAATCTTGGAATGCAGGGGAAAAAAGGAAGATGGGATTTTTTTTTTTTTTTTTTAGGGAGAACATAACTATGGAAGATAGACAATGACAATTTATCAGATGTTTAATGAAAATATCGAAACTAATAGAAAAGGGGGCGCCTGGGTGCCTCAGTTGGTTGAACCTCCAACTCCTGATTTCAGCTCAGATCATGATCTCACAGCTGGTGAGATTGAGCCCCACGATGGGCTCTGCCCTGACAGCACAGAGCCTGCTTGGGATTCTCTCTCTCTTTCTCTGCACCTCCACTGCTCACATTCTCTGCCTCTCTCAAAATAAATACATAAACATTAGCAAAAAACTAACAGAAAAGGAAAATACTCAAACATATATTAAGAGGCTGTCTTCCATAATGAGGAGGCTCTGTGTCTGAAGAAAAGTTCTTTAAGAATAAAGAACAGCAACAAATCCTAATGAAAATAATACACTCTTAGCTTTCTATGGCACCCTGAGCCAGAAAAACAATGGAATTACCATAGTGACTTTTTTTCCCCCGGGTGTTTATAGTTGCCAAAATTCCTCCCGCCACAGGGCCTTTGCATATGTAGTTCCCTTTGCCTGGAATGCTCTTTCTTCTTCCTCAGTTTACACCTCTCATTTTTCATCAGTTAGGTCACAGAAGGTTATTCCGACCTCTCATTTGATTTCCTGAGCTTAGAGTTCCTCAGCTGTGACACAAACCCACAGCATGTACATCATCGCCATGGAACTTGGACAAGGGAAACAGGTGGGAACATGAAGACAAACCACCTGCTGTGCCTCTGGACTGGGAGCCATTTTTCTTCTACCATATCCATGACATTGTGGTAGGCTGACCTGTTCGCTTGCAGAGGATAAAAATCTCAGACCCTTCATAGTTCTTCATGAAATTCAATAAGTAGGACTTACAAGAAGAAAATAATATTTTTTTAAAAAAAATCCTACTTATGCCTTAAAATAAGATTTAAAAATGATTATTCTGTTATTGGACAGATGGGTATTTCTGAAGTATAATTTTCACCTAAATCATTCTATAAGTGCAATCACATTACAAATCCAAACAGACTTTAAGAAAAGAAGGGCAAAACAAAGGCCACCGGAGACTTGCCCTCCTGGTTTCTAAAGTATATTATAAAACTGTAACAATGGCAGCAGTAAGGTACAGGGCTAAGCAATCAGACTGATGGAAAAGCTAGGCCAGAAATTAAACATACGTTAAGTTTCCATTTGTTTGAAACTTAAGATCATTTGTCATATCAGTGCAGGAAATCTCAACAAATGAGCTGTGGAAAACAGACACTTAGAAATAAAGAAAATTCGGGGCACCTGAGTGGCTCAGTCGGTTAAGCGTCTGACTTTGGCTCAGGTCATGATCTCACGGTTCATGAGTTCGGGTCCCATGTTGGGCTTTGTGCTGACAGCTCGGAACCTGGAGTCTGCTTCGAATTCTGTCTCTCTCTCTCTCTCTCTCTCTGCCCCTCCCCTGCTCATGCTCTGTCTGTCTCTCTCTCAAAAATAAATGAACATTAAAAAAATTTTATGGAAATAAAGAAAAATTTAACTATTATTTGAGTGAAATTAATTCTAGAGATAACTAAGACTAAAATAGACCTCAAAAAAAGAAACACGAAGTACTGAAGACAATGAAGGTCAACATTTTAATACTCTTGGAATGGAGGCAGACTTTCTAACTATGTGAAAAATTCAGGAAGCAGTTTGGAAATGTAAAGACTAATAGACATGACTACATAAAATTCCAATACTTTATACAGCAAAAGCAAATTATGCAGAAGGAAAAATGAAAATCTGAAAAAACTGTTTGCTACATATGGGACCAACAAAAGCTTAATACAAAAAACTCCTTCAAATTATAAAAATAAAAATAAATACTGCGATAGAAAAATGGGCAAAGGACTCAGATGATTCAGAGAGAGGAAGGAAGGAAGGAGGAAATGAAGAAAAGAAATGGTCAATTTTCAAAAGAAAAGCTTCTAAACTTTACTGGCAACCTCCCCCAAAAGTACATTGAGATATCACATATTGCTGATCAGATTGATAAATATGAATAAATCAATCAATAGTTCATGCTGGTGAGGAGTAGAGGAACGAGGATTCCCATTTACTGTTGGTAGGGGTGGAAATTGGCTAACCTTTCTGTAGGACAATTTGAAAATCTCTTAACTTTCAGATGCACGCTTCCTAATCCAGCCATATTATTCCTAAGGATTTGTCCTAAGAAGAGCATCTGAGAAGAACACGAAGATATATGGCCAAGGATATTCTTTGCACATTGTTTATAATAGTGAAAAACTGAAAGCAATCAAAATGTCTCTCAAAACCAGTTTAGTTAAGTAAATTATTTCACATTTATAAAGTGGATATTTTGTGAATAGAATATTTCACATTCATAAATTATAAATGTAAATGTGTGTATACATATAAAATTGCATTGAAGACTACAAAATAGCATATGTGCTATGATTCTATTCATATCTTTTTATATATATAATAGAGATAAGTCTGCATGTGTTAAGCATGGAAAGAGGTCTCAGAAAGATTATCATCAAAAGACTGATAGTTGTCTCTGGGCAGACAGATATTGAAAGATGTTTTTGCTGTCTTTGTACCATTCTGCATTGTTGGAATATTTTAAACCCTAGGCAGAAAAACACCATAAATAGAAAAATAAACAATAAGTGAATAATTCTCCTTGTCTGGAAAGTTGGGTTTTTTGTTATTGTTGTTTTCGGGGGTTTTTTTGGAAATTTGTGCATCTTCAAATGGCCTTTTGTTTTCTTGTTTTCTAATGGTTTTGGCACTTGAGCTACAGAACTTCACTGACCACTGCTCTAACATCCTAAACAAACTGTGACAAAATTAAAGAAAAAAAAGGACCTCATCACCAAAAATAATGGAGAAGGTCATTTCGGAGCTAATAAGAGTGTCTAAACAGACGGCAGACAGGAAGAGAGAACCAGCTCTCAAGAGCAGCAGTGCACTCCCTGGTCCCTCCTTGATACCCTGCAAGCCCTGCCACTGAGGCACCAGGTGGCAGTTGGGTTACTGCCCTCCCCCAACAACTTCCCTCATCTCCAAAGACCTTAAAAGACCTCAAATGCTGCCGAAGACAACCTCTCCACCGACACATAGTTTGATACAACCAAATATGTACATCACTTGAGAACTCTCAAAATCTTGCAGGTGTTATATGGTACCTCTGAATTTCTCTGCTTTCAATCGCAGACTTCAGCAAATACAGGCTGCCTTGGTTCAGGTCGGATTTGGAAGCCATCTTGGAGCAAAGAGTTTTAATAAACATAAAAGATTCTGTCCCTAGAGCAGCCTAATCATCAGGTCTATAAATCTTCTAGTTATACCCTATAAGCGGTTGTCAACTCCTGGCTTGACATATTAAATGAAGTGATTTACTGCTGCTTTCCTAGATCTCCCTCTTCTTATCAAAACAAGGCTTAGCTGGAATTATTACAACTGAACCAAGAGGAGCTAAGATCTGGTCTGTGAATTTGGGGGTGACATTTGACCTGTTAGCCTTGCAAATCTAATACATACCAACCAAAGTCCTGGCTAATGGTGCTTCATCAAGGTAAAGAACCAAGAGTTACCAAGTCGAAAGCAGACACCAATAGCATGGGACCACTGAGTCACCTAACTCAATCCTGAGGCATGTATTCATGTATTCACTCATTCATTCACTCATTTATTTATTAATTCCTCCAACAAATACCTGTTAAATATGTAGTGAGTGTAAAATACTGTGTTAGGCACTTGGATTATGGATGACAATAAATAAAACACATCTAAGATACTCACTATGGACAGCAGGTAAATAAAGATATATATAAATATATATATATATAAATAAATAATATGTGAGATGGACGGTATTACAGAGGTTTCATGTAAAACGCTATAGGAACAGCAGGAAGAAATAAATCAGTTCTTTTAACAGAGTTGGAAGGAATGGTGGCAGGAGAAACACAAAAAGATAACATCAGAGCTAGGGTTTTCCCAGGCAGCATAAACTAAATGCAATAGAGCAGGTGTGTGCAGGGTTGCTGGGTAGCACATGGACAAGGGTGGGCCAGCCAGACTGGGAGCCGGATCAACGGCTTCCTGTTGCTTCTAAAAGCTTTGAGAAGAGGCAATTAGAAAGATGTCTAGGGAGGAGCCAAGATGGCGGAACAGCATGGGAGTTTTTTGTGTGTCTCGCGTACATGAAATACAGCCAGACCAACACTAAACCATCCTACACACCTAGAAAACTGATTGGAGGATTAACAGAACAATCTGCACAACCTGAGCCACAGAATTCAGCAGGTACGCGGCATGGAGAGGTGAACTTGGGGAGTGAGAAGGCACAGGAAGGGAGGTGTTTTTGCGAGCAGAGAGAGGACAGAGACTGGGGTGGGGGGGGTCGGAATACAGGAAAAGCACCCATCCCCAAAAGCAGCTGGAGAGAAAGTGGAAAATTGGAAACAGCCGCAGGGACTAAACTAAAAAGGGAGAAAGGAGAGGGTTTAAATTCCATTAAGACTGTAAACAAGGGGAGCACAAAGTCTGCAACTCCGCAGCTCGATACCTGGCGGTGCTCTGGTGGGAAGAGTGAATCCCCAGGAACAGAGTGGGGGACAGGAGGTTCTTGGGCCACACAGGGGAAAGCAGTTCCACTGCTGGAAAGACATTTGGTAGAGACTTTTGAAGCCACCTGGTCCCAGCAGACCCCAGAAAATGGCCACATATGCTGGTGCAGGAACAAGGTCATTAAGGGTGAAGTCTGGTGCCAGATGTGTGTTGTGATTTTCCATAATCCCTGAAATACTGCTGCTACACTATCTCACGAACTTTTTCTGGGGCAGGCTGGCACTTGACCGCAGTCTCTGGGCATCAGCAGCAGCAAGGTCCAGCAAGCATTCCTGGGTGCAGCCGGCATTCGGCCATTGCTCATTCGGCCATTGCCCAGTGAGACCATCCTGCAGAGGGGCGGAATGGGTCAAAGTCGCAGTCCTTTGGAAGTAAAGGGTCGGGGAAAACAGCTGCAGCTGAGACAAAACTCGGGCGAGAGGTACTGCCTGGGGCCTGGTCACAGAGAGTGAAAAAGCAGGGAGTGGACAAAAGCTGAAGACAGAGGACAGGTGCGCGATTGCTGATCCGGGAGAACAGACTGGGCAGCTGGGTGACGCCATTTTTACCGCTCCTGCGCATGCGCATACGCACCTATGAGCACCACAACAATCCACCCCAGCAGGCTGACAGCGCCATCTAGTGGAGAGAAGAGCCATTACACTGAGCCCCGCCCACATGGGCCAACTTCACTCTTCAAGACCCCAAGTCTCACCGCCAGCTTAGTTTATGGACTATAAAGCGCTACATAGACTGACTTCTAGGGGAAAATGAAGTAATTTCAGTCCTACTTCAATCTGTTAGCAGGTTCATCTATTCTTTTCTTTCTTTTTTTTCCTCTTTTACACTTCTTTCCTTTTTCTTGAATACAGAAAGAGAAACATTCATTTTTATTTTCAATTTTTATTAAAAATATTTTCCTTTAATTTTTATTGCTACATTTTTTACTTTTGTGTAAATTTTTTCAAATTCTGTTTTACTTCCGTCATTTTATTTTAGGCTACTTCAGTGTATTCACCTTTTCAAATTTTCAAATGATTTCCTTTTTTTCTCTTTTTTCTCTTTTTTCTCATTTTTGTTTTTCTTGAATACAGAAAAAGAAAAAATTCATATTTATTTTTAATTTTTATTAAAAATATTTTTCTTTAATTTTTTTCTACTATATTCTTTACTTTTATGTATATTTTTTCAAATTCTATTTTATTCCCATCATCTCATTTTAGTCTACTTCAGTGTATTCATTTTTTCAAATTCTCAAATGATTTCCTTTTTTTTCTTGCTCCCCCCTTTTTTTCTTGCCCCCCCCCTTTTTTTTCTCTAATCTGTCAAACAATTTTCAACACCCAGACCAAAACACACCTAGGATATGGCATCATTTATTCGATTTTTGTGAGTGTGTGTGTGTTTAATTTTTTAGTTTTAATTTTTTTTATTTTAATTTTCTACCTCATTAATTCCTTTTCTCCCTTCAAAATGACAAAACGAAGGAATTCACCCTAAAAAAAAAAGAGCACGAAGAAACGACAGCCAGGGATTTAACCAACACAGATACAAGCAAGATGTCTGAACCAGAATTTAGAATTACAATAATAAGAATACTAGCTGGAGTCGAAAATAGATTAGAATCCCCTTCTGCGGAGACAAAAGAAGTAAAAAACAGCCAGAATGAAATTAAAAATGCTATAACTGAGATGCAATCATGGATGGATGCAGTGGCAGCAAGGATGGATGAGGCAGAACAGAGAATCAGCGATATACAGGACAAACTATAGAGAATAATGAAGCTGGAAAAAAAGAGGGAGGTTAAGGCAAAAGAGCACGATTTAAGAATTAGAGAAATCAGTGACTCATTAAAAAGAAACATCAGAATCATAGGGATCCCAGAAGAGGAAGAGAGACAAATAGGGGTAGAGGGGTTATGTGAGAAAATCATAGCAGAAAACTTTCCTAACCTGGGGAAAGACACAGACACCAAAATCCAGGAAGCACAGAGGACCCCCATTAGATTCAACAAAAACTGACCATCAACAAGGCATATCGTAGTCAAATTCATAAAATACTCAGGCAAGGAGAGAATCATGAAAACGCAAGGGAAAAAAAAGTTCCTAACCTACAAGGGAAGACAGATCAGATTTGCAGCAGACCCATCCACAGAAATCTGGCAGGCCAGAAAGGAGTGGCAGGATATATTCAGTGTGCTGAATCAGAAAAATATGCAGCCAAGAATTCTTTATCCAGCAAGGCTGTCATTCAAAATAGAAGGAGAGATAAAGTTTCCCAGACAAAGAAAAATTAAAGGAGTTTATGACCACTAACCAGCCCTGCAAGAAATTTTAAGGGGGACTCTCTGAGGGGAGAAAATATGAAAAAATATATATATAAATAAATAAATAACAAAAGCAACAAAGATTAGAAAGGACCAGAGAACACCACCAGAAACTCCAACTCTACAAGCATCATAATGGCAATAAATTTGTATCTTTCAGTACTCACTCTGAATGTCAACAGACTCAATGTTCCAATCAAAAGACATAGGATAACAGAATGGATAAGAAAACAAGATCCATCTATATGCTGTTTACAAGAGACCCACTTTAGACCTAAAGATACCTTCAGATTGAAAATAAAGGGATGGAGAACCATCTATCATGCTAATGGACAACAAAAGAAAGCTGGAGTAGCCATACTTATATCAGACAATCTAGACTTTAAAATAAAGACTGTATCAAGAGATGGAGAAGGGCGTTATATCATAATCAAGGGATCTATCCACCAAGAAGACCAACCTAACAATTGTAAACATTTATGTGCCAAATGTGAGAGCACCCAAATAGAGAAATCAATTGATCACAAACATAAAGAAACTCATCGATAGTAATACCATAATAGCAGGGGACTTCAACACCCCACTCAAAGCAATGGACAGATCATCTAATCAAAAAATCAATAAGGAAACAATGGCTTTGAATGACACACTGGACCAGATGGACTTAACAGATATATTCAGAACATGTCATCCTAAAGCAGCAGAATATACATTTTTCTCCAGTGCACATGGAACATTCTCCAGAATAGACCATATACTGGGACACAAATCAGCCCTAAGTAAGTACAAAAAGATCGAGACCATACCGTGCATGTTTTCAGACCACAATGCTATGAAACTCGAAATCAACCACAAGAAAAAATTTGGAAAGGTAACAAATACTTGGAGACTGAAGAACATCTTACTAAAGAATGAATGGGCTAACCAAGCGGTTAAAGAGTAAATTAAAAGTATATGGAAGTCAATGATAATGATAACACCACAACCCAAAACCTCTGGATGCAGCAAAGGCAGTCATAAGAGGAAAGTATATAGCAATCCAGGCCTTCCTAAAGAAGGAAGAAAAATCTCAGATACACAACCTAACATTACGCCTTAAGGAGCTGGAAAAAGAACAGCAAATAAAACCCAAAAACAGCAGAATACAGGGAATAATAAAGATTAGAGCAGAAATTAATGCTATCGAAACCAAAAAAACCATAGAACAGATCAATGAAACCAGAAGCTGATCCTTTGAAAGAATTAACAAAATTGATAAACCCCTAGCCAATTTGATCAAAAAGAAAAAGGAAATGACCCAAATAAATAAAATCAAGAATGAAAGAGGAGAGATCACAACCAACACAGCAGAAATAAAAACAATAATAAGAGAATATTGTAAGCAATTGTATGCCAATAAAATGGGCAATCTGGAAGAAATGGACAAATTCCTAGAAACATATACCCTACCAAAACTGAAACAGGAAGAAATAGAAAATTTGAACAGACCCATAACCAGTAAGGAAATCGAATTAGTAAGCAAAAATCTGCCAAAAAACAAGAGTCCAGGTCCAGATGGCTTTCCAGGGGAATTCTGCCAAACATTTAAGGAAGAGTTAACACCTATTCTCTTGAAGGTGTTCCAAAAAATACAAATGGAAGGAAAATTTCCAAACTCTTTCTATGAAGCCAGCATTACCTTGATTCCAAAACCTGACTAGACCCCACTAAAAAGGAGAACTATAGACCAATTTCCCTGATGAACATGGATGCAAAAATCCTCAACAAGATATTAGCCAACTGGCTCCAACAATACATTTAAAAAATTATTCACCATGACCAACTGGGATTTATACCTAGGATGCGGGGCTGGATCAATATCTGCAAAACAATGTGATTCACCACATCAATAAAAGAAAGGACAAGAACCATATGATCCTCTCAATAGATGCAGAGAAAGCATTTGACAAAATACAGCATCCTTTCTTGATAAAATCCCTCAAGAAAGTAGTGATAGAAGGAGCATACCTCGAGGTCATAAAAGCCATATATGAACCACCCAAGGCTAATATCATCCTCAATGGGGAAAAACTGAGAGCTTCCCCCCTAAGGCCAGGAACAAGACAGGGATGTCCACTCTCACCACTGTTATTCAACATAGTATTGGAAGTCTTAGCCTCTGCAGTCAGACAACACAAAGAAATAAAAGGCATCCAAATCGGCCAGGAGGAGGTAAAACTTTCACTCTTCGCAGATGACATGATACTCTATATGGAAAACCCAAACGATTCCACCAAAAAACTGCTAGAACTGATTCATGAATTCAGCAAGGTTTCAGGATATAAAATCAATGCACAGAAATCAGTTGCATTCCTATACACCAACACTGAAGCAACAGAAAGAGAAATCAAGGAATCAATCCCATTTACAGTTGCACCAAAAACCATAGAATACCTAGGAATAAATCTAACCAAAGAGGTGAAAAATCTATATGCTGAAAACTATAGAAAGCTTATGAAAGAAATTGAAGAAGACACAAAAAAATGGAAAAAGATTCCATGCTCCTGGATAGGAAAAACAAATATTCTTAAAATGTCAATACTATCCAAAGCAATCTACATATTCAATGCAATCCCTATCAAAATAACACCAGCATTCTTCACAGAGCTAGAACAAATAATCCTAAAATTTGTATGGAACCAGAAAAGACACCGAATAGCCAAAGCGATCTTGAAAAAGAAAACCAAAGCAGGAGGCATCACAATCCCAGACTTCAAGCTATACTACAAAGTTGTAATCATCAAGACAGTATGGTACTGGCACAAACAACAGACACTCAGATCAATGGAACAGAATAGAGAACCCAGAAATGGACCCACAAACATATGGTCAACTAATCTTTGACAGAGCAGGAAAGAATATCCAATGGAATAAAGACAGTCTCTTCAGCAAGTGGTGCTGGGAAAACTGGACAGCAACATGCAGAAGAATGAACCTGGACTGCTTTCTTACACCATATACAAAAATAAACTCAAAATGGATGAAAGACCTCAATGTAAGACAGGAAGCCATCAAAATCCTCAAGGAGAAAGCAGGCAAAACCTCTTCAATCTTGGCCGCAGCAACTTCATACTCAACATGTCTCCAGAGGCAAGGGAAACAAAAGCAAAAATGAACTACTGGGACATCATCAAAATAAAAAGCTTCTGCACAGTGAAGGAAACAATCAGCAAAACTAAAAGGCAACTGACAGAATGGGAGAAGATATTTGCAAATGACATATCAGATAAAGGGTTAGTATCCAAAATCCATAAAGAACTTATCAAACTCAACACCCAAAAAACAGATAATCCAGTGAAGAAACGGGCAAAAGACATGAATAGACACTTCTCCAAAGAAGACATCCAGATGGCCAACCAATACATGAAAAAATGCTCAGCATCACTCATCATCAGGGAAATACAAAGCAAAACCACAATGAGATACCACCTTACACCAGTCAGAATGGCTAACATTAACAACTCAGGCAACAACAGATGTTGGCGAGGATGTGGAAAAAGAGGATCTCTTTTGCATTGTTGGTGGGAATGCAAGCTGGTGCAGCCACTCCGGAAAACAGTATGAAGGTTCCTCAAAAAACTAAAAATAGAAATACCCTATGACCCAGCAATTGCACTACTAGGCATTTATCCAAGGGATACAGGTGTGCTGTTCCGAAGGGACACATGCAACCCTGTGTTTATAGCAACACTATCAACAATAGCCAAAGTATGGAAAGAGCCCAAATGTCCACCGATGGATGAATGGATACAGAAGATGTGGTATATAAATATATATATATATAAAACGAAGTATTACGTGGCAATCAAAAAGAATGAAATCTTGCCATTTGCAACTATGTGGGTGGAACTGGAGGGTCTTATGCTAAGTGAAATTAGTCAGAGAAAGACAAAAATCATATAACTTCACTCATATGAGGACTTTAAGAGACAAAACAGATGAACATAAGGGAAGGGAAACAAAAATAATATAAAACCAGGGAAGGGGACAAAACAGAAGAGACTCATAAATATGGAGAACAAACTGAGGGTTACTGGAGGGGTTGTGGGAAGGGGGATGGGCTAAATGAGTAAGGGGCACTAAGGAATCTACTCCTGAAATCATTGTTGCACTATATGCTAACTAATTTGGATGTAAATTAAAAACAATTAAAATTAAAATTAAAAAAAGAAAGAAACAGAAAAATGAAAAAAATAAAAGAAAGATGTCTAAACTCCCAGCGGACTCTAAATTATTTCTTTCTGTTAACCATATGGCATGCGTTCCTATCCTTGGTGTGATGCTCTCTCTGTCATTTCAAAAGTACAACTACAATCTTGTTTTCTTTCATTCTGAGGCACCATATTGAATTCACCAATAAGCTGGTACCTCTAGTGTCATTCTTGGACCAGCAGCCTCATACACACCCTCAGATCCATGGCTTCCCAGGCTGCCTAGGTCCTGTATGTGAGGTGGTTTCCAGTGATAAGGATGTGCCTTGGCATCTCTCTAAAATGCAACCATTCTCCAAGGTGGCCCATACTCTCCTGCTTCAGTCTTTCTCTCTCCACTCACTGACCCTCCCTTCTCTCAACGCCTTTGCCCCCCCATTGCCTGCACCTCCGGTTGCAGTAGGCACCAATGGAATGATGGCTCATGTCGTTTTCTCATTGTTTCATGCACATAAATGATTTCTGTGCATTCCTCGAGGCCAGGGGCCATGTTTCATATGTCACTCTGCTCTTCACAGCAGCCGATGCAATCCTGCACCCACAGAGTGCACCTGGCACTGGAGGCAGTACCATTCCCCGTGGAGTCTACCATCTCACCTAAGCTAACAGCCCACAGCTGGGGTCAGAGAGGTGTGCTTTCATCTCTGTAAATTTTTAATAGAAATATATCAACATAATAGAACACGTTGATGGTCAATGAAACCTTCATACCGTAAGACGAGGGACAGTAAAACAATCTGTTAAACAGAGAAAGAGAACTTAATACACGTTTTCCCCAATTCTGATGCAAAAATTGGGCCAACAAAAGCCAGAGCCAACATTCATGGGTACTCACCCCCGGCACTCACATTTTGCTTCCTGATACTATTCTCCACTTTAAATAAAACCAAGACTCCTTAAAGATAGCGTGTGCCATATCGTGGGGACAGAGAAAGGTTAGGAATAGCTTGAGACATCTTATTGTTACCACCAGCACAAGGATGATTTTAAGAATATCAGGGGTGTTGCTAGAGGACAAAGAAGAAAGTTGTAACAATGTATGAAGCAATAACAACAACTACAACAGCAATGGTAATATAATAAATTGAAATAATCATTTGTGAAAAGCTAGGCGTTCTTTCTGATACTTGGAAACCTAAGATAAAGTGTACCAAACTTTGGCTGCAATCAATAGAAGAGTGAATAGAATAAAATATAATTAATTTTTGTTGATTTTTTTAAATATGGGAGAGTTTATCTCTAGGTATTTTATTCCATTAATTATGTACCAATATGCCCTTGTCTCTACCTGTCTTAACAGACAAGGTACAAAGAAACTGTAAATAAGACAACTTGTCCTGGAAAAATAGGAACTGATCCAGGAAGAAAAAGGACCAGTTAGGTCCAGTTGTCCCACATAACAACCAGGTAGAAAGCAGGTTCAACAGAATGTTCAAAGGTGATGAATCTGTTAAAAGTCTTGAGGGTAGTTGTCAGGTGCAGACCTGTTCCCTCAACCCCCTGAAAAGAGGCTCCTAGAGGTGCCTAGCACATAGAAGGAGACTTCAGGACAGCGATGTCTCCTCCACAGGTAGGGCTCCCAACTCTGTTGTTGGGTCAGGTGCAGGGGCGGTGTGGTTCCTGCCTCCTGCAAGCAGCCATCTGCTGTGAGGGCAGACTTGAAAAGTCTGTCAAATCTACTCCACCCTTGGCTGAACTTAGAAAACCCCCTCCCTCCCACACACTGGAACCTTTACTGCACCCAGTAAGGGTGCAGCAGCCAGGGTGATAGAGAGCCAAGGTTCATATATATAAGGGGAGGGAGGAAAGGTATCTAAAGCAAGAGTGGAGAATATGCACAGTGAAGTGGGAAGAACGCCATTCCAATCTGTAAGATTTAGAGAAACTTTAGAACATTTGAAACTTGAGAGACAGGCAGACCAGAGCAATGAATAATTCATTGGCAGGATTGCTGCTCAGCTGTAGCCTAAATCTACCTCTTTTCTGGGACCTGCCAGTCCCCTCAGCCAGCACAAGAAGAAGAGAGAAGCTGCTTTTAACACCAGCACCACAATTGGGGCCCGTGGGCCTGGAGCAGCTCCTCAGGTGAGCCTCAGAGAGCAAGGGAAAGCAGGTGCCACGCCTGGGAGAGACTAGATGCCACCTCCTTGTTGCAGGTGCCCATCTCTTTTCTCTAATCAAGTCCCCCACACAGACAGGCCTTCCTCCACTTCAGGTGACATCCCAAGAGAAGACGGCACTCTGGAGATTCCATGAGTTGGCCCTTGGCCCATCTTCCTCAGCTGGCTGCTGGCTGGATTTGCCCAATGCGAGGCGCCGGTTGAGTTTGAAGGCTGGCGGTTGGCATGGATGAAGCCAAGGAATCTGGCTTTGCTTCACTAAGTCTCTGCCAGGAACTTCTCCCATAGTGACTTTAGCTCTGGCTAGGTTACCTGGTCTGCCTTCTGCAACACCACTTCCTCCCTCTCCCCCTCCAGCCTAGGGATGGTTGCAACCACCAGGACTGGGGCTGATTTTCCAGTCTCCTGTTTTGGCTCTTCATCACCGTGTGACCATTTCCCTGGATTAAATACCCAGTGTCTTAAGTGCTAAAGAGATTTCCTAGTTAGACCCCAACAGTCGTACATGGAAAAAGATGGCATCTGCCTGCTCTGTAAGTCAGGTCAATTAATGACCAGACAGAATGGGCGCTTTCTTTTTTTTTTTTTCTTTTTTTTCAACGTTTATTTATTTTTGGGACAGAGAGAGACAGAGCATGAACGGGGGAGGGGCAGAGAGAGAGAGGGAGACACAGAATCGGAAACAGGCTCCAGGCTCCGAGCCATCAGCCCAGAGCCCGACGCGGGGCTCGAACTCACGGACCGCGAGATCGTGACCTGGCTGAAGTCGGACGCTTAACCGACTGCGCCACCCAGGCGCCCCCAGAATGGGCGCTTTCTAAGAAAGCCTCCTTTGGGAATTCCCTATCTTTTCCGCTGTCCCAAAGGACGGAGTCTGTCTATCTATGGCCACACGTGGGGCCATGCCTACATACAAACCCATGGGTTGTGAGAAGAAACTGGGGGGGAGGGGAGCGATAGGATGTTCTCTGCCATTGCTGTGGTCAGCAGAATCATGGCTATGTAAAATGAGAGCAAATGACCTTCAGGATAAATGTTTACATTTACACAGTAGCATGTATGGCATGTTATTACATGGTGGGTGAGGAAGACACATAAATATATACACACGTATGCATGCATATACACTTCTACATGCTTGAAATATCTCTGGAAATGCTTAAGGGTGGTAGCAGTTGTCTCTTGGAGGTGGGAGGTATGGGAGGGCTGGGATCTAGGGACTGGAGAGGGAAAGGGACTTTTCTCTGCACACTGTTTTCCACCTGCCGTATTTTGTGTGTATTCAAAAATATAAAAACAGGGGCGCCTGGGTGGCTCAGTCGGGTGAGCGTCCAACTTCAGCTCAGGTCATGAACTCACAGTTCGTGAGTTCAAGCCCTGCGTCAGGCTCTGTGCTGACAGCTCAGAGCCTGGAGCCTGCTTCCGACTCTGTGTCTCCCTCTCTCTCTCTGCTCCTCCCCTGCTCACACTCTGTCTCTCTCTCAAAAATAAATAAAGATTTTTAAAAAAAATTTTTTTTATATAAAAACAAACAAATGAATGAAAATCTACGACCTCTTCCAGAGAGTGGCTCCGCCATCTGTGGGCACTGACCAGCCAGGGCCAGCTGCACCAGCACGTAGGAGGTTAGATGGGCCAGGTGCTCTGAACCCTGGAAAGGCTATCCAGCACAAGCAACATGTGACACGTGGGTGTTACACTCATCACGTGCCAGGGTTGTGAGCATTTATTCGCACTGCACACCAGGACACCAAATAACTGCAAAGACGTGATTGATCAGATCAACAACCACTTCAGTGGGAGTTCATAGTACATACGGCATAGAATTAGGTGCTAGTGGAAACGACTATGGACTTACAAGGTCGGCCTCCATTCCTGGCTCAGCTCCTAATCAGCTGAGTGATGGGGACAGGTCACTCAACCTCTGGGCCTCTGCCCCTTGTCTGCACAGTAAGTTTAGATCTCTAAACTCCCTGTTGAGTAAAACTGGCAAAGTCAATCAGTAAAGAGGCAACAAGCCCTTGTCCAGTTCAGTTTTACTTACACAGACAGAAAAGCAAGAGGAGTGCCAGCTTCCCTGTGTCCCTTGTCTCACAGGACGACACAGAAACAAAAGGGGCCAGATGACTGCAGTATGAAAGGTGTAGCCGAGGAGCGGGCTCAGAGTCTGTAGCTGTACTCTGAAGGAGAGCCAAAAGCCCCACAGCTCATCGGCACCCAGGAGGCAATGAGAAACTGTCCTACAACAGCCTCCTGGGCAGTTAGGGACCAGGAAGCGGCTCCATGCTGCAAGAGGGATTCTGCCTGGATTCACGAGGATTCTGCCAGGACTTAGATCGTGTGTGGTCACGCCTTGCCTGAGTGGCCTATGTGGAGATGTGCGAAGTCTCCAAGGTGCCATGATGGAGCCAGTCCCCTACATTCCCCTCCCGCTTTGAGAGGTCCACCACTTACTAGGGGAGAAGAGATATATGTACAATATCGGGCAGGAGCACAGCTCTGAAGCAACGCATATCCGCAGGATGAGGACGAAGAGCCCAGAACGTTCAGAGAGAAGAGGTCCTGTGGGGCTGAGGTTCTTGGGGGTCACAGGATGATGAAGGGAAAGCCAGAGCTTGGGGCCTGCCAGCTCCTCTCCACCCCCCTCGCCAGGTCTTTGCAGCGGGCACTCCCTGAGGGATCTGTGCACCCTCCCCCTTTGCTACTGACCTTAGGGGACATGCAAGCCGAAGGACTCCCCTGTGTGCAGCCCCTGCAGTTTATCCCCATCTCCTGGCTCATTCCAGGAGGCTTTCAGGGGCTTGAGCGGAATAATGAAAGTGGCCTGCTTCCAATCTGAATGAAAGGTAGAAGAGAACTCATGGTAAGTCAATCACAAAGGTTCTCCTCAGCCACCCCTACTTTGGGGCCTCCAGTCACGGTTTTTCTCTAAGGCTGGCGTCAGGGAAGGGGTGTTGGCTGACCTTTGCTCAGCTTTTCAAGAGAGCTCTATCTCTAGCCTCTCTTCAAAAAGCATCAGCTTCTGCCTGGAATGAGAAGACGTTCCCCTTGGCTAGATGAAAAGGAATCACCTTCAAAGACTAGTGTGCCTCTCAAGGAGGTGGCTTCCCAAAGGGTCCTCCCCTGCCCCTCTGCCTGGACAGAAAGTTTCTATTCTGTCTCCCCCTCTGTGGCTGTGACTGAACTTTCGACTGCAGCACCCCCAACATGACATTCCACTTATTTGTGTCCTTGTCCATCTCTCCCAATATACTTGAGCTACTTGAAGGAAATGCTATGTCTTGATCAATGTATTCTGGCTATTTCCATGTCCAGCACATCTTAGGGATTTGACAAATGTTTATCGAATGAATGAATGAATGAGTGGCAACCCAAGCCCTCTTCTCTGACTCCTCTCACCCCCCAGCACTGAGGCAGCAGGATCCAGCCCAAGGTGCTTGGCTCCACCAGGCTCGGCCTGTGGGTGATAACCGCTTTCTAACGAGGCCACGCCAGCAAGACATAGTGCGCCACATGCTGCCAAGATGGGCCTTCATCTATTTCACCTCTATTGTCTTCCCCAAAAACTCTGTGACATAAGCACTATTGTCCTTGGTTTACGGATGAGGCTCTGAAGTCCAAGGAGCTCGCGTGAGATCGCCCATCCGTGAGCAGAACTCAGATTCCACCCCAGGGCTCCTTGCACAAATCCCTACCACTGCCTGCCAGTGTCAGCCCCGGAGAGCGGGTAAGGAGCCGGCAATGGGGCTGGTTAGGGAGACAGGAGGGAAACCTGACCCTCCAAGCCACATCGCCATGTCCTCCAGGACATAAAGAAATGGCACCGATACTACACGAATGGCTAGGTGGCTAAGACAACCCAGCCACCTGCTGAGCCCGCGATGACTGGAGGGAGAGAAGAGCACATGTGTTTAATCAGCACCTACGATGTACAGACCGACCCCAGCTTTTTAAATGTTTATGTATTTGTTTTCAGAGGGTGGCAAGGGGCAGACGGAGAGAGGGAGAGAGGGACTCCCAAGCGGGCTCTGTGCAGAGAGCGCAGAACCTGATGTGGGGCTCGATCTCACAAACCGTGAGATCATGACCTGAGCCCAAATCGAGAGTCGGAGGCTCAACCGACTGAGTCACCCAGGTGCCCCTAGACCAACCCGCATGTTTGTCAAGGCTTGTTAAAGAGTAGCTGTGGGCAGCAATAGGACAGCACTGGCTGGAAGACACTTGTCTCTGCTAGGAGCTGGAGCCAGCGGCTTCCTGTCAGTGGCAGGACTCACACCCAACAGTGTAAGGAAAGGCACTTTTTAGGGCAGCTACAAGTATTTCTTTCTTTTTTCGCAAACCACTACTTCCTGTTTTGTTCTCTCTTTGCACTTCACATTGAGTTTTGAGAAAGCACTCGTGGTTTGGCGTTCTGGTTGTTGCTAGTTCGGTCTTTATCTACAAGGCAACTGTCTTTTCAAAACGATTTTCTGTAATATAAACCAACTGTAGGCCTAGGTTCCTTTCAAATCGTTTGCTAAGAAACATTCTTAAAGCTTTAACAATAAAACAATAAGATTCAAATAGCACAAATCACAACTCTCCAAGTCAATGCCTCGTGGTGGGAATCCATTCACCAGTCTTGGGGATTTGTGAATTCCCCAAGGCTTCTTGAGGCAGTAACCTTTCAGTGGCAAACATTTTCCCTGCAAATTTCCCGGCACAAAGTTGTTCACACTAAAGGGTAGCAATGGGTAACAATAATATCTTCCTTATGATGCTCTCCACAAAAACATTAAGTGTCTAAGACACATTGTTAGTGCTATGTAATGAATGTAGCAACATGACGTTTGCCTTCAAAGGACTCACTGTCTAAGAAAGTTGCACACTTTGGACCCACGTATGTAAGATACGTCCTCAGCAGAAAACAAATATGGAAACAACCCAGGAACCCACACCCCCACCTCTTGTGCAAGTCAAAGAGAGAGAGATGCCTTTTAGAGATGAAAGACAGCAAACGCAGATAACCTGAAACTGATTTTATTCCTCAGTGTTTGGTAAATGAGAGCTTTACTTCCTGGATGGACAGGAGCACGTTTCTGTGGTTGAGGGGTCAGGGAGGCGAGCAGGTGATCCGGGGCCAGTAAGTAGGGATCAGGAGAGCCAGCTTCGAATCACAGAAGGAAGGAAGCAGAGTGGCAGCGTGACTCTGGGGCATCAGTGTCCTGGTCACACCGCCAGGCTGCCAGGAAGATCCGACGAGAAAATGACCATGAGAACCCCTCATAATCTGCAAAGCCCTGTGCGCCATAAATTACTGCTGTTGCCAGACAAGTAATTCTTTTCTTCGGTTCCCTCTGCAAAGAAGAGGTTGGTTGCCAATAAGAACTCTATTTCCTGACCAACCTGTTTGCGGGGTCCCCGAAGATGGCACACAACGAAAGCGTTTGTTTTTATCTAGCGCGCTGAAAAAGGACACCCAAATGTGTCTGGAGAACACCACACTCCTCACCTCTTCCCGCAGGGCATCGTAGAGCGCTGTCTCCCATCTAGATTATACCCGCTTCCTGGTGCGAGGCCGCTGCTGACACTCAGGCATTGGGAGGTTCTACAGCTCTCTAGAAAGCCATGAGGTGGAGAGGTGGGGTGGATCACCACACCACTTGCACATGTAGTCGTCACAGGCTGATTCACTCTCCCCGCTTATTTCACAAAGAAAAACCCCAGGGTCTTCAAACATTAGGAGTGTGAAGAGAAGGGAGGGCTGGAACAAGGGAACTTTCCCCAGACGGTTTTTCTCTAACTTAAAGGGAGGAAAACAAAATGCAGTCTCCTAATTTGCTTCTGACCACCCAGGATCACAAAGGCTTCTCAATTGTCCTGTTAAATGTGGTCATAGCATCATCCCATCCCGGGCATGGTAAGCAGGTCACTGCTTCTCTGACCAGCGTCCCCCAAAGGCTACACTTATACAGACTGGTGGCCCCATGGGCTTCCTGGAACTACAGGACCAGGGTCAAAAAGCAACTTCTTGGGTCCTCAGAAGGGAAACGCTGGCCAGAAATGGACTCTTCCCACCTGTCTCATCCCTTGCATCATCTGACAAATATTTTCTGGGCACCTACTGTGTGCCAGGCTCTGTGCAGAGACCACAGGGGACATGGAGATGAGCCCAGGAAGATCCCGTTCCCAGACACTCTCAGGAGGAGGGAAGGAAAGCAGAGCATACAGGTCGCCAGGTGTCCTTGACTTCCAGCCCTTCCTCATTTACAAACTGTCCCCCCCCCCCAGACGCAGGCCTGTGCACACACCTGTGAACCCTTCCCGGGGCGGGGGGGGGGACCCACTGGCATGTGGTACGGCTGAATCCTCCACGCCTGTGCAGTTAGCACACAGCTTCTCAGTCTCAGTCTCCCAGGATGGCTCTGAGCCCGGTGACACTCGCAGGTCACTCAAGCAGGTGAAGCGGTCACCCCACACCGTCCAGACAAGGTGGTAGGCAGTGACCACAAAGACAGATCGCTGTGGGCCAGGCCTGCCAGCCCGTGGCAAAACAGCCAAGTTTATCTCTCAGGTCTTCCCTGAGCAAGCCCTTCTCCCTGCAGAGCACCCCAGCCTTGGGACACAGCCCCTCGTCAGCTGTTTCCCTCACACTTGCATCCCCTTGGCTCCCTCCAGTGCAGTCTCTGGTAGTCACAGTTGGGCACAGGGCCCTGCTGAAGGACCAACAAAGCAACTGATAGCAGATGAATGAATAAATGAACTAATAAAGCAGATATGCATGCATATGTTACTTTGTTGAATTCGCACTGCAAGTTTTTAAGGCGAGTGTTGCTAGGTACCCCCATTATACAGACGAAGAGTCTGTCAAATCTACACTGGTGATGACTCAGAAAAGCTCCGTGTCTTGTCAGAGGTCACACAGCTAATGCGCAGTCCAGCCTGTCTCCGCAGGCACCTGGTTATTAACAGGATGCTGAGCCCCAAGGAGTGTCCTCTCCCAAGGCTTTTCTTTCTGGCCCGGAGATACTGCCTTTTAAAAGCTGACTCCCGCAGACTAGAAGCCTTGCACACAGGCCGAGACAAGTCAGTGAGGTTATTACCACCATATCTGGGCTGGACGAAAGCTTCTGGGACCTCTTGTGGCCTTGCACACAGTGAATCCTCAGCAAATATGATTTGATTGACTCATAAAAGGAAAGGGAGGGAAGAGTGCATTATAACAATGCAATTGTGGTCTTCCACTTCTTGGTTGCTAAAGGAAAGGTCAAAAAAGGAAAAAGAGAACCACTCTTTTGTCTTGCTCCTCTCCAGTGGCTTAGCAGTCAGCAAACAGGGGCTTCCTGGATAACTTTCCAAATCCTCTCCCCTTCTCAAAGGTCTCCTGAGGCCATATAACAACAGTTAAATCAATTCTTAATTAGCGTTCAAAGTTTACCTTTTGAAAAATCCGCATCTATATGAATATTTATTGAACGCTTACAAGGTGCAACGCATTTGTGTCAGGCCCTGGAGATAACAAAGGGGCATCAGGACACGATGCAAACAGAAAAACGTTGTAGCCGGCAGCATGCCTAATCTAGGACAAGCCTTTCATACTGGCAGAAAGAAGGCAGGAAGAAAAGTCTCCGCAGAAGTCAAAACACAGAAGGGGCTGACAGTCACAAAAAGCACTAAAGAATACAGGGATGTGTCGCTTGTTGGGTTAATTTTTATTTTTCAGAGCAGGCAGAACAAGGACAGAATTAGCCTACTGCTCAAAATAGACTGGGGAGTACTCAAGTGGCAGTGACATGCCAGAAACTTTGTTTCTATCGGTTTAGGACAGAAAAGCAAAGGATCTCAAACTGGAAGCAGTGGAACACAGCACAGGGGGGGGGGGGGGCAGGGATATGGATAAACTGCCGATCACTCCAATGAGCTCAAATCTCTTCCGGCTCAGACAAAACATCCCCTTGGGTGCTGCAGGAGTTTACAAAGAGGGTCTGTGGTTGGAAATTTTCAAGAACCATAGATGGGAGAGCAGGACTGAAAGAGTGGAGGGGCGTAGTGCATCCCACATTTCAAAACAGGTTGGATTCTGGATGTGGAAATTAGTAAGCTCTTTTAAAAGAAAGTGGTAATCACTAACATTGGACCATTGGCTTTCTAAGAGCAAATCCCCTTGAAGTTTAAGGCTTCACCTAGCTAGGTGTACTTGTGAAAGGGGGTAGAAATTAGGTTGGAAATCAGAGGAATGCTGTAACCATGGCCTGTGTCGGTTGCCACAGGTATTTGACAAAATTTCCCAAGAATATCTCATGGATCAGTTAGTTAACAGGATAATGCTTTTGGGTACAATCCTAACTAATGAGATACCACCCAGGCCCCAAGTTGCATGATTAATGATAGCACCAACCTGCTGGTTGTCTCTAATGGTACACCACAGCCTCCAGTTATATTCTCCTTGGTGACATGGATGAAGATTTAGAAGACAGACCTATCAAATAAGCAGATGACACACGTCTAGGAGGGACACTGATGCCACAGGTTACAGAATTAAGGTTCAAAATGTTTTACTCAGATGGACCAACTCAAGCAAATGAAAGCTTAAAAGGATAAAATAGCTACTATATTGCCCACAGATATACCAGGAGAGACCTGACAGGAAAGGTTTCCTGTGGGGAAAAGATCTAGGAATTTTAGTTAATAACAAGTCTTATTTAGGCTATGGGGTGGCCCATTTAATCAAAAACCTCATAGCAATATAAATTGCATAGTGTCCAGATCAAGGGAAACAATACCCCTGTTGTCTGCAGAACACCCGGAGTTTTACACCTGTTTCTGGGACAAGAATTAAAAGAAATATTGCATCCAAAAGGGGAGAGATTGGGGCATATGGAGACTTCCCTTTGTGGAGCAGAAGTAACTAAGGACGTTTAGCCTGGAGGAGAGACAGATTATCCCGTGTGGCATTGCAAGGCAGAAGCAGGATACAGTATGCAGCCTCATCGACGGTGCCGGCGATCCCCATCTCCTGGGTACTGCATTCTCACCCTGAGCCAAGAAGTTAAATTGTTTGTCAAAGGGATGATAACTCAGAACTCTCATTATGTAAGACCCAGTCTAACTCAAAAGCAGGAAAGCAACAGTTCACCGGCTTCCGAACCTCAGCTGCAAGAACTGAATGAGATACTATGTTACAGCCAGTGACTATTTACTTACTCTGCAGACCAGGAAGCGCCTGCATGCACATGAAACAGAACAAGTAAGTGGGAAGCCTACTGGGCAAACAAGCACAACCCAAGCCGAATAACTACAAGAGAAAACACTTGGATTGCTCCTGGCTGCTCCTAGGATTGTGTTTTTCTCCTTGGGAATCAGACAGAATCCCGTTCTTTCTGCTGTCGGCTCTTCTGGCACTTATTTATAGGTTGCATTGCACCCCTCTATCTGGGACAAATTCCAAATCCTAAGAAGCCCAATGAAGTAAGGACACTAGAGCCTATTAAAATAAGAAGGTCGGCGTAGGAAAAGAATATTTTATCCATCTCAAACATCAATCCCTTTTTACTATGGTCTTCTTATCAGTCTCTTGTTGTGCTATATTTCATAGTAGATTTTCAAGAAATATTTTTGCTACGGGACCTGAAGAGTAGAGGTAGTCAATCAAGATCAAACCAAAACGTGATCATAGCAGAGTGGTTGCACAAAGAGGGTGCTCAGTAGATGCTTATTGAGTAGGTTTGCGTGGGATTGGATTGAATTGAACAGATTTAAATTGAAGTGCTCAGGATGAGGCATTTAATAAGCCTTCATCTAATTGAGCTGGATGGCAAAGTAAATCATGGTAAATCCACATCCTACGATACGGTGCAGTGTTCAGAAAGACTAATTCCCTGGTCCCAGAGCAGGCCAAAGGGGCACATTCAGGCTTCTCTCTGTGTGCTCATAGGGAAATGTCTTCAGGATTTATTGTTCCATTAGAAAACAACAATACAGGGGCCCCTGGGTGGCTCAGTCTGTTAGGTGTCTGACTTTGGCTCAGGTCATGATCTCATGGTTCATGAGTTTGAGCCCCACATTGGGCCCTGTGCTGACAGCTCAGAGCCTGGAGCCTGTTTCCGATTCTGTCTCCCTCTCTCTCTCTGCCCCTCCCCTGCTGTGTGCGTGCTCTCTCTCTCTCTCTCTCTCTCTCAGATAAATATTTTTTAAAAATTAAAAAAAAAAAAAGAAAACAACTCTACAAGTAGCCAAAGAGCATGTATACTTATCTCAGTTGTTTATTATCTGAATATATACCAAAAAAAGGGAAAAAAAAGGCACACATTTTTCAGAGCGTACTTTGTTTGGTTTATTGATTAAAATCTACTAGAGTACATCAGATTGTTGAATACTTAACACTTTATTCTTTGATAACTTACTGAGTAGTGTATTAGCTTCCTAGTGCTACTGTAACAAATCGCCACAAATGTGGTGGATTAAAACAACAAAAATTTATTCTCTCACAAGCGAAGACTCTAGAAGTCTGAGATCAAAGTTTCAAGCAAGGTTGATTCCTTCTTGGGGCCATGAAGGAGAATCTGAGAATCTGTTTCATGCATCTTTCTAGGTTCTGGTGGTTGACAGAAATCCTTGCCATTCCTGGCTAGTAGTCCAACATCACCCCAAACTCCTCCTCCATTGTCACGTGGCCTTTATCCCTCTTTAGTGTCTTTGTATCTCCACATGGCCTCCTTATAATGACAGTAGTCCTTGGACTTAGGGCCCACCCTAATCCATCATGACCTCATGTTAGCTAGTTACATCTACAAAGATCGTATTTCCAAATAAAGACACATTCTGGGGTTCCAGATGGACACTATTCATCCAGTACAAGAGGTATACAGCAACATTTCAATTAGGGGAAATACTGCCTTTTATCTTATCAGCTCTGGTGGTGTGTTAACTCAGATATGATTTTCTGTAGAAGTCTTTGCTATCATTGAAAGGCATTTTTTTGTCCTACATCCTCTGGGAAGATGAAAATCTGATAGCCCTTCTTGTAATATTACTATATTTTTTTTATTCCCAGGCTAATTTGTGCAAATGAAGCTTTCCATTTAAATTTATATTTTCCAAATTAAACACATTTGTTTTAATTGAAGTATAATTTATACACAGTGAAATGCACAGGTCTTACGGGTACAGCTAAATGAGTTTTGACAAATGTATATATGCTAATGTAACCCACACCCTAATCACAATAGAGATTATTTTCATCACCCTAGAAAGTTCCTTTACGCCTCCTTACAGTCAACACCCCTCCTTCAAAGGCAACCACTGTTCTGATTGCTATCACCATACATTAGTTTTCTCTGTTCTTGAACTTCGCAAACTAGAATCATACAATTTGTGCTCTTTTGCAGCTGGCTTTATTAGTTCATAAACCTATTTTTACATATACCGTAGGTTTATTTTTACAGCTAAGTAGTATCCCACCAGATGACTATACCACAGTCTGTTAATCCATTTACCTGTTGATAGCCTTTTGGAGTGTTTCCAATTTTCAGCAATTTTGAATCAATCTGCTAAGAACATTCATGTACAAGTCTTTTGCAGACATATGTTTTCATTTTCTGGAGTAAACCCCTGGAAGTGGGATTGTTGGGTCACACGCTAGGTTTCAGTTTAACTTTATAAGGAAATGCTAAGCAATTTCCCAGGGATGCTGGCGCGGTCTTTCATTTTCGCCATTCCAACCTGGTAGAATTTAATTTGCATTTCCTAGATGAGTAAAGACATTGAATGCCTTTTTATGTGTATATTGGCCATTCATGTATCTTCTGTTTAAAGTGCCTGTTCAAGTCCTTTCCCTGAATATTATTAATATTTATTATGTTTGCCTTTTTTTTAGTATTGAACTGTAGAAGTTCTTAATGTGTTTTGGATACAATTCCTTTGTCAAATATATATACTGCAAAACACTGTGTGGCTTGCCTATTCATTCTCTAAATAGTGTCTTCTAACAAGCAGAAGGGTGTTCCTGTTTTTTTGTTTTTTATGAAGTCCAATACAGCAAATTTTTGTTTTATGATTTTCGGTTTTTGTGTCCTCTCCAAGATTTTTTTTCTCACCCCTGCTTATAGTTTAAAGTCTATGATTTATTTCAAATTAATTACTGTGTTTGGTGTGAGATACGGGTCAGGATTCCTTCTTCCCACATACAGATATTCAGTCCCCCAACACAATTTGTTGAAAAGACTTTTCTCTCTCCATTGAATTGCTTTCGTGCCTTTTTCAAAATCAACCATGTGAATTTTAGTTTACTTCTGGACTATTTATTCTATTTCGTTGACATATGTGTCTATCTTTATGTCAATACCAACTCTTATGGTTACTATAACTTTATAGTAAAATTAGATAATGTGAGTCCTCTTGCTTTCCCTTTTTCATGATTACTTCATAATTTTCATTTGAGTTTCCATGTAAGTGCCAAAAACCCGCTGACAGCCAATTTGGGGAGAATTGAAATTTGAGTCTTACAGTCCATACGCATAGTATATTTCTCTGTCTACTTATGACTTTGGTTTCTTTCAGAAATGTTTTGTAGTTTTTGGTGTAGATATCATGCCCACATTTTGTTAAATTTATCACTAAGTGTATTTTGTTTTTTGATGCTATTGGAATGGCATTTTTTCTTTATTTTCCAATTGTTGCTTTTATATAGAAATACATCGACTTTGTCTCCTGCTACTAAACTACTTCTAAATGACCGGATCTAGTGAGACATTTTGTACACATCTTCAGATTTTCTATATACACAAACTGATCTGTGAATTAAAAATTGCATTTTTTTCTTTCCAATCTTTTTACCTTTCAATTTATCTTAATTTCTGTTTCTTGCATTGCTATAGTGGCTTGAACCTCTGGGACAATGATGAACACAAATGATGAAAGAGAACATCCTGGCTTGGTCCTGCTCTTAGGGGAAAATTTTCCAATAAGTATGGTATTTACCTTTAGGCGTATACAAGATGCCCTTTATCAGGTTGAGAAAATCTCTTCTATTTTTAGTTTCCTAACAGTTGTTGTTTTGTTTTATATTGTTGTCATGAATGGACATTGAATTTCGTAAAATTCTTTGTCTCCATCTATTGAGATGATCAAATAATTTCTATCTTTTATTCTGTTTTGAGGAATATTGGTTTCTAATGTTCTTTTCTTATATACCTTTGTCAAGGTTGGAGACAGGATTATGATGGATGACTTCAAAAAACAAAATGGAAGTGTTCTCTTCTATTTTCTCAAAGAACTTGTGTGAGACTGGTATTATTTCTGAATTAAATATTTGGTAGAATTCACCAAGAAAGTCATCTAAGTATGAAGTTCTATTAGTGGGAAGGTTTTTAGTTATAAATTCAATTTATTTAAAACATAGAGAACTATTTTGGTTTTCTATTTCATCTTGCAACAGATTTGATACAGTTGTATTTTTCGTTGAATCTATTAGCATAAATTGTTCATAAAACTTCCTTATTATCATTTTAATATTTTAATAACTGTAGAGATGTCCTCTCTCCATTCCTCTACTGATAATTTACATTTTTCTTTCTTTTTCTTAATCAATCTTGCTAGACAGTATCAATTTTATTAATCTTTCAAAGGATCAACTTTTGGTTTTGCTATTTTTATTAATCTTTTTAAAGGATCAGCTTTTGGTTTTGCTAATGTTTCTCTACTATCTGTTTTTTGGTCCACTGATTTTTGCTTTTGACTTGACTGCTTCCTTCATTCTACTTACTGTGGGTTTAATTTGCTCTTCTTTTTCTAGCTTCTTAAGGTGGAAGTTTAAGTAATTGATTTTAGACCTTTATTCTTTTTCTGATATGATTGTTTAAAACCATAATTCCTGGGGCATCTGGGTGGCTCAGTAGGTTAAGCTTCTAACTCCAGCTCAGGTCATGATCTCACAGTTTGTGAGTTCAAGCCCCACATCAGGCTCTCTGCTGTCAGCACAGAGACATATCCGGCTTCAGATCCTCTGTCTCCCTCTCTCTCTGCCCCTCCCCGCTCATGCCCTCCCTCTCTCTCAAAACTAAATAAACATGAAAAAAACAATGAAAAAAAAAAAACCATAAATTCTTCTCCAAGCCCTCCATTAACCATCCAACAAGTTTGAGTATGTTAGGTTTTTTCTTTTTTTAAAAAAAAATTTTTGGGGGCGCCTGGGTGGCAGTCGGTTAAGCGTCCGACTTCAGCCAGGTTACGATCTCGTGGTTCGTGGGTTTGAGCCCCGTGTTGGGCTCTGTGCTGACAGCTCGGAGCCTGGAGCCTGCTTCCGATTCTGTGTCTCCCTCTCTCTCTGCCCCTCCCCCGTTCACGCTCTGTCTCTCTCTGTTTTTTTCAACGTTTATTTATTTTTGGGACAGAGAGAGAGCATGAACGGGGGAGGGGCAGAGAGAGAGGGAGACACAGAATCAGAAACAGGCTCCAGGCTCTGAGCCATCAGCCCAGAGCCCGACGCGGGGCTCGAACTCACGGACCGCGAGATCGTGACCTGGCTGAAGTCGGACGCTTAACCGACTGCGCCACCCAGGCACCCCTTTTCTTTTCATTTAACATCAGTTTAAATATTTTCTAATTTCCCTTATAATCTTTTCTTTAATTCAAGGGTTATTTGGTAGCTTGTTTTTAATTTTCACATATTTGAAATTTTCCCAATATGTTTCTGTTACGAGTTTTAAAACATTCTGTATGTTCTCATTTCTGTGAAATGTATTGGGACTTGTTTCATATACCAGCTTTTGGTCTATCTTGGTGAATGTTCCACGTGTATTTGACAAGAATGAGTATCCTGCAGTTGTACAAGTAAGTGTTCTATGAATATTAGGTTAAGCTGGTTGATAGTGCTGTTTAAATTCTGTATATTCTTATAAATTTTTGTCTTAGTTCTAGCAATTACTGAAAGGGTGATATTAAAATTGTAAATCTAATTGTAAATCTAATTGTAAATTGTAAATCTAATTGTATCTAATTGTAAATCTGCCTAACTATAAAATTGTGAATTTGTCTATTTGCCCCTTTAGTTCTTTTTTTTTTTTTTTTTTTTTTTTTTAATTTTAAGTAGGCTTCATACCCAGCAAAACATGGGGCTTGAACTCATGACCCTGAGCTCAGGACCTGAGCTGAGATCAAGAGTCAGATGCTTAACTGATTGAGCCACCTGAGGGCCCTGGTCCCTTTAGTTCTGATGGCTTTTGCTACATGTATTTTGAAGCTTTGTTATTATGGTGCAAATACATTTAAGTTTTTTTTAAGAGAGGTTTTTTTGTTTGTTTATTTTGAGAGAGAGAGAGAGAGAGAGAAAGAGAGACAACATGCGTGCACGTGAGCAAGCAAGGGGAGTGACAGAGAGAGAGGGAGCGAGAATCCCAAGCAAGCTCCATGCTGTTAGGGCAGAGCCCTATGTGGGGCTCGACCTCACAAACTGTAAGATCATGACCTGAGCCGAAATCAAGAGTTGGACACTCAACCAACTGAGCCTCCCAGGGGCCCCTCACTTACTATTTTAATACCTTCGTGATGATTTGACTCTTTTATCATTATGAGTGCCCCTCTTTATTTCTGATAGAATTGCCTGTCTTTAAGTCTTTGTATGATATTAATATAGTCACTCTGTCTTTCTCACGGTTAATGTTTACATGGTTTCTCTTTCATTGATCTTTTACTTGTAACCTATTTTCGATTTTTACATTGAAAATGTGTCTCTGGAAGCCAGTACAGTTAAGTTTTTGGTTGTTGTTATGCAGTCTGTCAGTTACTGTCTTTAAATTGAAGTGGTTGGTCCGTTTGTATTTCATATAATTATTGAAAGAGTTAACTTTGAGCCTACCATTTGGCTATTTGTGTACTACTTGTCTTTTATTTCTCTTTTCTTGCCTTCTTTTATATTAATTGAGTCATTTTTTAGAGTTCCACTCCATCCCTGCTTTTGGCTTCTTGGCTATATGTCATTGCTTTCTTTCTTAGTTGGTTCAAGTTCATTTATCCATTGTTCTTCAGTGACGATTCTGCTATGAAGCCCATCCAGTGATATTTTTTTATGTCTTGTATTTTATTTTTCAGTTCTAGGATTTCAACTTCCACTTGTTTTTATTTTTAGAGTTCCCTTTGCTCTTCTGCAATATCCATCTCTTTTCCTTAAATTATTTAGTATATTTGTAATAATTAATTGGAAGTACTTACCTGATAATTCCAATGCCTGGGCCACCTGTAGACATGTTCCTATTGTCTGAGTTTTTCTGGATCATGACTAACATTTCTCTGTTTCTTTACATGTGTCTCTTTTTAAAAGCTGTACTCCAGGAATTGTGTATAGAAAAACAGTGGCAAATGGAACACACTTGCTCAGAGTTGAATTGACTTGATGTTGGGCTGCTACTTTGTTCAGATCGGGTTTACCTCTGATTTGCCCAACTCCTAACCAGTGTCCTCTATTCTCTGCTTACTTTTGAATTCAACTCTTACAGGGCCCCAGAGTCCAAAACCCAGGAGAATGTCTGAAACTGCATGATTTTTCTCTGCCTGTGAGCCCCTCCCCCAGTGGTGCTGTCTTAGCAAAATTCAGAAAGGAAGAGATGAATTTGTGGTCTTTTTGTGTATTTTTTGCGTATGTAATTTGTGCCACTTAATGTATGGCTTCAGCAACAAACCCATCTTTCTTTGCCCTATTCTGTGACCCTGGGGTGATTCTACAGACTACATTTCTCCCTTGCCAGCTGGCTTGATGCTAGACCCTGTCAACAGAGGGCATTGGAAAGACATTGCAAACCTGAGAGAGAAAGAAGGGACGTTTTCTTCCTGCCGTGTTTTGTTTTTCTCCTTGGGGGCAAATGGATCAGCGTGCAGGGGCCCTGGCAGTGTCTCCTAGAGAGGGAGGATGGTCCTTGCTTCAGCATCAGGCAGTCTCCAATGTGTGTCAACACACCGTTTCCACAGAGGTCTGACTCTCAGCCTTGCAGGGGCCCCTTCCTCTGAGTCTAAGTTCCTTCATCACTTAGTTTCTGTCAGCTTTAGTACTGCTTTCTGCAGTTACTACTTTAGAGTTCTCCTTTACCTCTTTCAGTAGTTAAGCATGTTTTATGTAGTTAGCAATTCTTTACATGAAATCTTCCTTTTTCAACTTCCTCGTGTGGTTAATGTCTTCTGACTGAACCCGAGGGTCCTTCAGATTCCAATCCCTCCTACCAGCACACACTGTATATAAAGCCTTACTGGCTTCTCCTTGTCAGTTCTCTGTCTTTTGCAGGTCTACTCCTCCATTCCAGACCAAAGTCACACTTGCACTGGTCCCCAGACAGCGCTATCTCTGCACACAGTATTCCCAACTCCTGCAATCCCTTCCCTACTTCCCTTACTCACACTTGTCCTTCCAGATGGGCATCTTCAACGGGGAAAAAACCCCACTCCTACATCTACCTACATCCGCCCATTCCCCAGGAAGCTAACCTGCTACAAAATTAAGTCCTGGCAGAATAGTTTTTTGCTATCCTTGGGAAGGGCTCTTTTCTCTCTGGAATATATTTCATCAAGACTTCTTCGCATCTATCACTTTTTGCTAGTCCCATTGAAAAGTATTGTTGCTTCCCATTACCAAAAGTTTTTCAAATCCTTCTATCTCCTAACTAGAAGCAGAAACCTCTAGGTATTCTTTTACATGCAAAGAACATTTCTAGAAGGACACACGGTTACAGTGCTAAGAATTGAGAAATGTGGGAAGGGAGTGAGCACATAAGAGACAGTGATTCTTACTTTTTACTGTGGTCTTCATTAATTCATTTATTTAGTCTATAACTATTTACTGAGCACTTACTATGTGCCACTATTTCAGGCACTAAGCATATAGTAGAAACAACAACAAAAAGTCATGGAACTTGCATTCTCTCATAGAACTTACGTTCTAGTAGGGAGAGGCAGGCAACAAATAAATATGTAATAAGCCAGGTGATGATAAATGTTGTAAGACCAAATTAGGTTAAGGGAGCTAAAGCATAATGGCAGTGACAGTGCTATTTTATACTGATGGTCTGGGAAGACCTCTGTCTTTAAATAATATTTGAAGAGTGACCTTTAGGAGCTTGGAGAGTAAGCAGTGGGGATATGTAGGTGAAGGACGTTCCTGGCAGAGAAGAAAGCAAGTACAAGGGCCCTGTGGTGGGTGTGTTAGAAGACAGTAAGGATATGGGACACAGCATGACTGAGGGGAGGAAGGAGATGAGCTAAGGCAGAGAATAGAGGTCCAGAGCATGAAGTACCTTATAGGCCACTTGTGGTCACTTATGACGGCAGCTTCCTAGGTTCTGTACTAATTTACTAATTTTCATTTTAAAACATGAATATGTGTGTGTGGCAACTGGGTGGCTCAGTCAGTTGGGCATCCAACTTCAGCTCAGGTCATGATCTCACAGCTCTGAGTTTGAGCCCTGCATTGGGCTCTGTGCTGACAGCTCAGAGCCTGGAGCCTGCTTGGGATTCTGTGTCTCCCCCTCTCTCTGCTCCTCCCCTGTTCACACACTCTCTCTCTCTCAAAAATAAATAAACATTAAAAAAAATTTTTTAAACATGAATATGTGTGTGTACAACTTGCATAACTTGAGAAAATAGTTTTAAAATAAATAAATAACCCCACAGCCTGCTACAAAAGTAAGTCCTGGCAGAACGTCCATGGTTGCCTGAGGCCAGGCCCCATGGGAAGGCAAGATGGGGTCCCAGGCTCCACTTCTCAATGTTAATTTCAACCTTTCAGAATCAGGATCCCACAGGGGAGTCCAGAAGAGAGATAGGCGACAATGTGGACCAGAGGTAAATTGCTTTTGTCGAACATTCCAAATAGACTTAACATTTGGCATAATATAATAAATATAAATATATAAAAGCAAATAATAATTATATTGCTATAATTATTATAATAATGATTGCTATTCTTAGAATAATATTTGGAATCAAATCACAATACTTTACACAATGCCTATACACACACATATGCACATACACATTCATTTAATTCTTTAAAAATTGGCTAGCTCTCTAAACTGCTAGCAGAAGATATTATCCAATTGTCCCTTTTGTCCCCCCTTATCCCTTCAAGGGCAAACTGTGGCAAAACTGGAGGTCCTGAGGCAGCCAAGAGCTGAGCTGAACATACAGGGCTTTTCTGGGAGGAGACCTGAGGTGTGAGAGCCAGCACCAGCCTTCTGAGCTAGTTTGGGTAAGGCAGGCATGGCCTGGGCATAGGCTGGAATCAAGCTCATCTCTCCTGCTCCATCCCATTTATAAATTCTCCCTACTCGCTGCCCCCACATGCCTTGCTTCCTGCTTGCACATGCCTGCCCATTGCTGGGTAGGACTGATCACAAATTCTTCCTAACCTTGAGTTGAACTCCGCCTCCCAGAAACCTCTCTTCCCAGGCCCCTCCTCTACCTTCTGGATGGGGAAGTCCATTCTTCCCTTCATATGGAGGAATAAGTGTTTATGTTTCTAGAAAAGGATCACGACAAAGCTCATACTTTTGGCCTGCCTTTCTCATCTCACCTCTCTCTGAACCAGACCCAGGACAGGCTCTCACTGATCTACAGGACAGCACTGCCAGCCTCCTAGAATCCCTTCCCAGGGCGTCTCTGCCCTGGCACACCCTTCCACACAGCTCAGAGGGCATTTCCTCAGGAGACTCCCCACCTCGCCCAGCAGAGAGGGCCCCTCCCTGACTGCATTCCCATGGCACTCTGCAGGCACACCTATGGCTCACCCTCCAATGCACAGAATTCTGTGTGACCTGCCTCGCTCTCTACTCTATAGCCCAGTCAGATGGAGAGCTTCTCTCAGGCAGGAACCACCAGAACGTTCACAGGGGTACACATATAGCGGATGTTGAATCAATATATATTGAGGAGAGTAATTAATTAATTAACTAATCTAGAATCCCACAATACCTTTTTGCGAGTCTTAAAGATGAAGAAGAAAGAAAAGAAAAAAAGTCTAGGCATGTTTTCCCAACTCAGAGGACTATAGTAGGAATTTTTTGGAACAAAAAAACATCCCTACCCACCCCCTCCTCAATTCCCCAAGGACAGAGGCCCCTGTCCTTCCTTAAACAGCTTGTAGAGGAGAAAGAGAACAGAATTCATTGAGTGGCACCTGTCACATGCCAAGCCCTGACAAGGTGCCTTTCACTGATCACTTTGTTAAGTTCTCAGAATCCCCTCATGAGGGCGGCCTCACTGTTCCCAGTTCACACAGACGAGGATCTTGCTGTGTAACCTGCCCAGGGTCTGTGACACCACAGACAAGAACACGGAGATGTGCGCTTGACCCTAAAGCGCTCCTTTCCACAGCCCAGCATGTCTCTGGAGGGAAAAACCGAAGGAAGGAACAGAAATGATTAAGAGAAATAATGGAGAAGTGAGGTATTCGGAGACCACGTGTATAAAAGAGAAAAAGAGGGGCGCCTGGTTGGCTGGGTCAGTCGAGCGTCTGACTTCGGCTCAGGTCATGATCTCGCAGTTCATGAGTTTGACCCCACATCGGGCTCGCTCGCTGATGTCAGCACAAAGCCCACCTCAGATCCTCTGTCTCCCTCTCGCTGTCTCTCCCCCACTTGTGCACACGCTCTCTCTCTCTCTCTCTCTCTCCCTCAAAAATAAATATTTAAAAAGAGAGAGAGACAGAAAAAGAATGGAGGAGGATGTAAGTCAAATAGAGGTTGCTCCTTCCTCTCCTTCTTCTTCCCCTTCTTCTCCTCCCTCCTCCCCTTCCTCTTCCTCCTCCTTCTTTCAATCTATCTTTTTAACAGAACAGACCTAAATATGTTGCAGGCAAAGCGGAACAAGACAGAGGGGTCAGCTGAGTGTTTGAGAGAAAGAACTGAGTAAACACAGTCTTGGAGAAGATGTCTGGGTCAGAGTTGGGGCATGGGTAGATGGCTTAGCCTGGAAAAGGGAGAGGGATTTTGCTTTCTCTGATTCAATTGGAAGGACAGGAGGAAGGCAGACTAACATTTTTAAGTGACAGCTAGAGTGAGGGATTTGCACGTCAGCTCAGGGTGTCCTCACAATCAGCTGGTGCTGTGTTAGTGCCCATGTTACGGGTGAGGAGGCAATGGGTGTCTTGCATGGAAGAGAGCAGTCAGCAGGCGGGAGGAGGGAGGGAGGAAAGGAGGGCTGAGGGTTGTAGGAAAGGCGTGGAATCCTGTTGTAGGTACTGCCATACTGCTGTGTGGCCCTTTACAGAAAATGTGTGCTGACCCCTCTAGTACCCCATCAGCTCCGTGAAGACTAGGACCTTGTCTTACTCCTTTTTCCACTGCAGGAAAGTTCCTAAAATACACAGATGTCCATAGATATTAAGAAAATATGAATTAACAATAAAACATCAGATACCACCTTTTTTTTTTTTTAATTTTTTTTTCAACATTTATTTATTTTTTGGGACAGAGAGAGACAGAGCATGAACGGGGGAGGGGCAGAGAGAGAGGGAGACACAGAATCGGAAACAGGCTCCAGGCTCTGAGCCATCAGCCCAGAGCCCGACGCAGGGCTCGAACTCACGGACCGCGAGATCGTGTCCTGGCTGAAGTCGGACGCTCAACCGACTGCGCCACCCAGGCGCCCCAGATACCACCTTTTTCAACAGCGTGCTATTCTCACTAATTATAGGCAGGCTGGGCTGGTGGCCTTTTTAAAGCAGTATATCCTGCCATTTTTACACCCTCATTTTTCAAAAAAGATGACGGATGGAGGAACTGCAAGAATATGTAATACAGCACCTGAAACTCTGACACTGGACCGATTTTATGGGCCCTGATGTTTCCGTTAGACGTAAGCTGCCAACGTCCACCTGAAAACCCCAATTATGCCCAGACCCAGCCAAAGCCACATTTCCAACTTGACTATGTTCTTCTAAAACTATAAATTTTCCAACTTAGCTCCGTGAAGAGTGACATAAAGTTTCACATATGTGGTGAGCTGTTTTATAGGCCCTCAGATCTAAGAGCACATGGCAGCTATACTGTTGGCAATGAGACCTGATGAGAAATCAGCCTGGTTCTGAAATATAATATTCCTAATTATAATAGGAACAATGGCATTGGAATGGGCAGACATTATCTCCAGGGAGCACCAGGACTGGTGGGGGGAATCAGAAAGCACAAGGATTCATATGCGGAAGGCCACAGCTATTTGAGAGATGACCATCGATATTCCCATCAGCCTCAGAAATGTCTAAGGATGTGCTCCCTTTTTTCCTTTCCTCGTCGAATAAAATAAGATTTATCCCAGGGCCAAGTGATAACACCTTCTCTACTTTTCCAAGGCAGCTCTTAACTTAGAGGGCTCCTTCTCAACTCGAGAAGGAAGGACAGTCAAATGAGATTTTGTTCCTAATAGACAATGAACAGACTCAGTTCACAACCATGTGCGAAATGACATAATCATATTAGCTTCAATTTATTGCATACTCCCTGTGGGTCAGGCAATATATAAAGTATTGGACACAGCTCAGGTGCCCCTCATAGCAACCTGTGATACAGGTGCTAATGTCTGCATTTTCATGGTGAGAAGGCCGAGGCTCGGAGAGCCGAAACGAGGCAATTTAACCTCTGAGGCAGTGGCAGGGCTGGGAGTCCCAGCCTAGGCCGCCTGGACACCACTGCTAGACCACCAAGCCTTGTGTGTGAGGTGGCAGCTTTCCTCAGAGTCTCCCCTAAGTGAGAAGAAAATACAATCACACACGCGCATGCACACACACACACACACCAGTGAAACCCCAACCTAAGGGCGCAGGGAATTGAAGTACAGACCTGAATGGCTCTCTAAGAGTAAATACAAGGGCTGGAGGAGGGCAAGGAGGCTTTCTAGAGGAGGTGATCCTTGGAGGACGGGAGACCCACTTCTGGCCCTTGTGGGCCTGACTTTGTCTACATGGCCAGAGTAATTTATTCCATGTGTCTTGTCCCTCAGAGGAGCTCATTAATTATTTGTCAAGTTGACTAACAAATTTTAAGTAGTGCCACAAATTGGTTTCTACTTCACTAACACGGCGAGACTCATTAACCACAGCATGACTGGGTGGTTCTGCTCCTTAATGGTGGCCTCTGGTGGGCCCATTGCTCTGCACCTTGCCTTTCTGGCCTGAGCACTGGGGTCTCCAAAGCTGGCACTCACTTCCCTGAACTGTAACAAGAGTGGTTGGCTTTTGGTATTAAGTCCCCATCCTAGCTTGGCAGTGGGCCCTTTCCCTCCAATTAGTCTGACCATCTCCCACTGAAGCTCTCCGCTCTGCCAGCCCCAAGGATGAAGGTGAAAGAAATGTGGAAGGGGGTGCAGTACCGATAGACCCTGCCATTTCCAAGGCCACATAACCGACCGGAAGACAGCTGCCATGTCTTCCTTGTGTTTCTTGGCTCTTTGCCCATGTGGTGCCAGTAGCTGGGCAGAGCTTTGAGCTCCTCCTTATAAAAACCAACCAGCTTGGGGTGCCTGGGTGGCTCAGTCGGTTGGGCGTCCGACTTCGGCTCAGCTCATGATCTCGAGGTCCATGAGTTCGAGCCCTGCGTCGGGCTCTGTGCTGACCGCTCAGAGCCTGGAGCCTGTTTCAGATTCTGTGTCTCCCTCTCTCTCTGACCTTCCCCTGTTCATGCTCTGTCTCTGTCTCAAAAATAAATAAATGTGAAAAAAAAAAAAAAAAACCAACCAGCTTGTCTGATGGCAAAGAGGGGACTCCTTCCACTCTGGGCGGGGCTCAGATGCTCCTGTGCAGTGAATATGCCTCAGCAACGGGAGATGGAGAGGAGGGAAATTTAAATGAGTCTTAGGGGATTGGAAAATTATTTGGTGAAACGTTCCTAAGCTTTTTCTGCTTAATACCCATAAATTTCAGGGGTCATGTACGCTAACAGCTTTTGATTTATGATGTTCTTATTCTCGAATTGTATTTAAGCCAAATTATGAAAAGGTAGCAACAGTAAAAAGAGCCTTTTAAAAATGCTTTGGGGTCCATCATGGGGTCAAGCCATTTCTGTCGATCTTTGCCACCACTTTGTTAAAACAAGGGCTGTGGGTGCTGACAGTCGAGTAAGCTAATTGGTGTTGGCCGCCAGCCCACCAGGAATCCTCCTCTTCTTAGAAACTTTTTCCTCCCTTCCCCAGCCCCTGCCACCAGTAAGACCTTTTAATGGCTGCTGAGGGCAAGCAGGGAAAGCACGCCTTGGGTAAACTTTGTGGGGCCAGGTCTCACTCAGCTGCCATAGCACACAGATATTCCCAAGGCCTCTAATTAAAATGCCTACAGTCCACCAATTCGTTCCTGTTTCATTGCCCAGGGGTTGCAAAGCTCCCTGCTAATGCTGAACACAAATTAACAAAATGCCGTGTCAGCCTTTCTTGTCCCATTACAATGTTATTGTCATATTTATTAGCACAAATCCCTGTAGGACACGGGGTGGAATATCTAAAAAGTGAGTTAAGCACTCTCCGTGGCTGGATGGGGAAAATGCTTTGGCATTTCGCTGCGGCCCGCGTCAACTTTGCGATCCCGGCTCACAGCCACTCTCCTCGGAAGACAAGCCAGCTGTGTTCTCATTCTGGATGGGGACGTTCCCTAGACCTGTAATTATCTTCCACTCCTGCTACCGTAAAATGACTAGGTTGTGGCCACCGCTTTTATTGCAAAGAACAGTGCTCCATTCGTTTACCAAAATTGAACAACCTAGAGCATTACCACAAATTAATTACAGACCGAGGGAAAAACTACACACAAACTGCACCCATCACGGTGCTCTAAATCACGTTAGCCTAATCGCTTGATATGCGGAATTAAGTTTACTTTTGCACATCTCCCTCCATTGATTCCTTCCCCTCCCACTTTGTGTCTATCTGGCTGCCTGCTTCTGCACTCGTCCGTGGGAGATACATTTCACCCCGAGGAATAGCAAGGTCAAAATAGGAAGAAAACAAAACACCTCTTTGGAAGGTTTGGCAAGGAAGCAAAGGTATGTACTATTACAATTTTGTTCTTGGCAACAACAGAGACATACATCCTGATACTTTCCTTCTTTCTCCTTGCCCACTAGAAAAATATTCTCAAGTCATGGCGCAGGAGAAAGCGTAAGAATCTAAATATTCCATAAAAAGGCACAGAGGAAGTCTGCGTGGAGAATCCGGGTCAGGGGAGTGATGTATAAGCAGTGTCTTGATGGACACATAGAATTTCATCACCTGGAGAAGTGAGGGAAGAGAATTCCAGGACTCAGGAACAGAAAGTGAAAAAACACAGAGGCTTCAAGTATATATGGGGAAGGACAAAGGGCTCATATAGGCTTTTTCATTTCTATTTTTGTTTGTGTTTTACAAAAGGTATAATGCATTCATGTATGGAGATGTGCGCTCAAGGAATTATTTATAATGGGGAACATGGTGCAAACATTTGGCAACCAATGATACAAACAAGGGACTCTATTTGAGATATCTAAACAATTAAGGAACTTGAGCAGATAGGTGTCTTACAAAGATAACTTTGTGCATTACATGAGGTGGGGGAAGGGTGAGGGGCTGCAGGCAGAGAGGTGGAGCTGAAGGTCATGGCTATGGCCCAGGTGGAGGGTGCTAGTGAGGACCTGAGCAAGGGCAACAGAGGGTGGAGGGAAAAAAGGGGGAACCACAGGAAACTCTTTTCGGGAAGTCATATCAGTTAGGACTTCCAGTTGGAAGGCATGGAGTAAGCGAAGTTTGGGATTCTGAAACTGTTATCTTGGAGGGGAAGCTTTTGTGAAGGTAGAATAAAGGAGAAGATGTGGGGCAAATGAGAAATCCAGCTTTGGAAACATTGAGTTTAGGGTGCCTGTGGAACATGTGGGTAGAGATGGCCATTAAAACAGTTGAAATTCCAACCTGGAAACCAGAGAGCTAGCCGAGCAAGCCTTTGGGTACATAACCCCCTCACATAATGACTCATCTCCCTTTCTGTCCATATATCCTTCAGTCCATCTAGCAAACACAAGAAGCACCTCTCTGTGGTAGACCCCATGCTCATGTCATCAGCAGGCAAGAGCAGTTAAGCTGAGGCCATTTATTTTTTTTCTTTTTTATTTTTTTAATTTGAGAGAGAGAGAGAGAGAGAGAGAGCACATGCAAGTGGGGGAGAGGGGTAGAGGAGGAGAGAGAGATAGAATATTAAGCACGTTGTGCATGGAGCCCGATGAGGGGCTCAATCCCACAACCCTGGGATCATGACCTGAGCCAAAATCAAGAGTTGGACCCTCAATGGACTGAGCCACCAAGGAGCCCAGCAGAGCCTATTTCTTGGCTGATAAGGCTGAGCCCTTGCACTAACTACTTGGTCATTGGCCTCCGTCCTGGACTTACACAATAATCGTGATGCCCTCACTATTGTCAGGTGAGGAACACAAAGCCAAGGGAAGTCATTCTCACTCCTCTCACTGCAGCCTTCCCCACGCTGCCTGCCACATCAGCACCCAGAATCCACTGGAAATCTTCCACTGGCATTGGTATATGGATAAAGAAAGCTGCCAACAAAGCCTGGGAAAACCATTGGTCCCTATGCAAGGCAGCTCTCCTGGTACTTTCTCTTGATGCCTAAGACACCAACCAAAACTGTGACAGGTCAGAGTCAAACTCAATTCACACCATCAAATATGAGTGAGGACAGTGTTTGAGCTATATGGGTTTTTTTTAAGTTTATTTATTTATTTTGAGAGAAAGAGAGAGAAGAGGAGGGGCAGAAAGAGAGAGGGAGAGACAGAGAGAATCCCAAATAGGTTCCATATTGCTGGGATGGAGCCCGACTCCAGGCCCGAACCCACAAACTATGAGATCATGACCTGAGCAAAAACCGGGTCAGATGTTCAACCAACTGAGCCACCCAGGTGCCCCCTTGAGTTATATGTTATAAGCAAATATTTTCAAGCTTCTCCATGCTCCAGCATCACATATTGCTCATCCTCAAATCAGGGATTTTAGGGCAACATTTTGGGCCAGTTGGCAATGACTGTGGCCAAGGATTCACGAATGCAAGATTTTTGTCCCAACCAGCTACCGTCATTGATCCTGAAGCAAGACATTTAACTTACAGCACCTCACTCTCCTTGCAACAAAGCTTGTTAACTACTTCATGCACATGCAATGCTCTGAACATCAGTTTTAAAATTCAATAATTATTATTCATTTTCAACAAGTTAATCTCTCAAGAATTAGAGGAAAATTCCAGATTGAAGGGTTCATGAAGATCTAGTTAAAGGGATGAAAGTAAGATTAATAATTGTTACTCAAATAGAATCTGTCTCCTCAAGACTCTGCCTCCCAACTAGTGCACAAAGCATATTAGGATGTCTGCTGCCCACTAGGGGTGTCTTCTGTCCCACTGGGAGAGGTAGAATGCACGGTGGGGGCTATCAGCAGGCGCAAGCTCTGGGATGCTAGCCTACCTCTATCAGTACAACCCTCCTTGTTGAGTTTCAGCAATGTTATGGACTTCGGGAACTTACACTACTGAGGCAGGAGGAGACAGGGAGAGATTCCAGTTGTCATTTAAAAATGATTTGGAGACATCAAAACACCTCCTCTGCCCTGAGGGCAGTGGCAGAACCGTGGTGAAGTACATCCCTCGGCGATCTGGAGTGGGCATAGCAGAAATGTAACTGACCTCACCTTCAAAAAATGGAGGCATTTGCTAAATCATAAGAGACCATTATGAGGCACATTTACCATCGATAATTTACAGGGCAATAGATGAAAATTGTCAGATGAAATCTTCAGATAAGCATTGTTATGCACTAAATTGCATAATTCATCAGCATCCCACAGCTGGCCTCCATGTTTACTGTCAGTGCCTGGGGTTTCCCACAGTTCCACAGCTGCAGAGTTCCCAAAATTCATATGTTGAAGGCTTAATCCCCAATGTGACTATATTTGGAGAGGGCCTGTGAGGAGGAGATGAAGTTTAAATGAGGTCATGAAGTTTAAATGAGGGACCCCCAACAGGGACTGGGGTTCTTACAAGAAGGAGATACACCAGGGGTGCAAGCACACAGAGGAAAGACCGTTGAAGACATGGCAAGTAGGTAAGCATTCACCAGCCAAAGAGAGAGGCCTTAGGAAAAACCAAACAGCTAACACCTTGAACTTCTACTTCTAGACTCCAGAATGATGAGAAAATAAATTTCTGCCGTTTAAGCCACCCAGCATCTGGTATTTGATTATGACAGTCCTGGAAAACTAATGCAGACGCTATGAATATGTTTTCTTCCTTACCATGGGAAACAGATCACCTCTGTTTTCATCCTATACATACATAATCAAAATAAATACACTTTGTTTTCGTGAACTTGCTTGTTTTCTTTCATTGTATTTTGTGCTTCCTGTTCCTCATATGACTTCTGAATCAACCCACCCCTACTTGTCTCTCTAGTCCTACCATGACTCATCATTATAGCGAGGAAGACTCCATCCCTCTCTCAGACAGCTAAAGATAGGCGAGGGCAATAACTGGTTGCATTGATATGCAGCCCTTTGTGTAAGCTGAGAGCTGCCCAGAATGTTACAATCAAAAGGCATCCACCTAAAGAAAAACATGTGTCTTCTTCCATCTTCCACCAAGATGCCCATCACTGACGTTCTGTTCGGCAATGACACCTGAAGCCAAAGAAGCCAGAGATAAAACTGTTGACCTCAAGATTTTTATCCTGCTTCCGGGGGCAGTTTGGACACAAATCCACAGAGAGTGGGCAGTGGGTAAGTGAAATTGATGGTGACACATAGCATCATCTAAACAAGTATGGTCCAGAGAGGGACATGAAAATGTCCAGCTGCCTTCATGGCCAAGACACATAGACCTATCATAGCTCCTATGATGCCATACTGTATACATCACATTTGAGCTCCTTGTCACCACTATGCCAGACTTAACATGAAATAGTGAGGCAGGGTATCAATGGGCCTCACTTTCACGGCAGACATTCTCTCACTAGAGGCCTGAGCTTGCTGTGACATACGATCCTGTATGGGAGCCAGCAGGGTGCCTGAACTGTAGCTGTAGAACTGTGGGCAGCCCAAGGAACTGACAGTAAATATGGTGTCCAGCCGTGGGATGCTGCGAAATGGCCACTCCTGAGAGGGCAGCTAAAAATCTAAAGGATAGCTCAAACTTCCCCAGAATTAGATTCCCCAATAGGGACATTCTCTAAACGCTGCTCTGAAAACCAAAGGATAACTTCAGGAGACATTATGGATAGGACTCAGAGGATCATGTCCCTAAGGATAAATGAGCAATACCACCTGGGATTTTAGCTTCAAACCCTTGGACTAGAGACATGGACAGCCTAAGACTCAAGGCAGTGCTTACCAAACTTCAGATCCCTTAGGTACAACATTTGCAAAATGTGTTATGTCTGAATACCTGCTAGGATGGCTAATTTTATGCATCAATTTGAGTAGACTGTGGTTTACTCAGATATTTGGTCAAACATTATCCTCAGTGTATCTGTGAAAGTGTTTTGGGATGAGCTTAACATTTGAATCTGTAGACTAAGTAAAGCAGATTTGCCCTTCCTAATGCAGGTGGGCCTTGTCCAATCAGTTGAAAACCTGAGTAGTTTAAAAAAGCTGAGTAAGAGGGAACTGCCTGATGGCCTTTGACCTGGGACATTAGTTTTTTTCTTGCCTTTGGAGTCAAACTGAAACATTATTTCCTCTTGGGTCTCAAGTGTGCCGGCTTTTAGACAGGAATGGGTCTCCAACTTGCTCACTACAGATGTTAGGACTTCTCAGCCTACATAATCATGTGAACCAACTCCTCACAATAAATTTCTATCTATCTATCTATCTATCTATCTACCTACCTATCTATCTATCTATCATCTATCTATCTATCTACCTACGTAACTACTATTGGTCCTGTTTCTTTGGAGAACCGCGACTAATACACCTGAGATACCATATTTACCTAACACTTACTGAATCTTTAATGGCCTATTGGAATAAATACATTTTTAACTGCAACTTTATGTCATATTCACAAATTCAAATCAAGTATTTGTCATTCAAGACATAAATATATATACTAACTGTAAAATTAAATATGCACTTATTAAAATAACAGTTCCCCTGAAAACACTTACTTCTGATGGTAACTGTATATGGAGCAAAACTTCTGTCTCTTATTTCAATTCCTAGCAAATGGATATCAACTATATTTTATAGTGAATCTTAGCTTCCTTTTGAAGTAGAAAATCCTTCACTCTTAAGCATCAAAAATAATCCACAATACCCAATACAACAGAAAGAATGCCATTAATGTGTTTTGGTTATCAGTTGCTACATTTAAAACTATCACAGAATGTGTGGCTTATTATGTCCCACCCATTTTGTGGATCAGGAATTCAGGAAAGGCTAGATTGGACAGTTTGCCTGTGACCTGTGGAGCATCAGCTGGGGAGGCTGAGATGGAAGGATTCACTTCCCAAGTGGTTTCTTCATCCACACATCCAGTAGCTCCATTTCCTGCCTCTTCCTCTGCCCCGCGCAACCCCCCCCCCCCCCCCATCCTCACGTCTTTTTTTGTCCAGGACCTTCCACAGAGCTTTGGCTCCTAATAGCATGGCAGCCTTGGGACAATCTTCCTCTTATTTGCTGGCTCAGGGCTCCAAGAGTGAGCGTTCTGAGTCCCAGGTGGAACTGGAAGACTTGTGATGTCAGTCCTGGAACATTATCTCGGCCACATCCTATGAGTCAAGCAAGTCACTTAGAACAGCCCAGAGTCAAGGAAAGGGGAATTAGACCCCAAAGCTTCATGGAAGGAATGTCAAAGAATCTGTAGCCATTCTTTGACATTCCTCTACCCCATTCTTATGTACTCGACAAGGAAAAACTTCTCAGACATGGGATTTCCACATCACAGATCAAAGTGTATACCATATATCCAGAGCTTATACAGGAGCCAGGCACATGAGAGCAAAGGCATGGGTTTGGCTTTGAAATTGGTTATAGAACCTCCTGGATGACCTTGAGACACTTAAATTCGCTGCTTAAGTTCACCGAATCTTAGGGTTTGGTCTGTGAAGTGGAATAATGATACATTCCAGGACGGTTGTGTGGATAACTAGTACAAATTCTGCATCATCATGGTCCCTCATTAACTGTTAATGTTTTCAAGCAAACCCAGAGAATAGTGAGGACTTTCCAAAGGTGTTTTTAAAATACTCTATTTATTACGATAAAACCTATGCATAATCTGAAAGAGAACGAAACATGATAGAAAACGTCTTCTCAAGCTTAAAGGTACAGTTTTTTTTTAGAGGAAATCCACTACAAATCTTCTCAGAATGTTAAAGTTACCCCCAAATTCCTGCCACAATATTTGAGATGTCTCTACTTAGCAATCATGTAAGGAACTGACAAAACAGAACCATCTTTTTTTTTTTCAAATGTTTATTTATTTTAGAGAGAAGCGGGGGCAGAGAGAGAGGGAGACACGAATCGGAAACAGGCTCCAGGCTCTGAGCTGTCAGCACAGAGCCCAGCGTGGGGGGACTCAAGCCCACAAACCGTGAGATCATGACCTGAGCCAAAGTTTGGCACTTAACCAACTGAGCCACCCAGGCATGCCCAGCACCATCTTTTTAAAACTATAATTAAGCAGGCATTTGGGGAGGTAGGAGAAAGTGGAGTTCATGGCAGGTTGGCATACTCTGATCCACAGGTGCTCAGTGGTGGTGAAAACACCGCCTGTAGAGGGGCATTTTGGGAATGTGCTGGATGTGGTTTTACCTGGCCCAATACTGGGAGCAGGGTGAGCATTACTGCATGTGGGGGGCAGAGACCAGGGACACTGGACACACAGAGCTATCCCCCATGATGAAGCGCAGTCTCGCCGTATGGTCACATGAGTGAAAATCTTGTTTTTGTGAACCTGGAGTGAACTTCATTTTATGTATAAACATATTTCTACTTAGCTATAATATATCCTTTACTTTCCAGGAATGTAAATAATACCTAAAGCAAATGCATAAATACAAAATTCTATTTTGTTCAGAATTCCAAGAGTTGTTTGCTGTTTGGGAAAATCATGTCACCAGCAGCAGGACCAGCTTGTGTTGCCTGAGTCACCGAGAGCATTATTTTAGACTGCACTGGAGGTAGCAGATGTCAAGCACCTGACCCCTTCATGTGGTGTCCAGAACAGGGCACCCACACCAGAAGTAATCATTAATTACTTTGTTTTTATTCCTCTTTATATTTCAGTTATGACATGACACTGGTTTTTCTTAGACTGTGGGTGTGGGTGGGCTGTGTTATCTGGGAATTTCACTTTGGGGTTGCAAACAGGGGCTTAAAAATATTCGTAATAAAAATGAGGGTTGAGTCTGACAGGACTGAAAGCCTACTGCTTTAAAAGTTTGCTGTGGATCAAAAATGCCTTTCCAAGTGGAAACACCAGGGAATCATTTCCTTTCTGGAACCTGCTGGACCTGGGAGCAGCCCAGCCGAGTTGAGCAGAAGCAGCTGGCTCTGACGCATGAAAGAGCTCTTTCTCCTCAGCCCTCACGGGTGAAAAGACAAGGACACCCCATTGGCTTTTCAAAACTGAAGAAAAGACTCAGCAGACTTCATATGGCCATATGAGCCACCACAAGTTATTTAACGTAAGCCTCAATTTCCCTACCTGTGTAATAGAGATAAGAATAGCTCTCGTATTGGGGCGCCTGGGTGGCTCAGTCGGTTAAGCATCCAACTTTTGATCTCAGCTCAGGCTGCACAGTTCGTGAGATTGAGCCCTGCAGTGGGCTCTGTGCTGACCTCACGGAGCCTGTTTGGGATTCTCTCTCTCTCTCCCTCTCTCTCTCTGCTCCTCCCTTGCTTTCTCTCTCTCTCTCTCTCTTTCTCTCTCTCAAAATAATAAGTACACTTAAAAAGAGCCTTCGTATTAAGCACCCATGTGGTTTAAGTCCGATAAATAAGATAAAGCATGTTTAGTGCTTCTCTCAGCATCCCTGAACATATGATGCTCAATAAATGAGAACATGAATTTATTACCACTCGGATAGCACTTGACACATACTTTTCCATATACTGTTTCCTTTGAACTTGATATACATTATCCCATACAACCTTCCCAACGACTTCTGAAATATTATATCCTATGATCTCATAAAGTTGGGGTGACACCAAAGTGTGTGTATGCTCTTTCCACAACACTGTGCTGTCTCCACCCATGCTGACATTACCATTTCTTGAAACACTCATTCCACAAATATTTATTGGGCACTTGCCACATTCAAAGCACTGGGCCTCAGCAGTAAGGACAAGAAATATCACCCCCTCGGAAGTAAGGGGGGGCCCAGGATTGCCACCATACCTGCCCTGGGTCACATCAGTAGCCATTAAACTGGCTTTGCCCACTCAGAATCCGTGCTGCTCCATTTATATTTATTCTATACAGCTCTGAAGACAGAAGTACCCCCTTAGAGGAGGAAGTTACTGCAAGAGGAAGCTAGGGGAAGTTCTGGAGGGGAAAATGCCCTTGCTAACAGTTAAAGTTTCCAACAATGGAAGAGGGGGCAGCCTCTTGAGAATAGAGGCTGTGCTGTCTGTATCTTTAGCAGACACTAGGGAAGAGTGTGAGGCTTGACCCTGGGAGGAAGGCTTTTACAATCCATTCAATCTAAGAAGCTAGGAATCACTTCAAGACCACTTCTCAGAGTATAGGTTTTTGCTTTTAACTTGTCCCTTCAAATGTCAGATGTTTTTCCCTCGAGTTCGTTATTTCAGTCATATTTTAACCTTCCAGTTTACACAATGGGGTGAACTGGTATGAAAATGGTCTGGAACCATGGGGGAAAGGAAGGGGGGAAAGCTAGTTTCAAACAGAGAGGGAGGCAAACCATAAGAGACTCTTAAATACAAAGAACAAACTGAGGGTTGATGGGGGCAGTGGGAGTAGGGGAGGGGAAAATGGGTCATGGGCATTGAGGAGGGCACTTGTTGGGATGAGCACTGGGTGTTGTATGGAAGCGATGAATCGCAGGAATCTACCCCCAAGACCAAGAGCACCCTGTACACACTGTATGTTATCCAACTCGACAATACAGTATATAAAATAAACAAATAATTAATTAATTTAAAAAGAAGAAGCAAAAAGAAAATGCTCTGGAACTTAAGTGATTCCATGGTCCCAATGTAAATTCTCCTTATCCTGTCCTAAATCTGTATTCCCAGGGAAGAGAAACCCCCCTGGAAACTGATAGTCTACCAAGTACACAAGCAGAATACAGGAAATCTTGGCCAGAGGAGGCTTGGCTTTGCTTAACTTTGTCCAGGAAGCTGTGTAACCCACACTATCCGCTGTTAGAAATCTACAAGGACAAGCCAGGTCCTTGGTCCCATGGAATTTTTTTTCTTCAGGCATGAAAATGTTAAATATAGTCATAAAAACAGTGACCTAACCTGTGCCCAGAAATATATTTTTTAAATGATTTTATTTCCAGTTTATTCCACATTACTCTGGTCTCGAGCCAATTAGTAGAAACTCAGTACTTGACCTTCGCAGAGATTTGGGCTGAAACACGTGTGAGACAAACTTTTCTGAATGCCCTTTTTCCTTACCCTGCTAATGGAGAATTTTAGTCCCTTTATTTGTGACTGGGGTTCATAACAAACGACTTCTAACTCAAAGGGAAGGCAACAGAAATAAAAGACCAGTCCTCTATACCATCATAGGTCATCGGCTTCCACACATTGTCACACACATCACACCCCAACTTGACTTTATAACTTCAGTTCCCTGGAGAGAGTTTATACCCACCTGGTCTCATTAAGGCAATGCACAATTGCACAGGAATGCACAATTCCCACTGTGGGACCAATTAACCATTTCCATATCAGGCACCAACATAACCACACCATCCAGTTTGCCCTCATTATTTATGTCAAGTACTTAATTATGTTACAAACACTCAAAACAAGTGCCGTATTTTCATACTGTGGGTGGTGATTTCAGACATTAGAACCAATTGAGGGTCCCCCCACTGCACCGTTTCTGTACTTCCTAATGTGTGCACCAAAATATAAAGTGATCTGCAGCTTTCCACTTGAAGCATTTTTACAAGCAAGCTCTTAAAGGGATACGATCAAATATGCTTGAACATCTCATGGCATCTGAAAGGGAGAATTCCCAATATCAGGGGAAATGCACAGGTGACCATGTAGTGTACTGACCTCCAAATCTCATGGCAAACTCCCTCAGCACAGGCAAACAATGGCAACAGCATGAACAAATGGCACACATTTCTCAAGACTGAAAAATGACAGAATCTATTCCCAGAGTGGTATTCTTTACTAATCAATAAGCCCAGTGCCTCACATGACATTTGTGAGTTATTCTCTTTGGGATGAACAGCATATTTTATAGCTAATTGTTAGATTAAGCCTTGATATCACCATAATTTCCCAATAGTGAGGGTACTAAGTCCTAAGGAACTATGAAGAAAAGTGGTCAGCCTCTTTTTTAAAAGGCCATAAAGAATGAGAATAATTCCTATTGGCTTATAATAGTTTAGAAATGGTTAGTTTGGAAATGTAATAGTTTAGAAGTGGCCCAAAGGAATTGTTTGTTGCACGACTTCCAAATCCTGTCTCTAAAACGGAAAGCATGAATGCCCCAAAGTTGGCTTTCACCTTGTGGTCTTCTCTCCAGATCTTCCTTTCCTTGTTCATAGTTGCCTGTCAAATAGGATTAGAATCGTGACGCCAGCCCCAGGCCAGCTCAAAGGCTGCATCCGGGGCAGACCCTCAGATATGGCCACTGCGATGTTAACCTCGGTCTGGTGACAAGGCTCAGGCCCAGCTCTGGACACCAGGGCAAAACAGACTCCTTGGTGCTCGGTCCTGGTTTTCTCATCAGAACGATGATGTCCCAGGATGACTTGTGGACAAATGTGAAAGGGAAAAGAGGAAACCTTTCTTTCAATCCGAAAGGAAATGACCCAGCTGGTCTATAAGCTGACAACCATATGCTAACTGTTGGCCATTATTGAGTCCCTTCTGAACTGCAGCAGGGGAGGGAAATAAGAGGGAGAGGGATGGTTAAGTACTCATTGGATGGGGCATGGAATAGGGTCTCTCCTTTGGGTTTTATCCCAGGACCTCTTTGTTAAGTACCATTTTCCAATGGCTGGACCAGGACCCATTGAGGGTAATTCTTTGCTCTGCCAGCCCAGTGTTTGTTCCCAAGTTGAGTACCCATCCTCATGAAAGGCTGCGTGTTACTTTAGGATTAATTTCAAGCCATATACTTCTGTTTTGAAAGAATGATGGCTTTTGCTCTGTAATGAGAGAGCAAAAGAGCAAAGGCTTTTGTTACCAAATATTCAGCTCCCAAAAGTTGAGTCACTATCACGGGGCTAACCAGACAACGTCACCACCTTGCAAAGCATAGCATTGACACTATTTTTCCCTGGCACATCAATTTTCTCATAACAGCCAACTCCACTCTGTTTCTAAATTGTACGCCTTATAGAGAAAGGAAGGCCACCACTTCTCAGCCAAGCCCCTTCCCCAAAGGGCTGGCATAGCCTGTCTGCAGGACTATGCAATCATTCTTGAAAATCAGCAAAGCTGGGACCACGTCCCATTTATCTGACCCATAAATGCAGCTGCTGAAAAGAGATGCACGTTTGCCTCCCTCACAAATAAAAATCTAGGTAGAACATGCCTGAGTTGGTGGGAGAGTAAAGAGAGGTTCACCTGTCTATGCCGCCGGATTCTATAAAACACAACTGGCCAAATAGTAACAAGAGCAATCGCAGGGAAGCCCACCTACAATTGGATCTCAGAATATATTCCCATTACTCCAGGGTATCACACAGACTCAGTGGAATGATTTTTCAGCTTAATGCAAAAGGAGAACTGCCACTGGGTAATAAATTCCTCTGGGTCCTAAAATAGTAGTCCACCAGGTGATCATTGCAAGAAGCAAGAGGTGTTTTATCTCCTCCGTGGTGGCAAAGTGCCTCTTCTGATGCTGACTGATTCCCACATGCACAAACCCTGCTTGCCGCTCACCTCCGTCCCACCTTCCTGAGGACAAGGATGCTCCTGGCTGTATCAGCACTGCCAGCTGAACCGGCAGCAAACTTTATCACCAGTACCTCATCTTAGCCAGGCTCTCAGCTCCATGAAGCAAGAGTCCACCAATGCTAACATTCGAAGAACCCAGAGGAAGGGGAGAGAGGTCTGACTTCCAGAGGAGTGATGTGCACTCGTTACCACTTGCCGTCCAGCCACTGTGGCCGAATGGCAGCATCCCTCATCAGGCTGTCCTTAAACATCACCCACCGGTGACTAGCTGGAGTGTGTCTGTGTGTGTGTTGGTTGGGAGGGCGGGGGGTTCATTGTGGAGCCGGATGCTCTGAAATGCCCAGTGCTCCTGTACCTCTTCAGATATTAACATACGTAGGTCAGAATTAGCCAAATTTCAAATGGCCACGAGCATATCCCGAATGGCCCTCTGTCTGTACCTCCTCTCCTCCAAGTCCCAATCTAAATCTCGGCGTCTGACAAACCGCGCGGTGAGAGCCTGCAGAAATACTAGGGAAGAACCCTTGCCGGAACTGAAACCGAGATGAATACAACAATGAAAAAACACTTAGGACCTCGTGGGCTTGCAGGCAGAGCACTCAAACCCAGTATGTGCGAACCAACAAATGCAGGATTGGCCACAGCGATTTATAGCAGAGATGCTAGCAGAGATTTATAGGAGAAGCGAGAGTGTGGCGTTCTTGCAAATGCCGAGGTTTGGGGGAGAAAGGTGGAAACGGACAATGAAGAAAGAAAAAGCGACAGATTCCAATGCAACCCAAACATTTGGAGCCAACCTTGCAATCAGAAATTTTACCATGATTTCGGTGATCCTGATGGTCTTTGAGCCACACTGGAAAATGTCACAATCGATGTTTGAATTAAAATCCAGTAGATTTGCCAAAAGACCAATTGTTTAAAATTGGCAGCATTCCAGAGAACTTACTAGGCTGCATACTGCCCGGGGCTGAGAGAATTGCTAATTCTAGAGAAAGTTAATTATCACCTTATTGATAAAGGGGTAATTTTTAAAGCTTATGGTGTGGCTTTTGTGACTCATTAATTAAAATTTAGAGTAATTTACTAGACACAGCGGTGGCTTCTATTACATTATATAGGTACCAAACCATTTGGTTTTTTTTTTTTTTTTTCCTCCCAGGGGCTGTTAAGAAGCCCCCTCATCTCTCCTCACCTGCCTTCCAAAGCACCACCAACAACCACAACAACAAAAACATTAAAAACGTGCAAATCTCAAACCAGCCTTTTGGGACATCGCTGGATTCAGATGCCCAAGGAGGCATTTAAACAAAGCTCCCTCCTAGATAGGTCCAATGTGCCCACCAAAATGAACAGGCACGTGTGCTCCCACCCAAAGGGACCGCTTTTACAAACTTCATCTCCGAAATGTTAGACCGAATGTTATGCCCTTCGGTAGTTAAATGGGAAGAGAGTCACTCCTCCCCTCCTCGCTCTTCTCTCCACCTCACCATCCCCGAGTAAAAAAGCATAAGGCTCGGAGGCAGAGGACTGCACAGACCGAAACGGGAGGTGCTTGGAATCTGAAGCCCCCAGCCCCACCGGACTCGGGGCAGCGTCGCCTCCCGCTTCCTGCAGGACGCGTGGACTGCGGGGGGCACGCCCAGGCCACCTGGCTGGCGTCAGTGTGATGCCCAGGCTTCCAGGGGGACACGCCGGCGAGGAACGACGCCCCGCGGAGCTCAGCCGCCCCCTACCCCCACCGGCCGGAGCGAGTTCCGAGCTTCCGCCCGCCCCACCTCTGCCTGGACCCAACGGTGTCAGAAGGCGAGCGTATGTGGGTGCGGTGTGTGTCCTCCGAGCGCCCCAAACTGTCAGCAGATCTGCAACACCCTCGGAAATGTTACTCCCCCAAGGTACGAAGGGGTATTCCTCTCTGAGCATTCCTTCTTTTCATTCCAGGGAACTTCAGTAATGTTGCCTCAAATTTGTTGGAAGTGTTTGCGACCCAGAATTGAGATTAAAAAATAAATAAATCCACCACGTTATGAGAGAGGTCTAACGCAGTCTGCTTGTGATTTTCACATCGTTTAAAGTTGTAAGAAATTTTAAATTCGATCTTTGTGCTTTGAGGCACCGACTGAATTTTTTACAATAAGCAAATATTACTTAACGTTGAGAAAGTCATTACTTTTTTGAATTTCCAGCGTAAAGTTTCTTGCAGCAGGACCACAGCCCCGTGGGGTGTCCCAGCGCGGACTTGATTTCTAGCAGCTGGTCTGCTGGCCTTACCTGCTGCTGGAGAGCCCTGGCACCCCAGCCCCCCAGAAGCCAAGAAGCAGAAAGTGAAACTGTTTCTGCTGGTTTCACTTGCCTTGAAAACATACCACCAAAAGCAAATAAAGGACCGAAAGCGATTTACTCGTTTCTCTTATTGTTTTATATTCTTTCCATTATCGTTCATTTACTTTTTTTTTTTTTTGCAGCCAAATAAAAGTAATTTTGGAGGCACGAAGAAATTGAAACACGTTACACACAGAAGAACTGGTTTTTGTGGGATTTGCACTTGTGATTCTATAAAGCAAGCCGACTGATAAACTTCCCGAAACATTAGAGACTGTCCACATACACAATTTAAAGAGCTAAGGAAAACATAGTTACATTTTCAAAAATATCTGTCACACATATGTTTAAAAGGTAAAGATTCTGGTGCCACCAAACAACTCCCCTAAAATTGAAGTCCCTACGTTAATGTTTTATTTGAGTTTAGATGATCACTACTGTCCTTCTAGGTAATCTTCACCCAGGTGCTGTTGCTCAAATAACCACCCCCCCCCACCTCATTTTTTCAGGCTCGTTCTACCAAGCAACACAAAAATGTTCCACACAACTATTGTACCCCTAGATTGTTTACTTTACCACGCTATAAATTCCTTCTTAGTTATTTTTATGCTTTCACTTCAAATAGTCTATGTTTTTTTAAGTCTTGAGAATAAAAGCAACTATGCCTCTCACTCTTCAAAAATGGTTCCTCTGGTTGAAAAGAAAGGAAAACGCAAGAGTGTACAACGTCTCGATTCTGAAAAGCCTGGATCACTTTCTCAAGTATCACAGGGTCTGAGACCAACCCAGAGCCACTTTCTCAGAAAGCTAGTGATTGTCTAACCCTCTTGAGTACTGTCATATAATCCGGAGACAACACCATGAGTCACCTCTCCATTATATTATAGGTAGTAGAAAGGGCTTTGACTTAGCACCTCAACTATCGCTCAAATGACTTAACAGCCGACGACACCACCCTCATCCACTGTCCTGTTCTGCTCGGCAAGCAAGCTGCAGAGGTACCTTCATGCTGCCCCGTTCCAGTTACACAACACCCCACCTGGGAAGAAGGTAGCTCTGTATTTGAACTTGGGAAAACTGACCCTGACATTCCATAGCCACCTGGTTTTTTCCCCAAAACTAACCAGTACCAGCAACTAGCAGTAAATAGTATTCTCATCTGTCTTGATAAATTAAGAAAAAAAACAGTACAAAGACATGTAAAATATTCCATCTGGGATATAAATAATAAAATTCAATTTTAAAAAGTACTCTTGCATGTTCACAACACATCAATTTTAATAATTAGATTTTAGTAAATACGTTTATCCCAAGACATAAAACACTTTTTAAATTAAAACAAAACAAAAGCAAAGCGAAATCATCATGCAAAAAAAAAAAAAAAAAAAAAACAAAAACACAAAAAACCCAAAAAAAACCCCACAGGTATTTGAGTTCACATTCAGGGGAGAAAAAACAACTTTCTATATATTTAAATGCAGTTAAAGAGTAGTGAAGGTGTACGTACCCCAAATTTATAAACTATATAATTCTATCCTGCATCTTCCTCTCTAAGATCTGGTTAAGAAATCAAACATTTTTGTTTTGAGTAGGAGGAACTGAAGTTTACCTGCTGGCCTCAGTGGTTTTAGGACAGGGCACTCGTGCATTGCCGTAGAGGTAGGCATGCAACCCAGATAAACTGAACCAGATAACCTGTCGTGATGACAGTAGAGAGAGAAGGAATCCTGTGTCAACGGCACACCCTCCGATTGTGCATCTCCCTTACCTATGGCTTGTTCACCAGAGCCCTGATCAGGTTCTTTACCAGGCCGGGAATGTTGACTCAGAAGACAGATGACTTTCGGTACATGCAAACCGAGTATTACAAAAGCTAATCTTCCACCCGTGTGTTAGTAGCTCACAGTTCGTCTCCAGCAGCCCTGCTCTCCGGCTGCAAACATCTCATTAGACTAATGCATTCAGCACAGGCAGAAAACTCGATTTACCATAGCTACAGCAATGAATTTCCATTACGATGACAGCTTCAACCACATCATGTCCGGAAAACCAGCCAACCACTGGCTTTTAAAGAACACACACATTTTACATGCAGAAAACGAGGCGTGTGTGTGTATGTGTGTGTGTGTGTGTGCGTGCATGTGTTTCGTGTTTCCTTCCTCTTAGCAGCCCAACTAAGAGAAATGTGCAGTGTAGCTTTTTGCCGACATGAGCTGCAGGGTAATGACACTTCTGCTTCTTTGGTAGTTACGTCCTTGTAATAACCTGAATTATGTCACAATTGTCAGAATGGGTGTTTCCAACATTTCGGTTTTCATTACCCCTCCTCTGTTGCCATAGAAACCAGACTGTAACATCATCTCTTTGTCCCGTTCCTGCAGCAGTGTGGGCCAGCACCGGGCTTGTAAGATACTGGAGAGCAAGAGGAGTGGATGTTTGACTTTAGACAAATAAAACGATAACAACAAAAACATTCTAATAACATCACTGTTCAGGAGAGCCTGTGTGTTTGCCAGAATGTTGCCTACTCAGGCGAACACACCACGGTCATACATATTGACTCTACAACTGCATACAACACACGTAGTCAGGGGACGGAGCCCAGACTTGGACTCCAGATCTGTGTGGGTAAGTGCAGAGTGTTTCTACACTCGTGGTCAGGCCTGCATGGGATAGAACAGTCCTCATGCAAGAAAAAGGCTACGACTATTCACCCTCCATGCCTCATTGTGTTCTCTGTGGCAAATCAATTTATACTGGTAAAGGGACTTTTTCTCCTGTTTTTTTGGAAACGGGAGCAAGACTCCCCTTTGCCCAGTTCTTTCAGCCCATTCTGGAGTATTATTCCAAAGTATGTCCTACAAGGCGAAACATCCATTCAACAAATATGTGGCCACCCATAGGCTTACTCCTGGGGATGCGCAATAAGCAAATTTAGCAAATGTTTAGGACTAAACATGAACCAAAGCCAATTAAAGCTTAGACCGCAACTTGGACAGTTACCGAGAGAGACAAAAAAGAAATTACAAGTTCAGGTTTGTCTGAATGTATATGCAGAGTGACATTAGAAAGAAATAAGAAGCCACTCTCCTCAAATTACGAACGCATGAAAAAATTAAATTTTTTTTGAAGTCAAAGCATTGTACTTATCGAGCAAGAAATAAATTCGCCACTTTAGTTCATTTAATCATCTAATTTTGTTTTTTCATTTTGTGTGGGACAAGGCAAGTTTGGTAGGTTTTCATTTTGGTCATTTAATATAAATTTATTTCATTAAAGGAGGAGGAGGAAGAGAAAGAGGAAAGAAAACAGGACCCAGTGGATGATTTCAACTGCCAGCATGTCTGTCACAGTGGTTGTGTGTATCATGCCCATGACCTCAAACACAATCCCACAGTATGCTCAGCAAAGGACCTCAAGCGGTCTGGGATGCAAGACAGGTGTTCACTTTAAAATGTTTCTTCAGATAAATAAAATCGATCTTTATTAAATGATCACAAATATTTCTCAAATACTGTGAAAGAAAGAAAGAAAGAAAGAGGAAGGAAGGGAGGGAGGGAAGGAGGGAGTGAAGGAGGGAGGGAGGGAAGGAAGGAAGGAAGGAAGGAAGGAAGGAAGGAAGGAAGGAAGGGAGGAAGGAGCTTTGCAGAACCTGCCCAAAAGAAAGGAGTTTCCGGTTTTCCTATTCAGCTCTGTGTGAGTCCGTGATTCTGAGCCTCGAAGTCCATGCTTCCTCACCTCCTCCCAGATGTGCTATTGTGACCTGTCCTTAAGCCGAGCATGTCTCGGATGCAGACATGGGCATCACAGGTCAACTGCATAGTGAGACTTCAAATTGAAGTTAACTAAAGATGGCTTACTTAAGAAATGATCAATAGATAGATCGATTGATCCATCGGTCGACAGATGGATATCCACTGGAATTTCTTTTTTTTATGCACCAGGACTTTAGGGGTTAAGAAATTAAATCCACATTTTTAAAAGTTCTAAATGTTTTTTGTTCCAAGAAAAAATTAAGTTAAACACGTAAAAGAAAAGAAATTTGGTGGGCTGGCTGCGTACGAGCTGAGGGATATGTTAAACAGAAAAGGGGCCCTTCCCAGCTAACATCCCTCTCAGTCTTGTACACCCCTGGGCTGCGATCAGGATGCTTAGGTTGTGCCACGTTGTTAATTTTCTTTGGCTCTGTGGTTACATTTCTGTCTCAGACCACAGGCAGCACTCTCCACTCTTTCCACACAAATGCTACTGGGTTGGTGGTTAGCAAGAGGCGGCCAGAGGGAGCAGGTTAATTTGGGGGCATCCCAAATGCAAACCTACTCAGAGTAGTATCCATTTGAAGAGGAATCCCTGTCAGTGGCTGGTAAAGAGCTATGGTTCCAAAAAGCAGCAGGTGTCGAGAGCTGTGTCCTGGGCAGGGGAGTCAGTGCTACTGCGAAAACAACCTATATTATCACAGTAATAGCTAACATTTACTAATGAAATACTAAGTCAGAGCCCTTTTCAAGCGTTATCTCACTTATAACAACCCTATGAAGTAAGTACTATGAGGACTATCCCCATTTTACAGTTAAGGAAACTGAAACAGGATGCTAATAAGTTGCCCCCAAGGTACCACACCTCAGAAATGCTGGATACAGGATTGACCCAGCCAGTGTGTGCCCAAAGACACACAATTAATCATTTGGCCACATGGCCTCCTGGCACTGCCCCTTCATCCAGCTCTGCCAGTAACCCAAAGACATTGGTCAAATCACTGTCCTTAAATAGCACGGGTGGTGGGGGTAGGGGACGAGATTGTCTTTGTGGTCCCTTATGGTTCTGACATTCTACAGTCCAATGAACCGCTTTATCTGCAGGGCTGGAACAGACCAATGCTTTGGGTTGGAGGAGAACTCAGTCATAGTCGTGGCTACAGCCGTGACTGCTAAGGAACAAAATGTACCCTCTCTCTCAACAGGATAAGACCTGGTGAACCCGTGCTTTGGAATGCCAGTTTGGGATGGAGGTGGTGGGAGACAGCATGGAGAAAGAAAGATTTAAAGGCTGAGATTCCATTCCTGAAGTAGCAAAGGGAGACCCGTCTCCCACACTCCAGCAGCCACAAGACTTTGCTTCCCACCATTCAACACAGACATGTCCTTAAGTGTTGGAAAGTTTGAGAAGTTTCAGGGTTATGGAAGGTATGAGGGTTATGTCACCATTTTGCCAAAGTGGAAATTGAGGCAGCAAGTGATTAACCTGACTAGTCAGACAAGAGTGGCAGAACAGAAAGTGGATGCCAGACCCCTTGGCTCCTCCAACCTGAGTCTTCTTCGACCCAAAGCCCTGCCTTCCATGGGGCCAGATTTTCATTTAAACAATGCACCAGGGACCTTTGGAAATTAAAAACAAAACTGTTCTTTTTAGTGAAGGTAAACAGGAAGCAACCTCAATGTTCAATAAAAAGAGATTACTTAATGGGGCGCCTGACTGGCTCAGTCCGTAAAGCATGTGATTCTTGCCCTCAGGGTTGTGAGTTTGAGCCCCGTGTGGGGTGTAGAGATTACTTAAAAATAAAATTTTAAAAGAGAGAGAGAGAGAGAAAGTTTACTTAAGTAAGTGTATCATGTGTCCACACCATATATTATACAAAGTACTACCAAAAAGGATGTCATAGAAAACCATGTAATGACGTGAAGAAATGCTCTCAATATGAAGTTGCTAAAAAAAATTGCAGGTTACAAAATAATACGTAGAACCTTGTTTTGAAAAACTAATTTGCAGAATGCTGGAGATATGTTAATAGTAATGATCTCTTGGCGATAAGATTATGAGTATTGTGTATCTTCGTAACCTTTCTCTTTTATATTTTCTACAAAGGAGGACCTACTTTTTGGTGACAATAAAAAGTTATGTGAATTAACTGGTAATAGAATTTTTCCTATCACATCTACATATTTGCTGATAATTCTCATAAATCTTAAATCTCAAATTTCCTTTTTAACCAATGAAATAAAAATAAAACATCTGCCTGGTGATTGTAGGTCACATTCAGCCATGGCCTTAGCCCGTGCTTCAAGCGCAGAGTCTGCCCTCAACTCACTCAAGCTGTCTTTGCTGTCCTCCCCTCTGGGCTTCACCACCTCCTAACACCTTCAAGTCACACTGGGTACTCAGCACACCCACAATAAAATCAGAGACAGACTCCCTACCCTTCCCCACCCAAGGGGTCCCTCAATCTGTGGGGTCCTCGCCAAGCTGGTCATAGTCTTGTTCAACTAAAGCCACGTGCTAAAGACACCAGAGGTTGGGAGGGGGTGGGGGACGTGATGGAATAAAGTGAAAATCACTCCTGTCCAAGGAAAGAGTGACTCATTCAAGTTCTCCTGGGCCTAAAACATGGTTCCTTTCAGGTGGTGCCTCCTCTCTTTGTGGCTCTGGGCCTGTGGCCCTGGCTGATATTCAGGGACTGACTTAGTGGAAATATTTGTCTCAAGGTCTGGCAGTTTGGGTAGTAGCAAGCGCAGAGACCCTCATCCCAGGGCCAGTGTCTGCTAACAGGGGTGGTATGGTGAGGGCATGTGTTGACAGCCGGGAGAGCTGAGGGGGACAACAGCAGAGGCTTTTTCTTTGGTCACTAGGCCGTAAATTTCAAGATGGCAGGGAACCAGTCTTGCACTCCACTGTATCCACAGCACGTAACACATGTCTGGTCTACAATAGGAAGTCAACAAATAATTATTGCTGATGAATAAAAGAAACTAGGGGTTAAAGATGGTGACCTAATCTTAAGCAATATTAGTATAAGCTTTTAGACACTATTCCTTTTCCCCGGTAAAAGTGATTGACTTTGGATGTCTGTCATCAAAAATAAAAAATAAAAAACAAAAATTCCCAACCTGTTAAAATTGAAAGGATGATTTATATTTCCAATCTTCTTCCTCCTTTATACTTTTAAAATTTTATCTCCTGCAGATCACTTCTGCTTTGAGGCATTTCGTTTGAAACGAGTCAACTTTTATTCAACATTCATACACGTGATCTCCAAGCACTTTTGGCTATTTGCTAGGTTTCCCTTTCCTCCTAAAATATTTTCCCCTAGTTAAATATGAGAAACCAACTTGTAGTGCTGAGAAACTCCTAGGTTTGGAGAAAGTGAGCCCAGACAGATCTATATGTGCGCTCTAAAGAGACAGAAAAAGGGCACCTGGGTGGCTCAGTCAGTTGAGCTTCCGACTTGGGCTCAGTTCATGATCTCACGGGTTCGTGAGTTCAGGCCCCGTGTCGAGCTCTGTGCTGACAGCTCAGGGCCTGGAGCCTGCTTCCCATTCTGTGTCTCCCTCTCTCTCTGCCCCTCCCCCACTCATGCTCTGTCTCTGTCTCTCTCAAAAAAGAAATAAACATTAAAAAGAATAGAAAAAAAAAAGACTTCAAACAAAGTAAAGAGTATAGGCTGATAACTGATACTGCTGATAACAGTTACTGCTTCTGGGCCCAATTTTTACAGAAAGATGTGTGTGTGTGTGTGTGTGTGTGTGTGTGTGTGTGTACACATATAAAGTAGAAAGGACATAGCAAGGGGTCCAGCCAAGAGAGACTACTTTTTTTAAAATTTCATTTAGATAATAGCCTCTTGGGGTTGCCTGCACTTTCGGTTTCTAAAATAAAGTCATCGATCACCCACAGCTCTGTCTGCCTTTATTTGAGGGAATATCTCCAAGATGAGCCTCATAGTTACTAAAATTTGAACCTGAATGCAGATGATACAGTCTGAATTTTCTCACTCTCTTTAATAAAAATTCATCTGGTTGGTGAATAAAAAGCAACTGCTGATGAATTCCTCTTAAGGATAACCAACTTTAGTGTGGACCACGTCTTTAATAAGCCCACTTGGGGCAGAAGCTGAAATCAGAAAACTGGGTCTGGACCCAGAGGAAGGAAGAGGGAAGTAAGACTGCAAGTAACAGTAAGAGCAACTCAAACTGGCTTAAAAATAAAGATCAGCCATTGGTAGAGTGTCCAGTGAGCTTTAGGTGAGGCTTATCCAACAATTCAGTGATATCACCAAAGAAATGGTCTGAATCATCCTATGTCTGGCCTCCCTCATGGTCACAATATGGCTGCCGGTTGCTTTCAGGCTGCCATACTTTCCTATTGACATCCAACACAAGGGAGAGCCTCTTCAGGTACCATCCACAGAAGAGCTAAGAAGTTTCTTTCCTAGAGTCTGCTGCCAACATCTCTCTCATCTCATTGCCTGGAAGTGGACTATGCCCCATCCTGGAACCAACCAGTGCCACCAGGATACGCTGATTGGCTTAAGTCCACCTTTGGAAGGAAAGGAGTTCTGCTTTCCTCCAGGAAGAGGAGCTGCCAGGGGAGGGGTGGATGCCTGAATAATTGCCATACTCTTAGCAAAAAGGAAGAGAAATGGATGCTAAAAGACCAAAATCAGCAAGAAGCTACTGACTTGTAAAAGGTGGGGAGCGGAGATCTAGAAAAAAAAAAGTGTGAGGGGGTAGGAAGATGGTAGGATGTTGTGCATTATGACTGAGACCCACATCCCATAGTGCTTGCAGACACTGATCTTTAGGAAAGACCACAGAAATCATGAATTGCTTGATGTGGTTGAATTTCTTGCAGAAACTGGTGAAGACACTGAGTTTTGCGTTGTGGGTTGATGCAGGTGAAACCAATACAGCTCATGAGAAGCCAGGGGGCAAGACCAAAGGGATTTAGAAACTGTCAAGCCTAGGGGAGTAAGTAGCCACACCAGGAGGACTCTGAACTTTCCTAGGGTGTGAAAATCAGGAATTTAAGGGGCAGAAAGGCAGCCAGCTGACAAAGGGGCTAGAGTCACGTAAGTTGAGTGTGTACTTAGCTATATTGTGTCCTTTAATAAAGGGGAGAGATCTTCTGGAGAGGAAGATTTGACTGGAATTGATACTCTCCAGGTGAGTTATTTAAGAGAATATTGGGATCACTTTAATCTGGCTGCGCAGTTTGTCCCCCCGCTGTGTGTGCATGTACATTTGTGTGTGTGTTGGGGGGGGGTGGGGGAGAGTGTATGTGTGTGGTGTTTTGCGGGAGTTAATAGCCAGGACCTACCTTCAGGGAATTGTGGGAGGGTCAGTTCTGAATTTTTGAACCATGAAGGGCTGCAGGCAAGCCTTGGGAAAATGGCCAAGGGGGAACTGAAGGAGCTGGTGAGCAGGCACCACACATCTTGGGGCACAAGGGGCACTGTGGGGACTCAGGGATTGCCTGCTTTTGGTAGCAACAGGACATGACAGCACCATCTAAAAATGGGCCCTTTACTGACCTTCCAGTGACCAAGACCACAAATGACCTCGGACTAAGAACAAATCTCTCTGTAGAGAGATGTCCCATTTTCCCAGACTATAGGAAGCCGTACAGCCCATATATGAACACTAAAGGAGATAGAAATAGCAAAAAGTAAAAATGAAAAGAAAAATTAACAAGAAATATACAAGTTTTATTTGAAGCTCAGTGGCTCAGAGCAGAGATTCTGGCTTGACCATGTCTGTGACCGTGGTCAAGAAACTCAAATACCAGGGGTGGTAAAAGAAACATGATGTCAGGTCTGGCTCAGCTTTAATTCTTCCCCAGTGTCCTCTAAGGCTTGGTTCAGGAGTGTTTGAAGATGGACAAATCATCACAGGGTAGTTGGTAGGAGTGATTCATTCCAGAATAACTGTGAAGAGAAATTCCAGAATGATGGATGCCAATAGACCTAGTGAATTGGCCATCCTAGAGGAATGTCTCCAAAGGAAAAAATAAAACTAGGAGGTAAGGTAATGTTAGAACATAATGAAAGCATTACAGTGCTGATGGACAATTTGGGGATAAATTTATGGAAGTTGCTTGGAAAATCAAGTGAACAAATAAAAAGAGAGTGAGAATTATTAACTCTAAGAGAGAGAAAACCATAGTACACCATAGCTCAATTCTAAATAATATACGCATTTTCAAAATAATATTATCACTAAGTATTGATTTCATTAAAAATTATGCTATAGGGGCGCCTGGGTGGCGCAGTCGGTTAAGCGTCCGACTTCAGCCAGGTCACGATCTCGCGGTCCGTGAGTTCGAGCCCCGCGTCAGGCTCTGGGCTGATGGCTCGGAGCCTGGAGCCTGTTTCCGATTCTGTGTCTCCCTCTCTCTGCCCCTCCCCCGCTCATGCTCTGTCTCTCTCTGTCCCAAAAATAAATAAACATTGAAAAAAAAAATTAAAAAAAAAAATTATGCTATAACTTTATTGGGAGGATGAGGAGAGGAAAAGGTGAGATGAGGTTTTAAACAAAATCCACATCTTCCAAAGTAAGAAATCAATAGATTATATCTAAAACAAAAAATAATCAAGAAATGGCAATCTATGCAGGGTAATTACAAATTCAGAGGCAAACATCAGAAACAACAGCTAAAACCAAGGTTGTTATTACAGAGTGGAGATGGGGGACAACAAATAATTATTTTTTATATAAATCTTATAGAATTATTTCCCTTTTTAATCTTCCTCAATAGATACAAACATATATACATACATGATTTTGATTGTAAGAAGCATTAAATAAAAAAATTTAAGCATGCTTATTAAAATAAAAAAAAAAACCAACCATTGATCCTCTACCTCAGAGAGTGGAAGAGTTCACAAAAACTAGGAGCATGATATTTTCTCACCTAAAGAGAGTTGTCATTTTTTTTAAATTTTTTTTTTAACGTTTATTTATTTTTGAGACAGAGAGAGACAGAGCATGAATGGGGGAGGGTCAGAGAGAGAGGGAGACACAGAATCTGAAACAGGCTCCAGGCTCTGAGCTGTCAGCACAGAGCCCGACACGGGGCTCGAACTCACGGACCGTGAGATCATGACCCGAGCCGAAGTCGGCCACTTAACCGACTGAGCCACCCAGGCGCCCCTAGAGTTGTCATTTTTAAAACATTTAATAAAACTCCATCACAAGTTAAAATAAAAATTGCAAACAAAATTTCTAAACATTTAAACCTAATTTTATGGCTTTTTAACTCACGATAAAAATGCCATGTCAGTACATTCTTTTTGAAGATACTTGACCATTGCTCTCTAGTCAAACTTTTTCTCTTGGAGACATCCACTGAACAGTGTAGTGCCTAAAACAGCACCTGCCAGATGGCAGGCACTCCATAATGTTTGTTAAGTGATAAATGAATGCATAAGAAATACTAATTTTTTACACACCTGTGAACATCTAGTATCCTCGCTCGAACTCTGAATGAGTGGGAGAGAGTGTCTTGAGAGCAGAGGCTGTGTCAGATTTACCACTGGGTTCTGATCTGAGACAAATAACATGAGCCACCAAATGCCGAGCACACACTTTATCATAAGCAGGGATTTTATAACAAACATGGCACTTTTTGAGCTATCTAGCATACAGATGCTCACGAAGTCTTGACTTCTGAATGTCTTTCTCCTAACTTATAGGTGAAATGACAGAGAACCTTTACTCATTCATTCATTTCATAAATATGTAATGAATGCCTTCCACGTGTCAGGCACTATTCTAGGCTCAGCTTAAGAAAAAGACCAAGGAGCCAAGATGGCGGAACAGCATGGAAGTTTTTTTGCATTTCGCGTTCATGAAATACAGCCATATCAACACTAAACCATCCTGCATACCTAGAAAACTGATTTGAGGATTAACATGACAATCTGCACAACCTGAACCACAGAACTCAGCAGTTATGTGGCACAGATAGGTGAACTGGGGGAGAGAAGCCGCTGAGGGCAGGGAGCTGTTCTGGCTTGTGGAGAGAGGATGGAGACGTGAGGAGACTACGGGAAAAGCACCCCCCCCAAAAGCAGTTGGAGAGAAAGTAGAAAAGTAGAAACAGCCACAGGGACTGAACTAAAAAGGGAGAAAGGAGAGAGGAGAAGGTTTAAATTCCATTAAGACTCTATAAACAGGGGAAGCACAGAGTCTGAAACTCCACAGCTTGATAACTGGCGGTGCTCTGGTGGAAAGGGTGAATCCCCAGGAGCAGATTGAGGTCTGGGTGATCATCAGGCCACACAAGGAGAGGCTGTTCCCCTGCTGGGAGGACATTTGGTAGAGAGTGTACAGCCACCCCAGAGGCAGACAAAGGTCCCAGCAGACCCCAGAGAACAAACACATTCGCTGGTGCTGGTACAAGGATGTTGGCACCAGATGTGTGTTGTGGTTTTCCATAATCCCTGAACACGATTCCCTGCTACACGATTGCGTGAACGTTTTCTGGGGTGGGCTGGCACCCAGCTGCAGTCCCTGGGCATTGGCAGCAGCGCAGTCTCCTGAATGTTCCTTGGTGCGACCAGCACCCGGCCATTGTTCAGTGAGACCCTCCCCCAGAAGGTCTGAGTGGGTCAAAGCCACAGTCCCTCAGAAGCGAGGGGTTGGGAAACACAGCCGCATCTGAGATAAAACTCTGGCAACCTGACGGCTTGGTCACAGACAGTGTAAAAGCAGGAAGTGGATGGAAGCCAGAGACAAAGGACAGTGTGCTATTGCTGCTTGAGGAGAATAGAGTTCCAATACTAGAGACTGGGTAGCTGGGTGATGCCATTTTCACCCCTGCTGCACATGTGCATACACACCTACAGGCACCACAACAATCCACCCCAGCAAGCTAAGCAAAGCCATCTAGTGGAGAATGGAGCTGTTACACGAAGCCCCACCCAGCAGGGCCAACCTCACTCTTCAGGAACACCCTGGGGCATCTCCACCTGCTTAGTTTATGGACTTTAAAGTGCTTCAGGGGCGCCTGGGTGGCGCAGTCGGTTAAGCGTCCAACTTCAGCCAGGTCACGATCTCACGGTCCGTGAGTTCGAGCCCCGCATCAGGCTCTGGGCTGATGGCTCAGAGCCTGGAGCCTGTTTCCAATTCTGTGTCTCCCTCTCTCTCTCTGCCCCTCCCCCGTTCATGCTCTGTCTCTCTCTGTCCCAAAAATAAATAAACGTTGAAAAACAAAATTAAAAAAAAAAATTAAAAAATAAAGTGCTTCATAGTTTGCCTTCTGGGGGAAAACAATGTAATTTCAATCATATTTCAGTCATTCACTGGTCCATCTATTCAATTTTCTTTTCTTTTCATTTCCTTTCTTTTTCTTGAATATAGAAAGAGAAAACATGTATTATCAATTTTTATTAAAAATAATTTTCTTTAATTTTTTCTACTATATTTTTTACTTTTTTGTAAGTTTTTCAAATTCTTCTTTACTTCCATAATTTCATTTTATTCTATTTCATTGTATTCATTTTTTCAAATGTTTCCCCTTTTCCCCCCTTTTTTCTCTAATCTATCAAGCTCCTTTTAACAACTAAACCAAAACACACCTAAGATCTAGCATCATTTGATTTTGTGTGTGTGTGTGTGTTATTTTTAATTTTTTAATTTTTTTAACCTTATTAATAATTCCTTTTCTTCCTTCAAAATACCAAAATGAAGGAATTCACCCCAAAAGAAAGAGCAGGAAGAACCGACAGCCAGGGACTTAATCAACACAGATACAAGCAAGATGTCTGAACCAGAATTTAGAATCACAGTAATAAGAATACTAGCTGGGGTTGGAAATGAATTAGAATCCCTTTCTGTGGAAATAAAAGAAGTAAAAGCTAGTCAGGATGAGATAAAAAATGTTATAACTGAGCTGAAATCTCAAATGAATGCCACAGCAGCAAGGATGAATGAGGCAGAGCAGCAAATCAGTGATATAGAGGACAAACTTATGGAGTATAATGAAGCAGAAAAAAAGGGGTAGACTAAGACAAAAGAGCACGATTCAAGAATTAGAGAAATCAGTCACTCATTAAAAAGGAACAACATCAGAATCATAGGGGTCCCAGAAGATGAAGAGAGAGAAAAAGGGGTAGAAGGGTTATATGAGCAAATCATAGCGAAAAACTTCTTAACCTGGGAAAGACACAGACATCAAAATCCAGGAAGCACAGAGGACTCCCATTAGATTCAACAAAAACCGACCATCGACCAAGCCACAGAAACTTGGCAGGCCAGAAAGGAGTGGCAGGGTATATTCAATGTGCTGAATCAGAAAAATATGCAGCCAAGAATTCTTTATCCAGCAAGTCTGTCATTCAAAATAGAGGGAGAGATTAAAAGTTTCCCAGACAAACAAAAATTAAAGAAGTTTGTGACCACTAACCAGCCCTGCAAGAAATTTTAAGGGGGAAATCTCTAAGGGGAGAAAAGACAAGAAAAACAAAACAAAACAAAACAAAAAAAACCCAAAAGCAACAAAGACTAGAAAGGACCAGAGAACACCACCAGAAACTCCAACTCTACAAGAAACATAATGGCAATAAATTCATATCTTTCAGTACTCACTCTAAATGTCAATGGACTAAATGCTCCAATCAAAAGACATAGGGTAACAGAATGGATAGAAAACAAGATCTGTCTATATGCTATTTACAAGAGACCCACTTTAGACCTAAAGACACCTTCAGATTGAAAGTAATGGGATGGAGAACCATATATCATGCTAATGGTCAACAAAAGAAAGTAGCCATACTTATATCAGACAATCTAAATTTTAAAATGAAGACTGTAACAAGAGATGAAGAAGGGCCTTATATCATAATTAAAGGGTCTATACACCTAGAAGACCTAACAATTGTAAACATTTGTGCACCAAATGTGGCAGCAGCCAAATATATATAAATCAATTAATCACAAACATAAAGAAACTAATTGAAAATAATACCATAATAGTAGGGGACTTCAACACCCCACTTACATCAAGGGACAGATCATCTAAACCGAAAATCAGAAAGGACACAATGGCTTTGAATGACGCACTGGACCAGATGGACTTAACAGATATATTCAGAACATTTCATCCTAAAGCAGCAGACTATACATTCTTCTCCAGTGCACATGAAACATTCTCCAGAATAGATCACACACTGGGACACAAATCAGCCCTCAACAAGTACAAATGGATCGAGACCATACCGTGCATATTTTCAGACCACAATGCTATGAAACTCTAAATCAACCTCAAGAAAAAATTTGGAAAGTTAACAAACACTTGGAGACTGAAGAACATCCTACTAAAGAATGAATGGGCTAACCAAGAAGTTAAAGAGGAAATTAAAAAGTTCATGGAAGCCAATGAAAATAATAACACCACAACCCAAAACTTCTGGGATGCAGCAAAGGCGGTCATAAGAGGGAAGTATATAGCAATCCAGGCCTTCCTAAAGAAGGAAGAAAGGTCTCAGATACAGAACCTAACCTTACACCTTAAAGAACTGGAAAAAGAACAGCAAATAAAATCCCAAGCCAGCAGAAGACAGGAAATAATAAAGATTAGGGCAGAAATCAATGCTATCAAACCCCCCCTCCACAAACAAACAAACAAACAAACAGTAGAACATATCAATGAAACCAGAAGCTGGTTCTTTGAACGAATTAACAAAATGATAAACCACTAGCCAGTTTGATCAAAAAAGAAAAAGGAAAGAATGCAAATTAAAAAAATCAAGAATAAAAAAGGAGACATCACAACCAACACAGCAGAAAGAAAGGATGCAAATTAAAAAAATCAAGAATAGGGGCACCTGGGTGGCGCAGTCGGTTAAGCGTCCGACTTCAGCCAGGTCACGATCTCGCGGTCTGTGAGTTCGAGCCCCGCATCAGGCTCTGGGCTGATGGCTCAGAGCCTGGAGCCTGTTTCCGATTCTGTGTCTCCCTCTCTCTCTGCCCCTCCCCGTTCATGCTCTGTCTCTCTCTGTCGCAAAAATAAATAAACGTTGAAAAAAAAAATCAAGAATAAAAAAGGAGACATCACAACCAACACAGCAGAAAGAACACCATGCTTTCTTTCTGCTCTTAATAAGCTCTTAATTGCTCTTAATAAGAGAATATTAAGAGCAATTATATACCAATAAAATGGGTAATCTGGAAGAAATGGACAAATTCCTAGAAACATATAAACTACCCACATTGAGGGGCGCCTGGGTGGCTCAGTCAGTTAAGCGTCTGACTTCGGCTCAGGTCACAATCTCACGGTATGTGAGTTCGAGCCCCGCGTTGGGCTCTGTGCTGACTGCTCAGAGCCTGGAGCCTGTTTCGGATTCTGTGTCTCCTTCTCTCTCTGACCTTCCCCCGTTCATGCTCTGTCTCTCTCTGTCTCAAAAATAAATAAACGTTAAAAAAAAAAAATTTAAACTACCCACATTGAAACAGGAAGAAATAGAAAATTTGAGCGGACCCACACCCAGTAAAAAAGTCGAATTAGTAATCAAAAATCTCCCAAAAAACAAGAGTCCAGGGCTAGATAACTTTCCAGGGGAATTCTACCAAACATTTAAGGAAGAGTTAACACCTATTCTCTTGAAGCTTTTCCAAGGGATACGGATGTGTTATTTTGAAGGGGCACATGCACCCCAATGTTTATAGCAGCACTATCAACAAAAACCTAAGTATGGAAAGAGCCCAAATGTGTCCATCAATGGATGAATGGATAAAGAAGAGGTACACACACACACACACACACACACACACACACACACACAAAATAGAGTATTACTCGGCAATCAAAAAGAATGAAATCTTGCCATTTGCAACTATGTGGATGGAACTAGAAGGTATTATGCTAAACAAAATTAGTCAGAGAAAGACAAATATCATATGACTTCACTCATATGAGGACTTTAAGATACAAAACAGATGAATATAAGGGAAGGGAAGCAAAAATAATATGAAAACAGGGAGGGGGACAAAACAGAAGAGACTCTTAAATATGGAGAACAAACAGAGGATTACTGGAGGGATTGTGGGAGGGTGGATGGGCTAAATGGGAAAGGGGCAGTAAGGAATCTACTCCTGAAGTCATTGTTGCACTATATGCTAACTAACTTGTATGTAAATTTTTTTTTTTTAACATTTATTTATTCTTGAGACAGAGAGAGAGAGAGCATGAACAGGGGAGGGTCAGAGGAAGAGGGAGACACAGAATCTGAAACAGGCTCCAGGCTCTGAGCTGTCAGCACAGAGCCCGATGCGGGGCTCAAACCCACAGACCGCGAGATCATGACCTGAGCCGAAGTCGGATGCTCAACCGACTGAACCACCCAGGTGCCCCTGTATGTAAATTTTTTAAAAATAATTAAATTAAATTAAATTTTAAAAAAAGACCAAAAGGTCTACCCTCAAGGAGCTTACTCTTTATGGTAGAGAGACAGACAATAAGCAAGATAAATAAGTAAAATAGGTCCATGTAAATGGCGATGAGTGCTAAGGAGAAACATTTGAGCAAGGAAGGGGGATAGAGAGTAACAGGGTTATGGTGAGAAGGAAGGGAATTGTGGCTAAAAGGAAAGGAGCAAGAAGAGTCTGCTGGAGGTGAAGATGTGTTAAGACCTGAAAGCAGTGAGGGAGGCAGAGCCCAGTGAGACTCAACTCCTCTACACAATGCATAGTGGAAAGACGGTGAGCAGGGGTATCAGCTCTGGGGGACCCTCACCCACTGCATGATGGTAGACTAGCCTGACGTGGGGGCTCCATCTCATAAACTGTGAGATCATGAACTGAACAGAAGTTAAGAATCAGCCGCTTAACCAACAGAGCCACCCAAGAACCTCCCAGATGTTAGCTTTTAAAATGACATAGGGGCATCTGGGTGGCTCAGTTGGATGAGCCTCCAGCTTCTGCTCAGGTCATGATCTCATGGTTCATGAGTTGGAGTGCCATATTGGGCGCTCTGCTATCAGCATGGAGCCTGCTTCAGATCCTCTGTCCCTGCGCGCCCCCCCCACCCCTCCCTTGCTGGTGCTCTCTCTCTCAAAAATAAAACATTTAAAAAATAAATAAAATGACATAGATAGCTTACAATATTAAAAAAAAACATTTTATAGCATCTAGCTTTCAGAGGTCCTGGGTGGGACAGAGCTAACACCCAGAGCCTGATCTGAGTAATTCTATAAATTCTTCCTCCTCCACACATCTCTGTTTGCATCCACTAATGTACACAGTGACATAGGACTCTTCTAGGGGGTGAGGGGTGGTAGGAAGGTTTTCCCTTCTTTTCAGTTTCATTAATTTAGGCTCTTAATTATTTCCTCCTTCTGCTTGTTTTGGGTTTCATTGGTCTTCTTTTTCTAGTTTCTTAGAGTAGAAGCTTAGATTATTGATTGGAGACATTGCTTCTTTCCCAATGTAAACATTTTAGTGCTATGCACTTTCCTCTCAGCATTACTTGAGTTGAAACCCAGAGATGAGATATAATGAATTGTCATTTTTATTTTGTTGAAAGTATTTTTTTAAAGAGAGGAAGTGCACACACTCGTGAGCAGGGGGGAGGGGTAGAGGGAGAGAGAGAGAGAGAGAGAGAAAGAATCCCAAGCAGGCTCTATCTCAGCTGGATGTGAGGCTTGAACTCATGAACTGTGAGATCATGACCTGAGCCGAATTAAGAGTCAGACACTTAACCAACTGAGCCACCTAGGCACTCCCAAAGTATTTTTAAATTTGTCTTGAGGTTATTTTCTTTGTCCATGAATGACATAAAAGCATATTGTTTAATTTCTGATTATTTGGGGATTTTCCAGATATCTTACACTTACTGATTTCTAGTTTAATTCCATTGTGCTCCAAGAACATCTTTTTGAGAGTTTCTTTCTGCCTTCTTTCCTCCCTCCCTCTCCCTTCCTTTCTTCCTTTCTTTCCTTCCTTCCTTCCTTCCTTCCTTCCTTCCTTCCTTCCATCTTCCTGCCTGCCCTTTGCTCCTGGGCCCAGCAGGAGCGCTCCACATGCTCTCTGGCCGACCCCATGACTCTTGCCCACAGGCTGCACCTCCAGGAGCCAAGAAGAGATTTCCATTTTTAAAAGTTTGTTAAGGTTTTCTTTATGGGTCAGCATATGGTCTATCTTGTGCCTGTCCTGTGTGCAACTGAAAAGAATGTGTACTCTGCCGTTGTTGAGTACAGTATTCTATAAGTGCCACTGAGGTCACGTTGGTTAATGATACTATTCAGATCCTCTATGTCTTCTTTGCTTCCTTTCTGTATGAATCACTGAAGTCTCCATCTCTAAGTAGATTTGCCTTTTTCTCCTTTGAGTTCTAGCAGTTTTTGTTGTGTGTGTTTTTTTAAGCACTGTTGTTAGCTATGTACACATTTAGGATTATTAAGTCTTTTTGGAGGATTAATTTCTTTATCACTATATAATACCACTATTTATCCTTGAAAATATTCCTTATTTTGAAGTTTACCTTTTCAAATATTAATACAATACAGCTACTCCAGCTTTCTTTAGTGATTGGATGGTGTCTATTTTTTCATCCTTTTACCCATAATGAGGCTATGTTTTCATGTTTAAGGTAAGACAATATCAAGTGGTCTAACATATATGCATTTGGAATATCAGAGGGAGAAGAGAGAGAGAATGAGGCAGAAGAAATATGGGAAGAACTAATGGCTGAGAGTTTCTCAAAATTCATGACAGACAACAAACCACAAATCCAGGAAGCTCAGAAACATCAAGCAGAAAACACAAAAACAAACAAAAACATCACGCCTAGGCATATAATTTTTAACCTGCTGAAAATAAAATATAAAAAGGAAGTCTTGAAGGCAATCAGGGGAAAAAGGCAGATTATATTCCCTAAGGCAGGAGACTCAAGGGTAGTCAGAAACACCATGGTAGTGCCTTTAAGAAGATCATCAATGCAAAATCAGAAAGAAAGAAAGAAAGAAAGAAAGAAAGAAAGAAAGAAAGAGAGAAAGAGAGAGAAAGAAAGAAAAAGAGAGAAAGAAAGAAAGAAAGAAAGAAAAAGAAAGAAAGAAATCTGGAGTTCACTTCTCCAAAGTTATGGCAACCTATTTTGCAGCAACCTTAAAACTTTCAATAGCATGCCCTTTGACCACCAGATATTCCAAAGTACAGAGAAGTGCCTTATTCAAAGCAAACCAGGAAAACAACTCCCTCTACACCAGCACTCACTGACTCCTTCATCAACCTGCCTGCTCTGCCTGCACACCCTGTTAGTGACGTCTGTGCTGTTGTCCCCACAGGTCCTGAAGAGGGTGACTGCAGAAGAGAGTACACTCGTAGGCACACTCGACATTGGGAAAGAAGGAGACTGAACATATTACCAGGTGTGGATGACCCAGCTAAACTTCCTGAAACAGCCTGGGAGTGAGAAGGGGTGAGAAGGGGACTTAACCACATTCTGCTTTCACAGACATTAGGGGGACCACTGATACGGAGATTGGCAGGGATAATACCAGGCTGCTGGTGATGTCCTCTCGGCCAGTTTTGGCACTTGTACCCTGGTTTCTGCCCCCGAGGGAGAGAGAAATAAACCCAAAGCAACGACAGCAAAAATCAAAAAAGAGAAAATCACAACAAGAGCAAACCAAATAGGGGAAACTATCAAGGACACAGCACCAGAATGAAATGAGTATGTATTTACTCCAGAAAAGCTAGAGGTAGGATGGCAGACAGAGGAAAATTGAAAACTAAAATATAAGCCATGACACAGAATAATTAAATGATGGGAAACAGATGTGAGTGTGTGTGAGGAGAAGAGGAAATGAAGAGACAGAAAGAAAACCCAAGTTGGCTATGAGAGGGCGAGCAGCTCTCGCGGCACGGGGTTGACTCACGAATGCGGGATGGGACATGTGTCCTAGACAGAGGGTGCCAAGGAAGGAAGGCAGAAGAAAGGGTGTTGGTGCCCAAGGCCACAGGTGAGCAGATGAAGTAGGCTTGTACTGGCAGTCTTTTTCCCCTAAATGCACTGAGAAAAAATTGTTAACAGGCTCACAACGCATCAAGCAGCTGATGATTAAAATGATTTGCAGGGTGCTGATTAGCAACCCCAAGCCTCAAACGTCCTTAGAGGTGAGCGGAAGGGTGTTAAGCCCCCAGTTGCTCCTGTAGCTCTCAGCTGGATCAAGGCTTCCTCACTCTGCTAACTTTATTTTTAAGGACAGAATCTAATTCGTTTTCCAAACAACTACCTCCAAAGCCCCAAATTGCACTGGCAGTCACAGCAGGGGGACTCCCTCCCTGCAGTCAATTCTCCATACCATATGCTCACATGCCAAATTTCACACCTTCAACACTATATATTTTGGAAAGACTAAGAAATCATATCCCTAACGTAGTGATTCAAAGGATCTCACTTTGGCAAAAAGGACCATCTGAAATTAGGCTCGTTGGGGTAGGGGTGGGGGTGGGTCCAAAAATCTGTCCTAACACAGCAGGCCATGATGTCCCCACCTGCTAAGTTAGTGTTGTTGGAGCCCGAACACTCTCCCATGGGGGAGATCACATGTGGGGGATCACATGTGCTATTAGCCTCTTTTCACACTGGACTTAGCAGCTACTGGAAAGATGATGGTTCTCTGGAAATGACAGAATGATTGACTGGAGTCTTTCTTCTCCATGGATCAGTGGAGGGAATGGGATTTTTCTTACTTGCTCGCATGATTTCCTATTACCAAATGGAATATTAAAATCTTATAACAATGATAAGGTGACCACAATCTGAGTCTGAAACTCCCGTGACTGTGCTCCCATAAGAAAGAAATAGGCACGGGTATTATTTTGAATCCTCAGATTTCAATTGTGTGTGACAGAACATTAGAGTTTTATTGTCCGAGTAAGGGGATACAGTGTGGGAAGGCAGGGTTTTATGAGACCCAAATTACTACGAACATTTACCACACGTGTTATTAAATTTTTACCTCAAATCCTCCAAATGTCTGCCCTTGTTTTTCTTTCCTGGACCAATTCCCAGCTCCCCATTGAACTCGGGTGTCACGTGGGTTGCACAAATCGACTGCATGCTCTGCATGCAGTTCTGTTCCCACCTGCTGAAGAGAAGGACCCCTCCCTGAGGCTCACCGTGGAGAGGAAAGCACCTCTTCTGCTGGGAACTCAGATGGCCTCTCAGACCAAGCTTTGGTATCCAACAGAACAGCAAGCTCTCCCATGAAGTCAGCACTTCCTAGGTTCTAGGAGCTTCCTGACCAAAACTCCAGCCTGACAGCCAAGCTTTTGTGTATTGAGGTGTTGATGGGATCCCTCAAAGAGTCATCTCTCAGGTACCAATGAACTGTACGTTCCCTCATCAGGGTTTCCATGGTGTGTGGGTTAAATTATGTCCCTCCCACCAAAAAAGATAGGCTGAAATCCTAACCCCTAGTTCCTCAGAACCTTACCGTACTTGAGATAGGGTCTTTACAGAGGTCATTAGGGTGGGCTCTAATATAGCTGGGGTCCTTACTAAAAAAAGAAATTTGGGGCTCCTGCGTGGCTCAGTTCGTTAAGTGTCTGACATTGGCTCAGGTCATGATCTCACAGTTCGTGAGTTTGAGCTGTCTGTGTGGACAGCTCTGAGCCTGGAGCCTGCTTCGGATTCTATGGCTCCCTTTCTCTCTGCCCTCCCCCACTCACACTCTGTCTCTCTCTTTCTCTCTCAAAAATAAACATTAATTTTTTTTTTAAATAAAAAGAAAGAGAAATTTGGACACAGAGACAGACATACGTAGAGGGAAAACAAAATGTGAGAGACACAGGAAGAGATGCCATCTACAAACCAAGGAGAGCTCCTGGAATAGACCCTTCCCTCACAGTCCTCAGAAAGAAATAACCTGCTGACACCTTGATTCCGGAAACCTAGCCTCCAGAGCTGGGAGACAATGCATTTCTGCTGCTTAAGCCAATCAATTTGTGGTACATTGTTGCAGCAGTCCCAGGAAACTGACATTCTTGGCTTCCTGTCCTCGGCACCAAGCCGGTCAGGACCAAGGGAGAGCTTGTCTATATCTGAGCCAGTTTAATTTTGGATGGCATTCCACAGTGGAACGAGGGAACTGAGTGCCACAGGGCCAAGGAGTGTTATTAAGAATATTATAAGGGCTTTGCTCCCTTAGAAGACATTGAGTCCCTTGACCCAAATCTAAATGTAACGGACACATAGACCGCGCGTGTGTGTGTGTGTGTGTGTGTGTGTGTGTCCCATAAGATAGTGGGTATGAAATGGTTATCCAGAAGTAAGGTCCCCAAGGAGGCTCCCCCAGGGCCTTGCCCAGGGTGCTGTACAGGTGGTATCATGACTTTCACACACACACACACACACACACACACACACACACACACACATATATATGACTTTCATATTCTGTTCCACCGAACCGCTCCCATTCAGCTTGGATTCCGGTCAGAAAACAAACCTGTCGGCCAAAATAGCAATACAGCTTTGTCCATAAAAATAAATTAACATAAAAACATTAAGCTCCTCGAAAGGAAAGGTTCCATAGACCCAAAGGGCAGCAGTTCTAGCTGAAGGAATGCCATGATTAGAAGGATAAATTGTTTCTTTTTAAAATCTATTAAGAAAGGGGATGGCTTGGGGAGGAGGGGGGTGGATTTACAGACAAGGTTGTCCTTGCGTTTAACTGAAACACAACGGAGAGACGTCGGATATATTGTTTTCACTGGCTGGAATAGTGAGGGTAGTTGTATCCCCCCCTACTCTAAGGAGAGGCCCTGAAAGCTCACTCGGCCACCTCGGAGGCGTGAACGTGGGTAGCCGTCCCCCGCCCCCACGGTGGCCCGGCACGGGCGGGGGGGAGGAGGGGTAGGCCCCGCAGGAGGCGGGGCGCCAGCTCGCAGCCGCTGAGAGGCCAAAAGTGGAAGCGGCGGAGCTTCCTTTGGCTCCAGGGGTCCGAGGAGAAGCAGCTCGGTGCCGGGAGCGGGCACAGGGGGACGTGGTCGGTGAAACCGCGGACGCCCGACTCCGCCCTGGGTTCTGGAGGGCCTGGGGCCCGGCCCGCGGCCGAGGAGTGCCGGCGGAGCTGGGCGATGGGGGTGCCTGCAGCAGCGCTCCAGCCACCCCGCTGGGGCCGCGGGCTCCAGGAAGGGGCACCGGATGTCCCCGGCCCTGCCCGCCGGCCTGACCCCCTGGCCACCTCACGCCCCCTGGCGGCCACAGCTGGCTCGCCTGCTCCCGCGGCCGTCCCAACGCGGGCACTGAGCACCTGCACTTGGGGGAAATGGTGGGGGCAAAGTCTCGGGGACTCTAGTGCCTCCTAGGGGCATGGAAGAAGAAAGTGGCCGTTTCCACCGAAGGGACCTCTTTCAGTGTCTTCACGACTAGGAAATGACAGCTGAGCGTCCCCCAAAGCATCTACCCACCTGGTCACCCAGTTCTGGTGGCAGAACTGAGCCCGCATTTGCATGTCCCCCAGGGAGGATCCTTATTCCTCCTGAGGGCGCCTTTGCTCGCCTCTTCTGCAGATATTAGGTAGCTTAATGCTTTGCCGACCCCATCGGTTAGATCCCCTTGACTACGTGTGATCCGGATATCCCGTCTTGTCAAATATAAGACTTGCCAAGCCTGCCAGCCTACCCTGGAGATTTGGGACTCGCCAGTCTCCACAATCATGTGAGCCAACTCCTTAAAGTAAATCTAGACAGATACAGATATAGGTTTATTAATCAGGCGATAGCTGTAGGCTTGCGAATAGAGTGTATAGCTATAGGTGCATTCTCTTGGTTGTGTGTCTGGAGAACCCTGACTCCTGCGGGATCCCCAACACAGCTCAGACGCATCCCTCACCCACTTCAGAACCTGGTCCAGCAATACCCCTCTTCTGTCTTATCAGTTTTTCCTCTCCAGAGATGACTTCCTTCTGCATAAAACATACTGCTGTTTCATCTTTTTAAAAGTCTTGACTTAGAAATCTTTCTTGGAAGTTCTCTTCCAACTGGTATTCCATTTCTTTGGTCCTCTTGCAACAACATTCCTCTAAAGAGTTGTCTGTGTTCTTTGTTCCCAGTTTCTCTCCTCCCGGTTCTCTTTGTTTGCCTTTTTCTTGTGAAATTGACAAACATAAAAAAGGTGGAGTGGGGGGTAAAAACAAAAGCACAAAGCTTAATGATTTATCCAAAACAAATACCCTTGCTACCACCATCCAGGTCAAGAAATAGCACATTAGCAAGAACAGAAGCCTTCCTCATAACCCCTCCCACTTCCTACCCATTTCCACCCCCAAAGGTAAACATCATCCTGACTTTTATGAAAATGACTTCCTTCACTGATTTGATTGCTTTGCCATCTAAGCATGCATCCGTAAACTTTGTACTTTAGTTTTACCTATTTCTTGAATTTTAAGTAATGGGATAATTAAAAATGTCTTCTGTAGGGCTGGGTGGCCCAGTGGGTTAAGCTTCTGACTTTGCCCGTGGGTTCAAGCCCCCCCATCGGGCTCTGTGCTGACAACTCAGAGCCTGGAGCCTGCTTTGGATTCTGTGTCTCCCTCTATTTCTGCCCTTCCCCTGCTTGTGCTTTGTCTCTCTCTGAAAAATAAATAACAACAAAAAAAATTTTTAATGTCTTCTGTAATTGCCTTCTTTCACTCAATATTGTGTTGGTAAAATTTACCCATGTTGACATATGTAACTGCATTTCATTTGTTTTCATTAACTTATATTATTCCTTTGCATTAGTTATCTATTGCTGTGTAACAAATTACCCCAGAACTTAGCAGCTGAAAACCAACATTTATCATATCACCCATGTTCTGAGAGTCCAGAATCATTTGTGGTTTAGCTGGGTGTTCTGGTTTATAGTCTCTCAGGTAGTTGTAGTCAAGCTATCAGGCCTTCAGGCCTTCAGCCCTGATGACTTAACTAGGGCTGGAAGATCCATTTCCAAATTCACTCACATGGCTGTTAACAAGAGATTAATGTGGGCCTCTCCATAGGACTGCTCATGACATAGATTCCCCAGAGGAAATAGTCCAAGAGAAAATATGGGAATGAGAGCTCCCACCATAGAAGCTACAATGTTTTATATAACCTAATCTCAGAAGTGACACAGCATCGTTGCTGTTGTATGCTATTGATCACACAGACCAAGCTGGTCCATTGTGGGAGGGGACCAGCCAGGGATGTGAGCACCAGGAGGCAGGGATCACTGGGGACCATCTTGCAGGCTACCTATCATAACCTTTGTATAAACATAGAAAAATGTATTTATCCATTCCATTATCAGTCGACATTTGGGTTGTTTCTAGTTTGGGACTCTTATGAATAGAGCCTCTACGAACATTCTTAATACATGTCTATCAACACATATGTGCATGCATTTCTATTGGCTAAATACCTGAAAGTTTAATTACTATGTCCCTGCCTATGCATAAGCTCAACTTTAGTAACTAATGGACAAGTGTTTCACAAAGTGATCTACAAATTTATATTTTTACCAGGAGCAGATGAGATTTCAACATACTATGTGTCCACCACTTGGTATTGCCAATCTCTTTCACTTCTGCCATTCTGGTGAACATGTAGTGATGATATCTCAATGTTCATCTCCCTGATGGATAAAGAACTTGCACACCTGTTCACGTATTTGTATTGCTCTTAGGACATAGTGTTTTGTGAAGTGTAGCACACATGGAGACATGGCACTCAGATCCTCCTTCAAGGAATGACATGCTGCCTACTGGCAGGGAGTATGGTCAGGAGACAGCCTCCAGCCAACAGTTTCTTCAAGGTTGGCCTTGAACCTTGTCAAGGTCCTGCTCTTCCTGGGGAGCTCATGCTCTGACTGAGCAAGGCAGAGCTATAAAGGCACAGCCATTTCAGCCTGAAATGGGACATACTAATGAGTGACATTTACTCCTGAGCACCTCCCGGTTGGCCCAGGCTTTGCTAGACCCACATCAAAGTTCAGCTCCTTTCTCACCCCATCCTGCTTCATCCCTGTTTTATTCACAATAAAATCTTGATTTTTTTTTTTTTTTTTGAGAGAGAGAGACAGCGCATGTGTGCTTGCATGCACACATGCACCCATGCAATTAGGAGAAGGGCAGAGGGAGAGGGAGAGAGAATATCAAGCAGGCTCCAAGCCCAGTGCAGAGCCTGACACAGGGCTCGATCTCACGACCCTGAGCCAAAATCAAGAGTCGGACTCTACACTGACTGAGCCACCCAAGTGCCCCGACATCTTGCTTCTTAATAAACATCTGGTACCACAAACTCCTTCTCAGTGTCTGTTTCTGAAGGACTCGATCTGTGGCACAAACTGTCTTTTCTTTTTTTTTTTTTTTTATAAATTTTTTTTTTTCAACGTCTATCTATTTTTTGGGACAGAGAGAGACAGAGCATGAACGGGGGAGGGGCAGAGAGAGAGGGAGACACAGAATCGGAAACAGGCTCCAGGCTCTGAGCCATCAGCCCAGAGCCTGACACGGGGCTCGAACCCACGGACCGCGAGATCGTGACCTGGCTGAAGTCGGACGCTTAACCGACTGCGCCACCCAGGCGCCCCACAAACTGTCTTTTCAAGTCTATTGCTGATTTTCCTATTGAGTTGTCTTTTTTTCTTCTTACTAATTTCTAGGAGTCTTTTGTTTAGTATGGATTCAAGTCCTTTGTCAATGACGTGTGTGGCAAATATCTTTTCCCACTCTAGGGCTTTCGTTTTTCACTTCTTTATTGTGTCTTTGAAGACCAAAAGTCCTTCATTTGGATGTAATTCGATTTCTCAAATTTTTTTCCTTTTTAGACATGCCCTTTGTATCCTACCCTGAGGTCATAAAAATCTCTTATATTCTAAAAGCTTTCATTGTTTTGCCTTTCAAATTTAGATTTACAAGCCACCTGGAATTAATTGTTTCATAAGGGATGAGACAGAGGCCATGTGTCAGTTCCCCCCCACTCCCCCGCCACCCCCAAATGGGTATCCTATTGTCCCAGCTCCGCATTTTGAAAACACTTTCCTTTCCTTCACTGTTTTGCAATACCAACTTGTCACGTATACCAGGTGTGTGAGTCTGTCCACATGTGCGGGGCTGTTTCTGGATTTCCCTTCTGTATCACTGGCCTTTTTGCTTTTGTCCCAATACCACCCTGTCCTCGTTCCCATTCCTGTTCAAGCCCCCTTGGAACAGGGTTTTGCCTCCAGCTGTTCCACTGCAATTGCTCTTAGGAAAATCTCAGGTCAATTCTCAGCTGTCATTTTACTTTCTTTCCGAGCAGTAGGTGACACCAATGGCACCCCTTCTGCTGACACAGTGTCCTCCTGGTCACTGCACTCTTGGTTTTCCTGCTCTCCTTCTCTGCCTCCGGCACCACTGCCTTCCTCCCTCCCCGCCTCCAACCCTGTAATGTCAACCCCCCTCAGGGCCCAGACCTCTACTCATATTTCTTTAGGGATCCCATCCAGCATGTAAATGCCATTTAACCCCAAATTTGTATTTCTAACTGGACTTTGTTCTCAAACCCGACTCCTACATCCAGCCGCCTCACTAAGATGTTCATATGAAGAATCTCAATCTAACATATCAAAACAGGACTTCTAACTTTTCCTCCCAGATCTGTTCCACCTCTTGCCTTTACCTTCTCAGCTGATGGCAACTCCCTCCTTCCACTTGTTCAGACACATCCTTAGCAGCATCCTTACTCCCTTCTTTCTCTCATAGCAGCACATCCGACTCATTGGACGAGCCTGCTGGCTTTACCTTCAAATATGCACAGCCCAAATCCAAACACTGCCCCCTGCCTCCACGGCTGCCACACCGTCCACGGCTGCCACACCATCGGAGCCTCCATATGGGCTGAGGCACAGCTATACTACCTCACCTATTGCCTTGTAATGTATGTAAAAACTTCAGGGAGGTTTCTGCAGTAACCTCACTGGGTCTTCCTGCTTCAAGCCCCCTCTCTTTAGTCTGTTTCTGTTTGTTTGTTTTAAACACAACAGCCAGAGGAATCCTTTTAAGACACAAGCAGATCCCGTCCCTCCCTTGCTCAAAAACTTGCAGTGGCTCCCACTTCACCCAGAGTAGAAGCTGATGTCCTTACAAGGGCCTACAGGGCCCAACCTGCTGTGACTTTGCTCTCTCTCCCCTGATTCACTCTGATCCACTCCCTGGCCTCTTGAGTGCTCTGCATACAGGCCAGGCCGCTAGTGTCTTGGAGCCTGTGTGTTTGCTTTGCCCTCTGTCCAGAACACTCTGCCCCCAAATCTGTATGGCTAACTTCTTCATTCCTTCAAGCCTTGACCCAGATGTCAGCCTTGAGATGAGGCCCGTCTTGACCATGAAAACTGAAACTGTCCTCCCTGCCTTCTTTACCTTTCTCTACTTCTTTTTCCATTACACTTAGCAAGTTCAGATATACTATTTACATTACTTATCTGTTATGTTTATTGTTCATTCTTTACCCCCTGGTAGAATGCATGGCAGGGATCTTTTCCTGCTTTTTCTGTTCTGTTCTCTTTGTGTCCCAAGCACCTGGAACAGCAAACAATAGTCTACTATTAGCTTTGTCCTCTGCCCCTCCCTACACCCTCAGGCCCCAGGCCCTGGAGCCCGAGAGGAACCTCCTTTGGGGAGGAGGGTGCTTCCTGTGGTGGCTCTGCTGTGGGAGGCTGTGTGGCACAGGTAGACACATGGGTTGTGGACTGTGTGCAGCAGCCTGTATGGAAAGGTGCCTGCATCCCTGCTCCAGTTTTGTCACCAGCTGTGACGAGTCGCTTCTCTTCTCTGGGTCTTCCTTTCTAGGTCTCTCCCTCACATCAACACCTGGCCCTCTGTGGGTAAAACCGGGAGGGCAATTTACTTCAAACTAGAGCTGAAGAGAAGTCATTAACTTCCCACAACAGTGCCACCCCACGGAGGTAGCTCCCAAGACCAAAAGCCAGGGATTTTGGGGGCGCCTGGGTGGCTCAGTCAGTTGAGCATCTGACTTCAACTCAGGTCATGATCTCAGGGTTTGTGAATTCAAGCCCCACTGTCAACCCAGAGCCCGCTTCAGATCCTCTGTCCCCTTGCCCTCTGCCCCTTCTCCATTCGCGTTCTCGGTCTCAAAAATAAACATATAAAACTAAAAAATGTTTTAAAAAACCCAAAAACAAAATCCAGGGATTTTGTTTCTAGTCCACATTACAGACAGTTTATGTGGACAGTTAGGGAGGATTATAAATACCTTAGTACCAAATGCAAAGTAAACTTTGCAAATCATACTGAGATGGAGGAAGGCTTCCTTTTAAAAAAAATTTTTTTTTCTCACTCTAAATTTTTTTCTCTTTAACACACATTCAAAAATCTACTCAAAACTCAGTTTTAGTATTACCAAACCCAAACTCCCATCTGAAATGTGCTCTTCCTGAAGTGTCACTTCTGACATTTAGTGAGCTACCCTGTCATGAAGTCAGCAGACTTGAAAGACGTGGGGGTTTTCAGTGTATAAAGAAAGAATGCTGTGAATCATAACACTATAGTTTCATCTCCAATTCTCAAAAGCACTTCACTGAAAATCGCATTAATCCTTGTAATTTCCATGATAATAGGCCTGGATCAGGGTTTTGTGAGGAAGGGGCGGGGTAAGTGGGGCCAGAGCTCCTGGGGATCGTGGGAAAGACTAAGTGCAGAGTTCTGACCCAGGAGTTGGTTGTGGGCAGAGCTACAACTTCAGGACACTTGGGAGGGGTGCCTTGCTTCCCTTTGGCGGGGGCACCCCTCCTGGTGCTACCTCTCCACTCTGTTTCAGTGTGTGTGCGCTATCGCGTCAGGGAGACCAACTGTAGGCTTTTGGAGAAACTTGGAAAGAGAAGTTCAGCACAGCCAGTGACTGAAGTCCCAAGGACGTGGCAGAAAATCAAGAAATAAAAAAGCTGGAGAGACACTAAGAGAACACTGGATGTTAATCATACTGGCATTTCTTTTTTAAAGGCTGGAGAAACTTTGGATGCGATTATAAAGTAAGTAGACTAATTTTACAAAGATATAGATGCAGACTAATGCATAGAAATGAGGGAGACTATAGTTATCCTGGTAATATTATTGGATGTCTCAAATGCAGCTCAATCATCATGATTTTTAAAGTCTCGCATTAAATTTTAGTCACATGCCTCATTCTTGATCAAAATGTCTATCAGCAAATTTGATTCCCCTCCCCATTCATCTGCATAATCTCTAACTTTGACTTTTCACAGTCAAAACCAAAAATAAATCTTCCTTCAAAGGACGATCCCAGGTGCCAGCACGACTCTTGAGAGTATTTCAGAGCTTCCTCAATTTCAACCAAAGTCCAAAGATTCCCTGTAAACAGAGGTACTATGTATTTTGAATTCTGACTTTTGACAATTTTCCACGGGAATCTCATGTTTCTGCACACCTTGTGAGAGGAGGCACAGAGCTTTCTTGTTCCAGACTATCTTTTTATGTAGGAAACAACCTTGGAAGAGAGAGTTTTCCCCTCTTGGACAGCCTTGCTTGCATGCCCTTTAAAAGACTAGGCTTCCTGAGCTGGAAATTCCTCAGCTGTGACAGCCTCTACCTGGGCTACTCGGCATCGCCCCCATGGAACTTGGAAGACCAGAGGAGCAGATGAGGAACAGGAAGCTCACACAGCCAGAGAGCCTTCTGACCTGGGACTCTCCTGTCTTTGGCCAACGTCCATGACACTGTGGCCGGTTAACTTGTTAGCTTGCACACAGCGTCTGACCCTTCATAGTTGTTGACACCAGTCACCCCCGAAACTTAAATCTCATAGAATAAAAGGCTTTCTTTGTCCTACCTGATTTTCCACCTCTCTCAGGCAAACGATCTAATACAATTCCAGTGCAATGAATACGTATGGATTGTCTTCTGGAGTTTGTTGCAAATGCACTTAATATTTCCAGCCAGAAAAATGAGACGTTAATATAATGTATTAAAAGACATATGTAAGAGAGACAATGGTTAGATAGGACTAAAAGAGGTTAAAGGGGAAGAAGGTAATCCTAGAAGGTGGAAATAAAATAAATCGCAAAGCACATATTTAATTTTGGTTTAGTCCCACAAGCGAAACCCTTCTTTGCTTAATTGAAAATTGTGGCCCTATCGCCCTCTACCGGAATCAGGCTGGAAACTACAGGGAAATTGTTTGAAGTTGCTCTTCATGGAATCTGCTCACATCTCTGTTATGCATTGCTACCACTTTCCAGACTTCAGGTGTTCGGAAAGATAAAGGAACACAGCTCCCTTTGCATCTGCAGCCTGACAGGTTAATGCTGAACCACCTCATGCTGAAAAGAGAGTGGGCAGTCCTTCCCAATACTCACCTTTAATTTGTAGCAGCCAGATTACAGGACCACTAACAGAACCACTAACAGTAGCCTTTGCTGGACATCCCAACAGGTCGTCCCTAGCACTTCTGCCTCCACCTACCCCACTTCTATTCCATGGACATCTGCTTAGAACCCTTCCCTCATCTATTAACCCCATCACCAAACCTATTCAGTTCCATCTCAGAAAGTATCACTTTGCTCCTGGGCCCTACAGGACTAGACGGAATGCCAACTCTTCCAGCAGAGTAACATCACACTGTGAACTCAAACGGTGAATGCCAAAAGTCCAAACCTTCATTTTAGTTTAAATGTTACCCTATCTAGGGGCGCCTGGGTGGCTCAGTTGGTTGAGCAGCTGACTTCAGCTCATGATCTCACAGCTCGTGAGTTCGAGCCCCGTGTCAGGGTCTGTGCTGACAGCTTGGAGCCTGGAGCCTGCTTCGGATTCTATGTCTCCCTCTTGCTCTGCCCCTAACCCACTCACATTCTGTCTCCGTCTCTCTCAAAAATAAATAAACATTAAAAAAAAAATAAAATAAATGTCACCCTAACTGTACCTAAAAGCAGCCTGCCTAAATGTTTTGATCATGCACTGAAATCAGAAAAAAATATATAATGCACCAATAAATGTATTATTTATTTACAAATTATATAAGTGTACAATTGTACAATATATTATGTACATTATAAAACACACAAAAATAGAAATTTAAAAGGATGAGAGTAAATACAAATAACCATTTTACCTTTTCCCCACGGACTGATTATCTGCATACCCCAGGGATATATAACACACCCACCTGAAACCACAGCCCTAAAGTATGCCAAGGATTGCTGTATTTGGATTTTTAGCTCAAGTTACAGAAAAATGTGCAAGATCATAGCTTTTACAGTTTTGCAAAATAGCCCTAATATCTAGTTTAAATGTGTGAAGATGTTTGACACTAACTTAAGATACATTAGGACCAATCACCACACAGCCAATGAAATGGTACTTTATGGTTCAATGTTAGCCGTTTCATCTTAAGGCAAACTTAAATGGGGGTTTCATAAAGTAAGAATATTTGGGGACAAAAATGCTTTCAAGAAATACTTAAAGGATGACAATTTGCCTGTTTAAGAAAAGCAAAAAACAAAAAACAGCTAGTACCTAAAAAAGTAATTCCTCTGCCTACAGTGGAAAAGACTTTAAAAGCGGTGGGGGCACGGGGGGGCGGGCATCCCAAACAATGACCATTAGCTAATGCAAACGGTTTAGAATGGATTGCCACACATCTGCCTGTCCTGATACCAGTGAGTCCTTAAGAACATGAATTCTTTGATTTCTATAGCCCCAGTATCCAATCATTGCCCTGGAAACATAGAAACGCAGTGAATATATGACATATGATGAACAACCCCTCAAATACATAGACCGCGAGTTACATTTGAAATAACTGTTGCGAAAGAACACTTCAGCATCTGGTTTTGATTTGTTGAAGCAAAGAACTAGATAGACATCATGGTCAGCAATACACTCAGAGTTTCATTACATTCCTCAACATCCTCCCACATCTTTTCCCCATCAGTCAGTCCTTTGGCATCCCGCAACCCACAATGCTTCCACCCAAGGTCTGAGCTTCCCACCATGCAGCAGAGTAAAACAGCAAGCCAGGCTTGTCCTTCTCCACCCCTTAGTGCAAGCTGGGAGAAATGTAAGGGTATTACCCCACACAAAGTGCTCCTTAATTTTAAAAAGTTATTCATGAAAACTTAAAAACTTTGTAGAAAGGACATGAACATCTGACTTTTGAGATTGGGATACACACATGACAAACACCATGGGGCCTCAATCAAGTTTTATAACTGCTAGACTTTCAAGTGTGGTCTCCTCATGGAAGAGTTATCTTCTAATAGGTACTTTGCCGATTTAGAGAAAAATACTACACAATTTAAATAAATTTCATAAATAATGTTTCACTTTGTGTACACAGTTTTCATCTGTATGCTCGATTATTCTGTTGACAAAAGTTTCTTGATGAAAACAAAACTGAAACTACACTAAGAGTTTACATTAGATTAATGCAAACCAGGGTCAGTTATCAAATCTTGATCAGGAGAAGACAGGATATGGAGTTTAGAGATTTGCTGAAGAGACGGGGGAACCATAAACCGAAGGCTCAGTTCTTTCACTATTGCAATATGGAGGGTTTTTTTTTTAGCTAAAGTACTTATTAGAGGATAATGTACTTACTTGGTTGGGAAGTACATATAGATCACCCAGAGGGCAAAGGAAAACAGACTAGTGGCATTTTCTAAGGTCAAGGTGATGCTGTTTTTTTAAGTACTATGGTGAGTTCTTAGGTTGTGAAATCATCCTCTCTAAACACAGAAAGCCTCTGTAAGACAAAATGGCTACTAGAATAGAAATACTTTCTTGAAAATTATCTTTTAAGAAAACCAGGACATGTGTACATTACACACTGGTTCGTTCACACGTTTTCTTGAACAACTCCTTTTGCTTGATGCTACGGGCAGGGCTCACTGCCTTCTACCACACTTAGGTGACCAGCAGCTGTCTCACCTGACAGTCTCACCTTCCCGGCAAAACCTAACTCAAAAATTAAACCCTCTACTTGCGAAGAGAAACAACTCCTCAGTGGCACTTCTGCCTGCCAAGGAAGGGTCTAACACCTTTAAAGAGAAAAACAGGTGATGGAGTTTCCAATGGAGAAATCGCTTTGAACATACTGTAGAAAATATTACATCCTAAATTTAGAACCAGGAAAACCATTCATGTTTTTGGTAATTTTCACATTTTATTTCCAACTACTGCAGTAACAAAACACCAGTGGTAATTCTGAATGGAAAGTGGCAACCTTTTAAATCAGTAAGGTCACAAATCAGTATTCCAACAGTACTTTGGCCTATGGAGATTTTGATAGGAGAGGGATTATTACAATCAGTCCTGTAATATTACAGACATACGCTTCCTCAGTAACTAGTAATAAAAATATTCATCTTACCTCAGTGATTCATCATGTATACATTTCTACTCTCTATAAGCACTATCCTTCGGGGTTGCAATGTGTGAGGGGGAAACTCCTCCCACTCATACGGTTTTCTATGCCATACAGACACAGTGGCCACTTGAGCAGTAATGGACATTATTATATTTTAGTTGAAAAATAAAAGAATGAATTATCCTATTATATGCTTTCTCTGGGAGTAAAAAGACACACCGTTACAAATGTAAAATGAGTCAAACTTCTATTTTATTGACAGGAGTCCAAAATGAATACAAAAAAATGCCTCCACTGCATGTTATCTATTTTTTTCCTTAAAAGGTTTCTGAGTCAGGTAGATTAAAAGCTAAGAATGTATTTTAGCTTTTATAGTGAACCTTTTAAAAAAGGCTTAATAACATGAGTCACCAACATCAGAGAACATATGGTCCCACACTCATTTTTAGACCTATAGTTTATAAAAAGAATTAGATCCTGCACTGATCTGCTAAAATAGAGGCTTAAAAATGTTTTAAGCCATTAAAAGCCATTTTTATAACCTAATAACTCTGGGCTTATTAAGAAAAGGAAAATCCCCAAATGTAGCCCTCTGTATTATGTGGAATGTGACAGAATGCCAACTTATGACCAAGATAGATAAAAATAAAAAGTTTAAAGCTATGAATAGAGCTGTTATAAATAGTTTTGTATCACTGCAAAATGTCAATAAAATGAATGATAGAGCTTATCAAAAGATTAAAACTTGAGCAGATGTTACTTAAAACGTATGTGTGGTGTTTATCATCCTCTAATGTTTGCTACAAACTAAAGCTAAACAAAGAAAAGTTGCTCACTTATAGATTGGTTTTCATGTACCTTTACTTTTACTGGGACCATAAAATGATCGGATAATACATAGCCCACACTTCTGGACAGTTATAACAAAGGGTTTATTATCGTTTGCAGATGAAATAAATGCACCATCCCATTCATACGTGAAAGGCTCTAACAAGCCTTAAGCGTTTCGGACTGCACCAAGGCACCACCACTGCCCAGTTGTATTATGCACCCATTTCGAGTAAAGAACTAATACCTCCCTCAACAGCAGTTCTGCACTGTTTCTGGTTTATTATACACTTCCGAAACAGCAAAAATTTGCAAGTATGTGCAAATATTGTGGTCCAGTCATAGTACTGCTTAGTCATCATCTTCCTCCTCTTCTTCCTCTTCCTCAAAGCTATCTTCAAAGCCCTCACTGTCTTCCTGGTCTTCATCCCCCTCTATTGCTGTATCCCACTGTGGGTGATTTTCCGGTACAGGCTTAGCCTCGTGAACTTCCAACTATAAAGAAGAATTAAATGCAGACATGAGAAATTTGGGAGGCATAGTGAAGAAATATATGATAAAAGATTTTCTTTGACTGCAACAATTATAAAGAAATAGATTTTATGGTTCTAACTCTAAATTTAACATATTTGCTTATAACAGACATTCATCCCAGAAATAAAAAGGCAATCTACTAACATGCAAATGTCATTAAATTTCTAATACAATTTGACATTTTAATTTTACAGAAACTATACTATTTACTCTGTAGCATGGAAGATTAATAATTGTGACTCTTGAGCAACAACAAGGTACGTCTCAAGAAGTCTGCTGAGGGAAGAAAACCTCAAGTGTGACTTTTGCAGCCTCCAGCTTCCTGAAATAAAATTCTGTAGACAATGGAAAGAAATAGGATATCCTCGTGGGAGAAAAACAGGCATGCCTTTACCAGCTCCCTATACTTTGGGACTCCCAGCACACAGAGCAGTAATACTTCAATACAGCTTTTACACAAAAGAATGCCTTTTATAAAAACCTCAAGGGAAACTGGTAAACACTGACAGGAATGTGCTTCAAATGATACTTACACAAAGTATATACTCTGATAAAAAACAAATTAGTTTTAGAAATTAATGAACACTCCAAAAGAACCTGTGGGAAAATACATGTGCTTTTCTTAAAAAAAAAAAAAAAAAAAAGAACCCAGCTGGTGAGGCCCTATAAAGTTATAGCATATAAAAGCATATTAAGAGTATCTCTTAAGTAATTTATAGTTAACATTCTAAATCCTTCTAATAATTCATTTTCAAGGTTCTAAAGTATTATACTCCTTTAATTCAACAACTTAAGTTAATTATGGAAAGAGCAGGCCATCAAGAATATCATCTATGAAGTATAAGATGACATCTTTTTCCCTCTGTTACTCTACATTTCAAAACTAGAAATGCTTCCCTAGTATATTAAGCACTTATTCAAACAGGAAACCGTATTTATTGAAGAGTCACTATTATTACCTTCAGGGGTTTAATCTGATCCAAACCCATATAGGAGTCTGATCTCAGAAACACTGTATACTGATAATTTCCAGGCTTGCCTGGTGCAGGAAACTTCAGTTCTACCTAGAGAAAAACAAAAAAACAAAAAAACAGCACTTAAAATCCGTATTTGAGAAACAAACGAAACAACAATTCATTCTTAAAGTTCCTAGGTAAGAGTGTTTAACGGGCAGGTTTATTTAAGCAGATGACATAGGGAGCCCTAACAAACGTTACAAAAGTTGGAACCCCAACAAATACATATATATATTTATGTCATTTATTATATATACTATGTAAAAAAGAAACCAAATTAGGCAGGACTGATGAGGTTAACTTGTATCTCTGCAATTCAAGAAAACATTTAAAGCAACCAAGTTCTGTATTAACCATCACACCTTGACAACTTGAAGAAATGAAGTAGGGAATAAAGGAAAATAAATGAAATGTAAAAATAACATAGGCTTCACCAAATAGGCAATTCTTGTGTGATTTTCTTATTTCTAAGATAAATGCTATGAGATAATGGAAAATACATGTATTTGTCTCTACCCCCAGTTCCTGGCACAGAGCAAAATCCCTGTAATTTCCTAAGTGATAAGAGCACTAGGAACATCTTTTGTTCTAGTATTTGGTCTGTGACCCTGGTTTCTGACACTGAGCTTGTAACACCTGAAGAATTACTTGGATAATAGTAATGGGTTTTGTTCAAATGAGGTGACCCTTGATGAGCACCTAGATGAGGTCTGGTCACCAGAAAGACCAAGCCATGATTAGAAGTCTGGAGCCCTCAGCCACGGCCACCCATTCTCCAGAGAGGGGCTAGAAACTGAGTTAATGATCCATCATCCCTATGTTGATGAAGCCTCCATAAAAATCCTCAAAGTAAGGGGGTGTTCAGGGAGCTGCCAAGTTGGTGAGTACATGGAAGTGCTGGGAGAACGGTGTGCTCAAAAGAGCATGGAAACTCCATGCTCCTTACCACATACCATGTCCTATGTTATCTCTTCCACTTGAATAGTCCTCTGTATCCTTTATTACATTATTTTATAATAAACTAGCAAGTATGTTCCCCTGAGTTCTAAGAGCCATTCTAGCAAACTGTCAAACCCAAGGAGAGGTTCATGAGAACCCCAATTTATAGCCAGTTGGTCAGAAGTACAGGTGACAACTTGAGACTTGCAAGTGGCATCTGAAGCACGTAGAGGGAGAGGGGCAGTCTTATAGAACTGAGCCCTTACCATGCAATATCTGATCTCAACTCCAGATAAAGAGAGTCAGTGTTGAATTAAACTGCAGGACACTCAGCTGGTGTCACAGAAAATTACTTGGTGTGGGGAAAAACCCCCATACCTGGTGTCAAAAGTGCCGTGAGTGTGATAATAGTGTGTTACTAAGAAACACACAGGGGAAGTGAGTTTTTCCTTTACAAATGCCCAATGCTGGGGCGCCTGGGTGGCTCAGTCGGTTGAGCGTCTGACTTCGGCTCAGGTCATGATCTCTCAGTTTGTGGGTTCGTGCCCTGCGTCGGGCTCTGTGCTGACACCTCGGAGCCTGGAGCCTGCTTTGGATTCTGTGTCTCCTTCTCTTTCTGCCCCTCTCCCACTTGTGCTCTATCTCTCTCTGTCTCTCAAAAATAAATAAACGTAAAATAAAATAAAAAAAAAACAAAAAAACCCAAAAAAACAAATGCCCAATGCTGAAAATACCATACGCTTTCACTCATATGTGGAATCTAAAAAACAAATTAATAAACAAAAACCAGAGTCTAACCTATAAATACAGAGAAGAAACTGATGGTTGCCAGAGGGAACTGACGGGCACGGGAGGAGGGGATGGGCAAAAAAGGGTGAAGGGGAGTAGAAGATACAGGTTTCCAGTTATGGAATGAATAAGTTACATAAACAGAAGGTACAGCCTAGAAAATATAGTAAATAATACTGTAATAGCACTGTATGGTCTGTAGACAGTAGCTACACACATTGTGAGCATAGTATAACATACAGAGAAGTTGAATCACTATGTTAAACACCTGAAACTAATATAACATTGTATGTCAACTATACCCAAATTAGAAACAAATTTTAAACATGCCCAATGCTTTAAAAAGTCAAGAAGATATTTATTTCCTATCAAATCACAAACTTCATATACAAAGAGTTACAAACTCTTAAGAGTTTCAATTCCAGGGGAAGGAAGATGCCGAGGGAGTAGGAGGACCCTATGCTCTCATCATCCCACAAATATAACTAGATAACTATCAAATCATTCTAAATACCCTAGAAATTGACTTGAAGACTAGCAGAACAAACTCCACAACTAAGGGTAGAAAAGAGGCCACATCAAAGAAGAAAGGAAGTGCGGAGATGTGGTTTGGGCAAGAAATGGATTATGACCACTGTGATGGGGAGGGAGCCAGGGTCGTGAAGAAGGGCAAGAGACAGAGACAAACTAGCCACAGAGGAGTGCATAGGGAAAAGGAATCCCCATAGTAACTGGCTTGGAGAGCACAAGGGCCTGAATTTCTTGAGTTCTTGCAACCAGCAGGGTTTTTAGCCTGGAGTTTTAAAGGTCAGCATACTTGGCTCTGGGAGCGCTGGGAGGACATCGGGGCTGCTCTTAGAGAAAAGGCAGGGCAAACAGTCCACAGACATACAGTGTGGAAACAGTGACCTGAAGAGTGCATGGGGTACACAGTGGGGGAGTGTATTTGCTCATCTCACAGGGCACTGCTGAGAAACAGCATTCATGGAGAAATCCCTGGCCAGTGCCATTTCCCTCCCCACCGCTTCAGCATAAGCACAGGGCCACCTGCGGGAAGCAGCACCAATACTACCTAACTTGCTTACACTAAGCCCCCACCCTCTGCACTCCAGTACAACTGCCCTCCCAGTCACACTTGCTTCAGTCCCAGCACAGCGGAGCCCCAAGTTTCGCAGGGCCTTGGCTCCCTTGGCGGTGGCAAAAGGACACATTTCACAAACAGACCAGAACACACCTAGTTAAAACTCAGTCACGTTCAGGCTAGGGACCAAACACTGCCTACCAACAAAGAGACCCTCTGCAGACAACTGGCTTGCAAAAAAGCAAAGCACACACAGCACACATTGGAGACACCCCCTGAAGCACCAGACCCTGGGGGAACAAGGGACACTACACTGCAAGGCACTACAGGACCTCTTCTAAATAAAGCCATTACCCTCAAGAACAGGAGACACAGCTGACTTTCCTAACACAGAGAGACAGGCACAGGGACTTAGACAAAATGAGAAGACAGAGGAATCTCTCCCAGATGAAAGAACAGGACAAGGCCACAGCAGGAGATCTAAACAAAACAGACAGAAGTAATGCCTGATAGAGAACTTAAAGCAGTGATCATAAGGATACTCACTGGATTTGAGAAAAGAGTAGAGGACCTCAGTAAGACCATTAACACAGAGATAAGGACTAACAGCAGAGATAAAGGGATCAATAAATAAAATAAGAAACACGCCTAAAGGAATGAACAGCAGGCTGGCAGATGCAGAGGAACGAATTAATGGCCTAGAAGACAGAACAATGGAAAGTGATCAAGCTGAACAAACAAAAGAAAGGAGGATTATACAAAATGAGAACAGACCTAGCAAACTCTGTGACTACATCAAACGGCAGTAACATTCACATTATAGGAGTCTCAGAAGAAGACAGAAAAAAGGAGACAGAATTTATTTGAAGAAATAACAGCTGAAAACTTTCCTAATCTGAGAAGGAAACAGATAGTCAGATCCAGGAGGCACAGAGAACCCTCAACAAAATTAACAAAAGCAGACCCACACCCAGACATATTGTAATTAAAATGGCAAAATATAGTAATAAAGAAAAAGAATGTTAAAAGCAGCATGAAAAAGAAAAAAAAGACAACTACATACAAAGGAAACCCCATAAGGCTATCAGCAGATTTTTCAGCAGAAACTTTCCAAGCCAGAAAGGAGTGGCATGATATATTCAAAGTGTTGAACGAGGAAAACCTGCAACCAAGAAACACTATCCAGTAAGGCTATCATTCAGAACAGGAGAGATAAAGAGTCTCCTAGACAAACAAAAAGAGTTCATGACCACTAAACCAGCCCTGCAAAAAATATTAAAGGGGACTCTGAGTGGAAAGATCAAAAATGACACTATGAAGGTAGGATACACAAAGCTGTAAAACTGAATACTTCTGTAAAGAAATCAGTCAAGGAACTCACAAAATAAAAGGATATAAAATGTAATAACATATACCGAAAATGTGGGGAGAAGAGGAACAAAGAATGGGTTCAAACTTAAACAACCATCAACTTAATACAGGCTGCTATATGCAAAAGATGTTATATACAAACCTAATGGTAACCACAAATCAAAAATCATTAATAAATATGCAAAGAATAAAGAGAAATCCAAATATATCACTAAAGAAAACCAGCAAACCATGAAAGAAAGGATCAGAGAAAATCTTTAGAAACCACAAAACATGTAATAAAAGAGCAATAAATACACACCTATTAATAATTACTCTGTGCAAGGCTTCTGGGTGGCTCAGTCAGTTGACCGTCTGACCCTTGATTTAGGCTCAGGTCATGATCCCAAAGTTGTGGGAATGAGCCCCGCATCTGGCTCCATGCTAAGCATGGAGCCTGCTTAAGATTCTGTCTGCCGCTCTCCCCCACTTTCTTTCTTTCTTTCTTTCTCTCTCTCTCTAAAAAATAGTAATCATCATCATCGTCACCATCATCATCATCACTCTGAATGAACACTCCAATCAAAAGACACAGGGTGACAGAATGGATAAAAAGACAATACCTATCTATATGCTGCCTACAAGAGATTCATTTCAGACCAAAAGACACCCGGCAGATTGAAAGTGAGGGGATGGAAAAACATCTATCATGCAAATGAATCTCAAAAGAAAGCCAGAGTAAAAATACTGATATCAGACAAAATAGACTTTAAAACAAAGACTGGAACAGAAGACAAAAAGGACACTATATAATATTATAAATTAAGGGGACAATCCAACAAGAAGATATAATAATTGTTAAATATGTATGCACCCAACATGAAAGCACCCAAATTCATAAACTAGTTAATAACAAACATAAGGAACTGATCAATAATAATACAATAAAAGTAGAGGACTTTAACATCCCACTTACATCAATGGAGAGATCATCTAAACAGAAAATCAACAAGGAAACAAAGTCTTTTTTTATTTTTATTTTTAATGTTTATTTATTTATGAGGGACAGAGCATGAATAGGGGAGGAGCAGAGACAGAGGGAGACAGAGAATCCGAAGCAGGCTCCAGGCTCTGGGCTGTCAGCACAGAGCCTATTGAGGGACTCAAACCCACAAACTGTGAGATCATAACCTAAGCCAAAGTCAGACACCCAACCAACTGAGCCACCCAGGTGCCCCAGAAACAAAGGCTTTTGAATGACAGACTGGACCATATAGATTTAACAGGTATATTCATAGCATTCCACCCCAACAGCAGAATATACATTCTTTTCAAGTACACATGGAAAATTCTCCAGGACAGGTCACATATTAGGTCACAAAACAAGCCTCAACAGATTCAAAAAGATCAAAGTCATACCATGCATCTTTTCTGACCACAACACTAGTCAACCTACAAAACTACAAGTCAACCACAAGGGGGATCCCAGGTGGCTCAGTCGGTTAAGCATCTGACTCTTGGTTTCAGCTCAGGTCATGATCTTGCGGTTTCGTGGGTTCGAGCCCTGCAATGGGCTCTGCACTAGATCTTTTCTCTCTCCCTCTCTCTGCCCTTCCCCAACTCACACTGTCTCTGTCTCTCTCAAAATAAATAAACTTAAAAAAGAAGTTAACCACAAGAAAAAAAATCTGTAACCACCATAAACAAAATAACATTCCACTAAACAATGAATGTTTAGGGAGAGAGACAGAGAGAGACAGACAGAGAGAGAAAGAGAGAAAGAATGAATCTCAAGCAGGCTCCACGTTCAGTGCAGAGCTCAAGCCAGGGCTTGATCTCATGACCCTGGGACCATGACCTGAGCCGAAATCGAGAGTCAGACGCTCAACTGACTAAGCTGCCCAGGCACCCCTACCAAGTGTTTAAAGAAGATTTAATACCTATTCTTCTCAAACTATTCCAAAATACAGAAAAGGAAGGGAAACTTCCAAATTCATTCTATAAAGCCAGGATTACCCTGATACCGAAACCAGGTAACGACGTCACAAAACAAGAGAACTACAGACCAATACATCTGATGAAAATAGATGCAAAAATTCTAACAAACCAAATCCAGCAATACATTACAAAAAATCATTCATCGTGATCAAGTGGGATTTATTCCTGCGTTGCAAGGGTGGTTCAATATTCACAAATCAATCAACGTGATACAACACATCAAGAAGAGAAAGGATAAGAACAATACGATCATTCCAACAGATGCAGAAAAAGCATTTGACAAAGTATAACATCCATGCAGGATAAAAACCCTCAATAATGTAGGTGTAGGAGGAACATGCCTCAACATAATAAAGGTCATATATGAAAAACCCCACAACAATCTCCTCAATGGAATAAAACTGAGAACCTTTCCCTTAAGGTCAGGAACAAGACAAGGATATTGACTCTTATTTTATTCAACATAGTACTGGAAGTCTTAGCCACAGCAATCAGACAACAGAAAAAAAAATAAAAGGCATCTAAATTGGTAAGGAAAAAAGAAATCTTTCAGTATTTGCAGATGACATAATACTATATATGGAAAACCTGAAAGATTCCACCAAAAAACTGCTAGAACTGATAAACGAACTCAGTAAAGTCACAGGACACAAAATCAATGTACAGAAATCTGTTGCATTTATATACACCAATAATGAAGCAGCAGAAAGAGAAATTAAGAAATCAATCCCATCTACAAGTACACCAAAAACGGTAAGATATCTAGGAATAAACCTAACCAAAGAAGTGATACACCTATACTCTGAAAACTATAAAACACCAATGAAAGAAACTGAAAATGACACAAAAAAATGGAAAGACATTCCATATTCATGGACTGGAAGAGCAAATATTGTAAACATGTCTACACGTTCAATGCAATCCCTACCAAAAAGCAATCTACACGTTCAATGCAATCCCTACCAAAATACCTACACCATTTTTCCAGAACTAGAACAAATAATCCTAAAATTTATATGAAACCAGAAAGACCCTGAGTAGCCAAAGCAACCTTGAAAAAGAAAAGCAAAACTGGAGGCATCACAATTTTAGATTGCAAGTTATATTACAAAGCTATAGTGATCAAGCAGTACGGTAATGGCACAAAAACAGACGTGTAGATTAATGGAACAGAACAGAAACTCCAGAAATAAACACACAATTATGTGATCAACTGATCTTCAACAAAGCAGGAAAGAATACCCAGTGGGAAAAAGATGGTCTCTTCAACAAATGGTGTTTGGAAAACTAGACAGCAACTGCAAAACAAAGAAACTGGGGGCAACTGGGTGGCTCAGTAGGTTAAGCACCTGACTCTTGATTTCGGCTCAGGTCATGATCTCGGCTCAGGTCATGATCTCACAGTTCGTGAGAGTGAGCCCTGTGTCAGGCTCTGCACTGACAGAGCAGACACAGCCTGCTGGGGATTCTCTCTCTCCCTCTCTCTCTGCCCCTCCCCCACTTGTGTGCATGCTCTCTCTCTCTCTCTCTCTCAAAATAAACTTAAAAAAATTTTTTTAATGAAAAATAAAAATTAGGGGCGCCTGGGTGGCGCAGTCGGTTAAGCGTCCGACTTCAGCCAGGTCACGATCTCACGGTCCGTGAGTTTGGGCCCCGCGTCAGGCTCTGGGCTGATGGCTCGGAGCCTGGAGCCTGTTTCCGATTCTGTGTCTCCCTCTCTCTCTGCCCCTCCCCCGTTCATGCTCTGTCTCTCTCTGTCCCAAAAACAAATTAAAAAACGTTGAAAAAAAAAATTAAAAAAAAAATTAAAAAAGAAAGAAAGAAACTGGACCACTTTCTTACACCACACACAAAAATAAATTCAAAACAGGTTATGGACCTAAATGTGAGGCCTGAAACCATAAAAATCCTAGAAAAGAACATAGGTAGTATCTTTTTTGACACTGGCTATAGCAACTTTTTTCTAGGTATGTCTCCTGAAGCAAGGGAAACAAAAGCAAAAATAAACTATTGGGACTCCATCAAAATAAAAAGCTTCTGCAGAGTGAAGAAAACAATTGACAAAACTAAAAGGCAACCTATGGAATGAAAGAAGGTATTTGCAAGTAATCTAATAAAGGGTTACTATCCCAATATATAAAGAACTTATAAAACTCAACACCCAAAAAACAATCCAATTAAAAAATGGGCAAGACATGAACAGACATTTGACCAAGAAGACCTACAGATGGCCAACACATGAAAAGATGTGCATCATCACTTACCATCAGAGAAATACAAATCAAAACTACAATGGGGTATCACCTCACACCTGTCAGAATTCTGGCTAAAATCAAAAATGTAAGAAACAACTGGTGTTGGTGAGGATGTGGAGAAAACATAACCCTCTTCCACTGTTGGTAGAAATGCAAACTGGTACAGCCACTGTGGAAAACAGTATGGAGGTTCTTCAAAAAGTTAAAAACAGAAGTATCCTACAATCCAGCAATCACACTACTGGATATTTACTCCCAAAATACAAAAACACTAACTCAGAGGGATATATGCATCCCTATGTTTACAGCAGCATTATTTACAACAGCCAAATTATGGAAGCAGCCCAAATGTCCATCAATTGATGAATGGATAAAGAAGATGTGATATATACATACAATGGAATATTAGCCATAAAAAAGAATGAAATCTTGCCACTTGCAATAACATGGATGGAGCTGGAACGTATAATGCTAAGTGAAGTCAGTCAGTCAGAGAAAGACAAATACCATATGATTTCACTCATATAAGGAACAAAATAAATAAGAAAAGGGGGAAAAAAGAGAGAGAGAAACCAAGAAACTGCCTTTTTAACTACAGAGAACAAACAGATGGATACCAGAGTGGAGGTGGGTGGGGAATGAGTGAAACAGATGATGGGTATTAAGGGCATTTGTTGTGATGAGCACTAGGTGATTATAATAAGAACTTAAAAAAAAAAGTTCATTTCCACTTAGACAAAGGAAGAATAAATTAAGATGTCATTTGGATGTTTTGACAATCTGCCTCCAATCTCCAAAATCCAGATTTTGTAAGCAAGATTATATATTAATAATCAAACTAGAAAAATCATGGGAGCATCCTTTTTTAAAATTACTCTCATAGTTTGACCTTTCTAAGTCACCACAAAACCAAGAAAACAGAAAAGAAAAAATTACTAAATCACACTGCAAAAAAAACTCCAAGTAAATAAATGTTTATATTTTTGCCTAGTAAAAACAACCATAAAAGTAAAACAAAATGGGGAGAAATATCTGCAGCAAATATCACCACAGGTTGATTTCATAATATTTAAGACAACAACAATTGCCCAAACCAAATTAAAAGACCAATAAAAATGAACAATGGTCACAAAGAGAAGTACAATTCAAATACACTGAAAGATGTATTACTCTGAAGAGAAATACAATACTGAAACTACACTGAGTATAATTAGGAAAAACTGATTCAGTCAAGAATCATCAATTATATTAAAATGAGTGGGTAAAAGACAGAGAACAGGATATTAATATTAACATAGTGCCCAAGTAGCACCCCAAAGATTAGAAGAAAAAATACCTTTTACAGTAGAGAAGCCTTAACTAAATGTTCAACCATGGTATCACCAATGTGGGGCAAACTGATATAATGTGCCCCAATTTGATGCACTAAGGTTACATCACTTATGTAGTATTTTTACCAAAAATATTTAAGATGAATACAATTATGAGTAACCAATGAGACAAAACTGAGGGATATTCTACAAAATACTTTGTCTGGACTCTTTAAAAATGTTGATGGCATGAAAAATTTAAAAACAAAAAGGCCAATGAAGAGTTCTAGAATAAAGATGAATGACAACCAAATTCAATGCATGATCCTTGACTGGATCCTGAATTTTAAAACAAAATAAAAACTAATTAAAAAAAAAAAAAGGGATGTCTGGGTGGCTCAGTCAGTTGAGCATCCCACTCAATTTTGGCTCAGGTCACGATCCCAGGGTTGTGGGATTGAGCACTGCATCAGCACAGAGCCTGCTTAAGGTTCTCTCTTCCCCTCTCCCCTGACCCCTCCCACACATGTGAACATGCTCTCTCTAAAGAATAAAAAAATAATTTGAAAACGAAACAAAAACTGTAACAGGCACTAGTGAGTATTTAGGGAAATTTGAATATGGACTGCATATTAGATAAATACCATATCAATGTTAAATTTCCTGAATATAGTAATCTTATTGTGCTTATGTAGGAGATCACTCTTGTTCTTACGGTACTCTGGTAAAACTTAAATTTAAAAAATAATAAAACTGCTCTATTCAAAAAAATAACCTTAAGTTAGCTCTGTCAAATAAACAACAACAAACTACTTCATACATTTACTACTTGGTAATAAAGGGGGAAATGTACTTTTTGTATTAAAAGTGAGGGGCACCTGGGTGGCTCAGTCAGTTAAGCGGCTGACTTTGGCTCAGGTCATGATCTCACGGTTCATGGGTTCAAGTCCTGCATCAGGTTTCATGCTATCAGCTCAGAGCTCAGAGCCTGGAGCCTGCTACGGATTCTGTGTCATCTTCTCTCTATCTGCCTCTCCCCCGCCTGCACTCTGTGTCTCTCAGTAAATAAACATTTAAAAAAATATTTTTAAAATATTTTTAAAAAATCAACATCACAGTACTATCTTGAAATTAAAAAAAAAAAACCCTTGCTCTTGTCCACCAAGTCCAGGTAGAAAGAACCTTCCTTCTAGAAAAGTAACATGAAAAAAATCAAGAAAAACAAGAAAAATAGAAAGGAGTTGCCAAGGGATAAAACATGTTCATCACGATGGTACATGAGTGATGTCATGAACAATGAATAATGCTACATAATCAAAAATTCCACTCTAAAAATCTAATTAGCAATTCTTACATTCATTTTTAAGACCAAAGGTCTTAGCACTAATCCAGTGAAGATAAAAATTGCAGATTTTTGTAAAATATAATTAAATTCTGGACAGAACAAAAGGCATATGTTCTTAGACACTGACAGTGAAAACTCCCCAAAGTAAGTTGAAAACAAGCTTTTAAGACTAAGAAAGTTGCCTACTTTTAACAATGCTATATAAACTTCGAATTAGTTCCCCCCAGGCACCAGAGAACAGTTATAAAAGGTGCCTTAACAAATACAATACAATAGGCCAAATATGATAAGCTGAAATCTAAAAAAGATTTTATGAAGCAGCATGAAGGTGAGATGCCTTACATTTGTAAAAACTGAAATAATGTTGTTGGATACTTACCTCTTCTGTATCTTTTAGCGTACACACGTGATATGGCATAGATATTAACGTCTGTTCCTTCCTATCTGCAATATAAAGCCACCACCATTCTTGTTTCTCCTGCAAAGAAAAAAAAAAAAGAGACGTTATCAGAAAGAACTAGAGAAGTAACTGTCTGCCGTGTCTCATTCTAGAGGTATTGTTCTGGTTTTGTTCACTGCAGTATCTCCGGCACAGACACAGTGCCTGGTACAAAATAGATACTCAATAAATGTTTACTGAATGAATAAACTCTTCTTAACCATTTATAGATCTGCTGTCCAAAAGAATTCTGTATGTAATATGGGGGTTTCAAACAGTCCCTTAAAAAATGGTAGTGATGGGCCTCTGTGTTAAAAACCCCTGATTAACCTTAAATGACAAGAGATATAATAAAATAAAATAAAACATCATAAACTATTACAGGATCATCCAGCAAATAATCTTAGTCATCTTACCTAGTAATAAGCAAAAGCCAGAAAGTAAGAGCAGAAGGGACTTGGGCAACCAAATCGGAAATCATGAAAATACACTACTCATAAGAGATCATCTGATTTAAGAGCCTATCTAATACCTTTCACTGCACATGATTTTAATAAGCACAACATTTTTAGCTGTACCTCAGAAAAGATTAGGAATAAAAAAAGAGCTCAGTAAAGAAACTGCCACCAGAATGTACAATGACAGCAGGAAGAACTGACAGGAGACAGAAAAGTATTTTAAAAAAACAATGAGAAGACACAGAAGTCTGGAGGCAACAAACTTCAGTGTGCTCAGCACTGCTGTACAGAACTCATCAATAACTGTTTAGTCATGTCTTAGTACCCTCTGCTTAAGAACTGGTCAGGGAAGAGATCTTCTTTAAACAAATTAAAGAAAAATGTTTTGGAGCTAAAACAGACTCTAGGATAGTCTAAATACTCATTTAACCAAAACAACACTAGACTATTCTAAATTCTCAATTACCCAAAAGAAAGTTAGAAAAATAACTTTTTACTGAAAACATTATCATAGGGAAAATGTCTTTTGAATTCAAAATCACTTGTACTTGCTATTTTATTTTAACCACAAGACACTGAAATTTGATTATTTGATAATGCTACACTGAGGTTAACTAAAAATTCTTGTAAACTACAAAGTACAACATTAATAAGCAGAATAAATAAATCTCAAGTATATGATTAATTCAACTTCTGCTTAACCCAAAGTGGACTACCATAATAGGTATATATATATGTGTGTGTGTGTGTGTGTGTGTGTGTGTGTGTGTGTGTGTGTGTATGTGTATTTGTCTACGTGTGTGTTGCACAAAGTGGATAAAAACATTATAATGGACTCAAAATGCAGTATTAATTTCTGCACCTTATGGGCCAGAGTCTCAGTCACAATTACTTGATTCTGCCACTGTAACATGAAAAGAGTAAGTGTGACTGGGTTCCAATAAAACTTCATTCATAAAACAGGCAGGGAGGCAGACTTGTCTACAGGCAGTAGTTTGTCAATGCCTGATTTAAAGCCACATAGACCGGATTATTTCACTTCTCTAAAACCCTGCTTTTCTTCTCTATTAAATGAGGAGCATCTACCTCAGGCTGTGTTGTGAAGATGGACTGAGATAATACAAGTAAATTATATATTAGAATGTCTAGCACATTGAGTGTGATAATCACAATTATTAATGAAATGATCTCATTACTAGAACACACATGTAATATAAGAAGCACGGGACATGTTTTAAGAATGTGCGTATCTTCTTTACCTCTCCACTAAGAGAATGCCTTTCCTTCCCTCTCCCAGGCTATTTGATTAAAATGTGATTCATTCAAGAATATTTATCAAGAAGCTGGTGAATATGAATCCATGGCACTGTACCTGTGCCTAGACTCTTTGATGCACATGGTGAAAGTGGAAAAGATGTTCTACCATGACTTATTCACACTTTCAACACAATAGCTTCTCTACTGTGTGAGATTCCCCACCATTCTTAACATATTAAGCATAATGAATGAGTTTCAGTTACATGTAAGTCAATTATAAACATGTAACTTTTAGCAATTTAAATGGGTAGTGTGATAGTTAGGGTAGCTCTACAGGTACACGGGAAGGTAGACATTAGTAAAATCCTAAATAAATTTTGTCTGATAAGTGGTACTTTTCGAGATGTTTACCGTGTAGTTGTAGATTAAATTAGAAAAAGGCATTCTCAAGGCTAAAATGTTCTAAGGGAGTGAATGGATGTTTTGCTTATTAACTAAGCATGGTCTAAAATGAACTGTCTGTTACAAGGGTACAAATTATGCAGCTTATAACATCCCATGGCACTTTTAAAACCAATCAATGAGTGAAATTTACTCGCTTGATTTCGGGAGTCTTGGGGTTGGCAGACTACCACTGCAATGGGCAAAATGCCCCTAACAGATGGGCTAACGCTCACGACACGCCAGCAGATCAGCACGCACATTAACATGGAATCCTGGGCTGACTTTCCTCCAAGTCAAAACAACAGTCTGCAGAGCCACTCATTTATTATTAGGGAAGCCAAATTACTTGGGAATTTGCCTTCAGCAGCCCCCAGCAACTCTGGATTGACATTCTAAAGCAGAAAGCAGATTTATACATGAAATCACCTGCCAAACATGAGTGCCGAGCATAAGATTCTGTGGCCAAGCTGTGAGGCAGTCGGTGCAACAGCTTCCTTGAACTAAGAGGCAACCAGTTCTCGACCTCTGGCCAGAGACAGAATCGTTGCAAAAGCAAAGCATTGTGTAAATTCCAAATTCATTTGAAAGACAAACAACTCAAGGAGACCAAAAGTTGAGCAGGCCACAACCACAAGGTAAACAAGGACAGGAGAACAAATAGCACTGCAACAATCTGTCCTGAGCTTGGGGCTCAGTCATTCTGAACTCTTACTGAACTCAGCTGGTCCCACAGCCCATGGGCTTGCCTATTCCCGGGGAATAGGGCCAGAGCAAGTGCAGTGGCTCCAGGTGGCCAGTACAGAGCCATCAGAGAAAACTCATGGGAAAAATTTAAGAACTTTTTTCATTTTATTTAAAACTCGACAGAAGTGAGAGACTCACAAAAGCTGTGTAATCATAGGCAAAATATGCATTTGTCTGACAGACTGCCTGAACTACTAAAGAGAAATCAGCAGTCAGCACAACCTTCAGTAATATAGGCACAGAAAAGACAGAAGCACAGGAAACCATATAAATACTTAGAAAGTTAACAATCCTCCCATTATAGACCACATTCACTAAATCTAATTCATACTGAAATGTATTCTTCAAACTGTCACCTATCAAGAACGGACCACATCAGCACATTTGAGCCAGTACACACCATGGAGGGATAAAAGGCAACTGAAAAATACCTGAAGAGAAAGTAGATGGAATAAGGAAAACGCTGAGTCATGAATAACTCACCTCGGGAAAGTAAAGACTATAAACAGGATGTGTTATCTTTGATTTGGTTTCCAGTAGAGCTCTCTCCTTTCGCTGTATACTTTGTTGTAATTCTTGCCACTCCTAGGTAAAGTAAAAATCAAACATTTGAAATCGTTTTGAAGTTTCCATCTTCTTCCAGCTATTATTCCTGACAATGCTAACTACTACTGAGTTCAGTCCCAAAGACCTGATCATTTCCCTGCTCTAAACTTACAACACATTATTTCATAAATCAAATCTAACCCTTCGGCATCAACTACATGGGTCGTGATCTGATCTGAGCCAATCTCTTCAGTCTCCTAACACTGCCTTCCTCTTTGCACTTTCTATTCTAGTCATTTCGAACTATCTTGACTTCTCTGAACTCACCAAGCTATTTCACTCCTCCTAAACCCTGTTTGGATTTGTTTTCTCCCTCTGTCTTTAACCTGGCAAATCCTCCTATTATTCCCTTAGGAACTGCTAAAGCCTAAACCATGAGTTCCCAAATACCAGAAATTTCCCTCAACTTGAGTTGATCACTCCCTCCTCTGTGTTATCACTGTACCTGGCAAAAATGTGCATAATCTCTTTTGTACTTTAATGTTTACTTACAAGTCTGCCTTACCCACTAGCCTGTCATTCAAGGGCAGAAACTGTTTTACATCTGGCTTGCATTTCTGTCATCTAACACAGGGCTTGCAATGTGGCAGATAATGAATAATTGTATAATTATTTGACAATTGAATGAATGTATTTTGGTATCTAAAGAAACTAGTCTGTCACTTCTAACCCTAATACTGTACTCAGAAAAGAATATGTCAACTCTTTCTCAAAACGTGGGTGGGGAAATAATTTCTTTGATAGGCTTTAATTTCCTGGCAATCAATTTAATTCCCGAAGTACAAAAACGGTCAAGGGCCAGCAACTGCTGAAAAGTCACCCTTGTTTTTCCCCACCATTCCCAAGGGCAGGTACATTACAGGCATACCTCATTTAATTGCACTTTGCACATGTGTGCTTTACAAATACTGTGATTTTTACAAACTGAAGGTTTGTGGCAACCCTGTGTTGAGCAAGTCTCTTGTTCTACTGTTGCCATTTCTCCAACAGCGTTTGCTCACTTCGTGTCTGTGTGTGTCACATTTTGGTAATTCTTGCAAGATTTAAAACTTCTATCTTATTATATTTGTTACGGTGATCTCTGATCACTGATCTTTGATGTTACTACAGTAATTGTTTTGGGGCACCACGAACCATGCTCACCTAAGATGGCAAACTTAATAAATATTGTGTGTATTCTGACTGCTCCACCAATGGGCTGTTCCTCCATTTCCTCCCCTCCTCTTGGCCTCTCTATTCCCTGAGACACAACAATACTGAAATTAGGCCAATTAATAACCCTACAGTGATCTCTCAGTGTTCAAGTGAAAGGAAGAGCCACATGTCTCTCTAAATCAAAAGCTAGAAATGATTAAGCTTAGTGAAGAAGGCAAGCTGGAAGTTGAGACAGGCTGAAAGCTAGGGCTCTTGTACCAAATAGACAAGTTGTGAATGCACAGGAAAAATTCATGAAGGAAATTAAAAGTGCTACTCCAGTGAAAACACAAGTGATAACAAAGTGAAACAGCCTTACTGTTGACACAGAGAAAGTTTTAGCAGTCTGAACAGAAGATCAAACCAGCCGTAATAGTTCTTTAAGCCAAACCTTAATCCAGAGCAAGGACTTGCCTCTTCAATTCTATAAAGGCTGAGAGAAGTGAAGAAGGTGCAGAAGAAAAATTTGAAGCTAGGAGAGGTTGGTTCGTGAGGTTTCAGGAAAGAAGGCATCTCACTAACATCAAAGTGCAAAGGGGAAGCAGCAAGTGCTTGTGGAGAAACTGCAGCAAGCTATCCACAAGGTCTAGCTGGGATAATTAACGAAGATGGCTACACTATGTAACAGATTTTCCACACTAACAAAACAGCCTTACACTGGAAGAAGATGCCATCTCAGACTTTTCATAGCTAGAGAGAAGTCCATGCTCGGCTTCAAAAGACAGGTTGACTCTTCCATTAGGAGCTAATGCAACTAGTGACATTCAGCTGAAGCCAATACTTGCTTAGCGTTCTGAAAATCCTAGGGGCCCTTAAGAACTATGCTAAATCTACCCTGCGTGTGCTCTCTAAATGGAACAACAAAACCTGAATGATAGAACATGGTTTATTGAATATTTTAAGTCCACTGTTGAGATCGACTACTCAAAAAAAAAAAAAAAAAAAAAAAAAATCCTTTCAAAATAGTACTACTGCTCATTGACAACGCACCTGGTCACCCAAGAGCTCTGATAGAGACATACAGTAAGATTAATGTTGTTTTCATGACTGCTAACACAACATCCATTCTGTAGTCCATGGATCAAGGAGTAATTTTCACTTTCAAGTCTTACTATTTTAGAAATACATTTTTTAAGGCAACAGCTGCCACAGATAGTGATTCCTCTGGTGGATCTGGGCAAAGTATACCGAAAATCTTCTCATTCACCCTTTTACAAGCCATTAAGTATATTTATGATTCATAAGAAGAGTCAAAACATCAACATTCACAGGAGTTTGGAGAACTGATTTCCAACCCTGATGGATGACTTTGAGGGGTTCAAGACTTCAGTGGAGGAAGGAGTACTGCAGATGGGGTGGAAATAGCAAGAGAATTAGCAGTGGAGCCCAAAGATGGAACTGAATTGCTGCAATCTCATGAGAGAACTTGAGCAGATGAGGAGTTGCTTCTTATGGAGGAGCAAAGAAAGTGGTTTCCAGAGATGGAATCTACTCCTGGTGAAGGTACTGTGAAGATTGTTAAAATAACAACAAAGGACTTAAAAGATGACATAGACTCAGGTGACAAAGCAGTGATAGGATTTGACAGGTCTGACTCCAATTTGAAAGAAGTTCTATTGTGGGTAAAATGCTATAAACAGCATTGCATGCTACAGAGAAATCATTTGTGAAAGAATAGTCAATGCAGCAAATTTTACTGTTGTCTTATTTAAAAAACTGCCCCAGCCACTGCAATCTTCAGCAACCACCACCCTGAATAGTCAGTAGCCACCAACACCTAGGCAAGAGCCTCCACCAGCAAAAAGATCACAATTTGCTGAAGGCTCAGACGATGGTTAGGATTTTTTAGTAATAGAGAATGTTTTCATTAAGGCATATATATTGTTTGAGACAATGCTACTGCACACTCTATACACTACACTACAATATAGTGTTAAACATAACTTTCATATCCACTAGGAAACCGAAAAATTCATTTGATTCGCTATATTGTGATGTTAGTTTCGTTCTGGTAGTCTGGATATAAGCCTGTAGTATCTCCAAACTATGCCTGCAATTCCTCATATTTTTATCCTTTGCCTTTTCCTTTTATTCCTCTCTACTTGACCCTCTCAGGCTACTCGGGGAAACTCTTTTTCTCTCCTAAACTACAAGGGTACCTTTTAGGTCAATGGCCTAGTCAGAAAGAACAGAACAACACAAACATAAAGGAATGGCTGATCAGTTTACAGTTCATTTGCACTAAGCCTCTAAGGACCCATTATTTGTCCAACAAACCCTCTTTTCTATAGCCCATCCATAAATCAGGTGCAAACTAACGCCATACCATGAGATTTTTTTCTATTTTCTACCCTCACAATCTTAGTAAGTTCCTTAGAGACACCTCTTTTCCTTAAGGTCTTATATACTTCTTGAAACAAGGTGGAATTTTGTAAATATTAGTTTTTCCCTTAACCAACCTCTAGACATTAGAGTCCACAGTAATGTTTCTTAACTCTAAACATTACCTGCAACTCTGGAAAGACTCAGTTCAGTTCTAAGTCACTGCTTAGACCATAACCCACCTTTCCTAACTCATTTGCAGACTCAACTCCAACAATGAAAACCATTGTAAGACACCAAACTGGCTTCGATTTAGACCCACATCCTATACTATCTAGCAACTTAAAGATTTCAGAAAATTAAGAAGTCCGGGTGCCTGGGTAGCTTAGTCGGTTAAGTGTCTGACTCTTGATCTCAACTCAGGTCATAATCTCATGGCTCATGGGGTGCAGCTCCGCGTAGAGCTTTACCCTGACAGCGCAGAACCTCCCTGGGATTCTCTCTCTCTGTTCCTCCCGTTTGCATGTGCTCTCTCAAAATAAATAAATAGACTAATTAATTAATTAAAAAAAAATTAAGGGGTCCAATCCTTGTTAGAAATGATTTTTCTTTATAATTCTGACCATCCCACAAAAATATTCTTACAAAATAATATGATTGTAAAATATACTGATATTATTTAAGACAAGTAAACAAAACAAATTAAAAAACAACAAAACCCAAAACAATCAGAGGTATATAACTCCAATTATTTAAACTTATAATATAAGTCTTACTGCTTCGTCATCTTTGTTTTGTTTTTCATCTTGCTCTCTATCAGAGTCTCTGTCACTACCATCATCTTTTTCACTCTGGGATTCTCTATTCGTTTCTTCTTCTTCAGAATCACTGCCTTTGTCAGAAACTTCTTCTTCATCTTCCTTTACTGCAGCTTCCTAAAAGGAAAGAGCAACCACAAAAGTTTTGAATACCTCAGTGAATATATCATTCAGAGCCCCAGAAGCTAACTTTTTGTCATTAAAATTAAATTGGCTCAAGATTATAATTTCACTATACATACAGAATTTTAGAGAATTATAAACACATTTACTTATAAATATGTGGTAGTCAGACTAAAGACTTTAACATTTGGCTTATTTGTCTACTGTTATTTTATTTTTGTTTGTAAAATAAAAAATACTTTTATTTTTATTTACAAAGTATACTACCACAATGGCAAAGATGGCTCATCTTTCAAAACACCAATCATACAATATATTTTATTCGGGATGGGGAAATGGGAAGTTTATAGAAAAGTACTGCTTTGACAGTTTAGTATTATCTTCTATGGCTGACAGAATATAATGTAGTAAGGAAAGCCAATATCCCAGACAAGATACTTACTAATCCATTTCAAGAAGCAAGAAAGAGAACAGCAAATTAAATGCAAAAGAAGTCAAAGTAAATAATACAGACCAGAAATCAATTAAAGAGAAGGCAGATACACAAAAGAGAAACCTAAATAAAACCAAAAGTTGGTTCTTTGAGGGGCGCCTGGGTGGCTCAGTCAGTTGGGCGTCTGACTTCAGCTCAGGTCATGATCTCAGAGTTCGTGAGTTAGAGCCCAGTGTCAAGCTCTCTGCTATCAGCACAAAGCCTGCTTCGAATCCTCTGTCTCCCTCTCTCTGCCCCTCCCCAACGTGTGCATGCGCACGTGTGCGCTCTCTCTCCCTCAAGAATAAAATAAACATTAAAAAAAAAAGTTGGTTCTTTGAAAAGATTAATACAACTGCAGCAAGACTTCCATTAGGCAAGACTGATGAAAGGAAAAAGAGAATACAAATTACTAATATTAGGAATAAAAGAAACATAACTACAGATCCAAAGGACATTACAAATAAAGGATATTATCAATAACTGTCAATAAATTTGATAACTTACAGGAAATGGACAAGCTTCTTGAAAGACGTAATATACTAAAATTGATATACGGAAAAAAGAAGAATTTGCTAAAGAAATGGATTCTATAACTAAACCCTTTTTAAAACTCCAAACCCAGATGGCTTTTCTAGATAATTCTTCCAAATAACAAATCCAATCTTACACAAACTCTTCCAGGAAAAAGAAAGAAAGAATACTTCTTGTTTAATGAGGCCAACATAAACCTGATACAAAATCTGGCAAGGGTATTACAAGAAGGGAGAAAGGCAAACCAATATTCTCTCATAAAAATAAATGTAGGAGTCCTAAATAAAATATTATCAAGTCCAAATAAATATGAAAAAGGATACTATGTTATGACCAAATGAATTTGTTCCAGGAATGCAAGGATAGCTTAAAATTTTTAAATGCATCAGGATAACTCACCACATTACAAAAAGGAGAAAAATCAGTCACCTCAACAAATGGAGAAATGGCATTTAATAAAATTCAGTATTGCTCATGATAAAAATTCTCAGCAAACTGGGAACAGAAGGGAATACTTCCTTAACCTGATAAAGAATATCTACAAAAACCATGTAGCTAACATCATACTTAACAGTTTGTTTCCTTTCTCCTGGAGATAAGCAAGATGATAAGGGTGGCCACTGTCCCCATTCCTAACGAGCATTACACTGAAAGTTCTAGCTAGTAGAGTAAGGCAAAAAGGAAAAGGAAGAGAAGGAGGCATAAAGATTAAAAACAAAAAAGTAAAACTATCTTTATTCCCAGATGGCATGATTATGTACATGGAAAATCTTTTTAAAAGTACCTACAAATGGTTAGAATTACAAGCATACCTTGGAGATATTGCAAGTTCAGTTCCAGACAGTAGAGCGGTTAATGCAATCAAGTCAAATGACTTTTTTTGTTCCCCATTACATATAAATACTATACTGCAGAATGTTAAGTGCACAAACAGCATTATGTCTTAAATCATGTGCATGCCTTAATTAAAAATACTGCTAAAGAATGCTATCACATGAGCTGCCAGAGAGCTGTAATCGCTGATCACAGATCACCATAGTGAATATAATAATAATACAAAGTTTAAAATATTGAGGGCATTACCAAAATATGACAGAAACACAAAGTGAGCAAATGCTGCTGGAAAAATGGCGCTGATAGATTTGCTCAACACAGGGTTGCCACAAACCTTCAATCTGTAAAAAATGCAGTATGTGCTAAGTGCAATAAACAGAAGTGCAATAAAACAAGGTATGCGCATATTGTCAACATATGCCCCTTGATACAAGGTCAATATTTAGAACACAACTGTATCTCTACACACCAGCAATAAACACTGAAGAATGGATTTTTTAAAAATGTTATATGCAACAGCACCAGAAAGTATCAAATGCAGAAGGGTAAGTAAATCTAATGAAAGATGTGCCATACCTCTGCCACTGGAAATTACAAAACACTGCTGAGAAAAAATTAAGGAAGATCCAAATTAATAAAGATAAACCATAATTATGAATAAAAAGACTCAATATTGTTCATGTGAATTCTCCCTACACTGAAGCACAGATTCAATGCAATCCTCATCTAAACTCCAGGAGCTTTTTTTGGTGGAACCTGCCAAGCTTATTTTAAAAATGTTGAGGGAAATGCAAAGAACCTAAAATAAGCAAGACAATTTTAAAGAAGAGTTTGAGAACTTAACACTAACATATTTCAAAACTTAATATAAACTCATCATAATTAAGACCATGTGGTTTGGAACAAGAATAGACAAATAATCAATGGAATGGTCTAGTGAGTCCATAAACAGATCTGCACAACATCCTTATGGTCGCTTGTTTTATGACAAACCATCACTCCAATTCTGAGAAAAGGATGATCTTGTCAATAAGTGGTGCTAGAATAAGTGGTCCATAATCCCTATCTCACACTATTCACAACAATTAATTCAAGATGTAGCTAAGCTAAATATAGTAAGTAAAATAATATTTCTAGGAGAAAACAGAAAAATATCTCCAGGTTCTTGTGACAGGCAGAAATGTCTTCAACAAGAAACAAAAATACTAACCATAAAATTGATAAAACAGACTTCCTTAAAATTAAGTACCATCAAAAGCTACCACTAAGACAGTAAAAAGGACTCACATCCAGAATATATAAAGGGAACCCTACAAATCCATAAGACAACCCAACAGAAAAAGAGGATATCCAAATGGCCAGTAAATATATGAAAAGATGCTCATTATCATTAGTTATCAAGTAAATAACAAATAAAAACCACACAGAGATACTGCTACAAATCCACCATTGTGGTTAAAATGAAAAAGAATGGTAGAACTACATATTAGTGAGGATGTGGAACAACTGGACTCAGGTTTTGCTAGTATGAACATAGAATAGTACAACTCTGGAAAATAGGCTCTTTTCAACAAACTCAACATACACCTATTTGTGACCCAGCAATTCCAATGCTAGATTCCACATACCCCAAAAAAATGAATGTCCACAAAATGACATGTGCATGAATAAACACAGCACTTTTACTCATAACAGGCAAAAACTAGAAACAACCCAAATGTTCACCAACCAAAGATAGGTAAATTGTAGTATATTCAAAAAATGGAATATCACATACACACAAAGAATGAACAGGTGCTATCCACAACACAGATGAATGTCACGGACATAATGCTGAATGAAAGCAAACATTTCCAATTATATCAAGCTTAAGAATAGGCAAAACTGGGGCACCTGGGTGGCTCAGCTGGTTAAGTGCCTGACTTCAGCTCAAGTCATAATCTCACAGTTTGTGAGTTCAAAGCCCCACGTCGGGCTCTCTGCTGTCAATGCAGAGCCTGCTTCAGATCCTCTGTCCCCCTCTCTCTGCCCCTACCCCACTTGTGCTTGGGCACATATGCTCTCTCTCTCTCTCAAAAATAAACAAACATTAAAAAAAAAATAGACAAAACTAATCTATGGTAATAAGAGCCAGAACAGGAAGGTATGGAGGTAAAGGGAGGGATCCTTGAGAAGGGGCATAAGCAAGTTTTCTAGGGTGTTAAAGTTTTCCATCTTAATCTGGGTATCATGCATACACATATATGTAAAATTTCAGGAGCTATACACATAGGATTTGAACATTTTAGTATAAGTTACATGAAAATAAAGATAATGATAATAACAGTATTAACTTACACTCCCAACAACTCCATTTGCCTGCTTTTGTTTCTGTTGCTTTGATTGTGGTAAGGGCACAGGTGTAGGTTTTTTTTTTAAAGGTTTCTTTTTTTTCGATTTAGCAGCTTTCTTAGGTCCTTTACTCTTCTGCTGCCATCCTCCTTTTGTCCTATTCTTGTTAGTATCACCCTGCTGTAAATCACAACATACATACACACTCAGAAGTTATAACAATAGTTTCATTTGGGAGTCATAGTAATTTTTAGATAAAAATGGCTAAACTAAATGTTTTCATAAACTGAATTACTCTCCCACAGCAATATAAATCAATCAGAACTAAACAAAACATTTCCTTCACCAGGAAAGATAGGTAAGAAAAATCAAGTTTTTACCCCATCTTCTGCTGGCTGTTCCTCTGCAGCACAGATGGACTGTTCCTTTTCAAATACTTCCTGGAGGTAGAGAGAAGAAAAATATCTCTATCAACTTACATTTATCTTTCAGATAAACAAAGCAATCTTTCAAAATAGATGACCAATACACTTTTTAACTGGTGACAATTGGTGGGTGAAGGAAGAACAGGAGATTTTTAGCAATTACTAAATGATGTGTACAAATTTAGCAATTACTAATTTACACTTTGGAAGTTACCTTCTAAAATATCTCACATCTGTCTTGAATACATTTGAAAAGTACAGTCTACTTAAATTTATAAATGCAATGCCTTAAGATATGTAAACTCATTATAAAGTAAAAATTATTCCACAGTTTAGAGTAACTAAGGAGAGGCGCCTGGCTGGCTGCATTGGTAGAGAGTGCGACTCTTGATCTCAGGGTCATAAGCTCAAGTGCCACACTGGGGATAGAGTCTCCTTAAACAAACAAACAAACAAACAAACAAACACTTAGAAAAAAGTTTAAATAATTAAATGACTAAGAAGTGGAACACCAAAAATATCCATATAACCTAAAGACATATCCACTGTATAATCCACTTAGGATCAGTACAAAAGCCATAAATTTGGGATTTAAATTCCAGTAAGATTTCAGTGAGAATCTATACTAGAAGACAGTAAGTGATGTTCGTTGTATTTATAAACTCCTTGGAATTACTAAAGTTAACAAATAAAAACAATGATAACTTGGGCTCTAAACTATTAGCCTAATTCAGGGGTCCGCAAACTATGGCCCATTGTCTCATTTTTAAATAAAAGTTTTATTAGAACTCAACCATGCCCATTTGTGAATTCAGTAGTTGCTACAGAAACTGTGGCCTATAAAACCTAAAACATTTATTAATTGGACCTTTATAGAAAAAGTGTGCCAGCCCCTTGTCTAATTCTATCATCTCTGCTTCATCATTTTTTTTTTCATTTCTTCATTTTTTAGCTAGATTCTAATACTTAAATTACTCTCAGGTACTGTTCATACAAGAACTGGAAGATAAATGGTTGATTCTTTCCCTTCTTCCAGGGCAATTCTGCTTTTTCTTCTACCAATTATCCCAGAAGTTCAACAGTTGAAGGCCAACTTTTGCTCACTTTTCAGGCTGGGAATTCCAAAGCATGTGGGTAGTATAAATTTGGATTCTAACCCAATCCTAGCCACTGGCTTAGAATTTCCTCTTCTCCCAGAGGGCACGTCTCATCCAGAGTCCATGACACAAATGTTTCCTTACCACCTGCTACCATAAAACCAACATCTTTAATTTGATATATCCTACTACAAAATGCTTTTCCTAACAGAGGTTTTTGTTTGTTTTTTTGAGAGAGAGACAGAGACAGAGACAGACAGAGAGACAGAGTGTGAGCATGGCAGGGACAGAGAGAGAGGGAGACACAGAATCTGAAGCAGGCTCCAGGCTCTGAGCTGTCAGCACAGAGCCCAACGGGGGGGCTTCAACCCACAAACCACGAAATCATGACCTGAGCTGAAGTCAGACACTTCACCAACTGAGCCACTCAGACACCCCACTAGAAATTTTACACACAGTGTTTAAATGCATACTAGGTTTCCTACAGATGTTCACAGACCCCAGAGTAGAACAGGCTAAGATCTGCCATTAGGTGAATAAGTAGAGTTGAAATAGTACAATCAAAAACAAGTTCCAACTTGGGAGGTAATGCAAATTTGTAATAGAAACTGAGAAAAACAAGATACAGGAAACATATACAATGTGACTGGATTTAATGAAAAGGAATGAGAAAAGTACCAGTATGTATATACACAGAGTAAATATGAGCATGAAGAAAGACATGAAAAGATATACAGAAGACTAAATTCTGGTCTGGAGCTGACAAGGGCTTTCCTGAGGAAGGTGGGTTAGAGAAGGAATCCATGATAGTAAAAACATCATTTAGCCCCACAGTTATTCATGCATTAGTGTATCTACAGTGATGCGCTTCAAAATCATTAATTTCAGGGTGGTAGGACTTCAGGTCATTTTAATTTCTTCTACTTTTCTACATTGCCTGAACTTTTTTCCCCAGACAGCATGAATTTTTCACATAATTAGAAAAAAAAATATTTTCACTGTAATTTAACATTTTTTAAAATAAAAAAATTGAGAGTAAATTCTCTAAAGAATTGACTAAACAGGGGCACCTGGGTGGCTCAGTCGGTTGAGCAGCCGACTTCAGCTGTCATGATCTCACGGTCCGTGAGTTTGAGCCCTGCGTCGGACTCTGTGCTGACAACTCAGAGCCTGGAGCCTGTTTCAGATTCTGTGTCTCCCTCTCTCTGACCCTCCCCCGTTCATGCTCTGTCTCTCTCTGTCTCAAAAATAAATAAACATTAAAAAAAAAAGGAAATGACTAAAGAGTAGGTAAAGAAATTCTCAACAATAATCAATAATTAATCTTTGTATAAAACTTTACAGTTTAAATACTATATGCACATTGCCTTGTTATTATGTTTTACAGGGAATTAACAAATCATCACATGAAATAGAATTAATCTATTTTCCAAGGGTTTTTTTGTATGTAAAAACTAATGTGAAAAACTGAAAATTTATTTAAAATGTCAAAACAGCTAAAAGGACTTGCAAAATTAGATTTTACGACTACAATAGTTTTGACTTTAAGAATACATGACTTAAAATGAGAAAATAAATAAAAGAACTTTAACATATAACTCTCTCCCCGGGGACTTTTTTCACTGCAGTATAGTTGACACACAATGTTACATTAGTTTCAGGCATACTACATAGTGATTCAACAACTCTATGCATTATGCTATGTCACCACACAAGACCATTACAATGCCTTTAACTATATTCCCTATGCTGTACCTTGAATCCCATGATTTATTCCATAACTGGGGAAGCCTATACCTCCTATTCCCCTTCACTACTTAACACATAACTCTTTTTTTAACATGTAACTCTTAAAGAATAAAAATAAGAAATTACTTACTGCCATTGTTTGCCTTGTCAATTTAACCAACACTGTAACTAGGGATCCTACTGTGATGTTGTTGCTATCTTCATCATCCAATACTAGAAGATGAAAGTAAAAAAATAAAATTCAATTTGGTACTTCAGTATTTCATGTACACATTTTAAACTTACTCAATAAAAAATAATTTGTCTATTCTGTATAAAATGCTCCACTAGATGCTTTCAACAATGTACTCATTTAATCTTTAAAATGGCCCTATGAAGGGGCAGCTGCATGGGTCAATCAGATGAGCGTCTGACTCTTGATTTCAGCTCAGGTCATGATCCCGGGGTTGTGGGATCAAGCCCCATGTCAGGCTTGACTGTGGAGCCTGCTTTAAGACTGACTGTTTCTCTCTCTCTCTCTCTCTCTCTCCTCTCCCTCTGCCTCCCCCTCCCCCAACCTCGCTTTCTCTAAAATAAAATAAAATAAAATAAAATAAAATAAAATAAAATAAAATA
>NW_024412394.1:66112407-66183928 GCF_014898765.1 Herpailurus yagouaroundi
TAAAATAAAATAAAATAAAATAAAATAAAATAAAATAAAATAAAATAAGTTAAAATTTAAAAAATAAAATAGTCCTATGAAGCATTATTATTATTTCCATTTTAAAGAAGAAACTGAGGAGGCACCTGGGTGGCTCAGTCAACTGAGTACCCCACTCTTGATTTCGGCTCAGGTCATGATCCCAGGGTCATGGGATTGAGCCCTGCGATGGGCTCTGTGCTGGAGGGTGGACCCTGCCCCTCTCCCTCTCTCTCTCTCTCTCTCTCTGCCCTCGCCCCAACTCACACTCACTCTAAAATAAAAAAAGATAATTAAAAAAAAAAAAAAAAGAAAAAACTGATGTTCAAAACTAATGTAAAATTAAATGCCTGAGGTCACATAATGGCCATATTTGCACTGCCAAGTTTCAAACCCAGGTGTTTTAAAACAAAGTATAATGTGAGCACTGCTATACCACACCTTTCTTTCATACCGATATAAAAAAGGGTTCTGTTACTCTCTTAAACTATGCAAACCTCGTATTCACAAGACTTTAACTATATCATCAATGCCAGCCTGCCAGTCAGAAATAAGATAATTAGGACTAGTATTCCAAGTCACATTAAATTTATTTTTTTAAGGCAAAAACTTCCAAGATTTGTTTATATTAAAAAACACCTTTAAAAGTTTTCACAATGTTTTTGCAATTGTTTAATTTTTTAAAACCACATTTGCCAAAAAAAAAACAAAAAACAACTCTACACTTGCCACACATATTGCCAAAAGCTAAAGCTAGTAAGATAAGCTTACCATTAAAATTAGTAACATTAAAATAAATGTTAAAATAAATTACTACAACATCAAACAGATCTTATTCAAATATGTAAATAATTCATTTCACCTACAAGTTTTATCTGTAAGAGTTTTCTTCACTATGTATTTCCGCCTATAGATTTTTCTGAGCTTGTTATGTTTATTTTACATAGATGTAGATTAGCATACTATGTTGTGGCCTACATTAACACACTACCAGTTGGAAAAGAATGGCCTCCAACAAACTATCACTATCTCTCTTCAATTACTGGCTGTGAGGTGCAACAGCTAGGCACCAAGAAGGATACAATATCCTTTCTTCAATCTGGAAGTCTCCATTATCTTTCCATTATCAAATCTGGGCTACACATTCATCAACACCGCACAGTTGTATGTGCATGAGCACTGCACACGAGTTAATAGCTATAACTGTATCCACCGGCCATTTGATGCTTTACGGTGAAGAAAAAGCCTACAGGTGATTCTACACAGCCTCTAGGCAATGTGGGAGAGAGATCCACCATCTCCAGCACTAGATAATGCAGATGCCCCTTTCCTGCTTCTAAACTGCTTCTCCTCTCCCTCCCTTAACTATATTACTCATATTACACATTGGGACAGCACTGTGAAAATACAGTAAATTGTCTATACAAGAGGCTATGGAATGACATACATCATGAAGTTTCCCAATGAGGTTGAATATTCTTACCTTACTTCTAACAAGAAAATCTGACATTCATTTTTCTAAGCAGAATGTACTTTTTATAGCTCTTGATTATTATCAGAGTTATCTCTTAAGTCCCAAATTGGATTTTACTTGAATAGTTTCTATTTTCTTTTTTTACTTGCATAGTTTCTGATTTAAATTGGTCCTAAATGAAACTTTTACTGTTTTTAAGTGTTTGAAGACTCACAAACCCACAAGGAAATCCGAACTCTTCACCAAAGCAGTCCCTACATGTATCCTACACTCCAGCTGATTTGAAACCAGACTGCAGTTTTACCTTACTTTCTCAAACACCCCAATCTTTGAGTCATTTATCTCTTTTCAATTCCATTAGAATGCAAACTTAGAAAGGTAGAGGCTTTGTCTAACTCACCACTGCTTCCCGAACACCCAGATAAATGAGTGGCACTCAATAGTTGTTGAATGCATGAATGACACAACGTCCGTGTCATTCATTTCACACTTGCTTTATGATTCCTTGGTATTAATCCTATGTTTATATCCTCTTTCCTCAACTAGACTATAAGCCCCTTACAGACAGAAACCACCCCTAACACATCCTTGTATTTTTGGTCCCACAAAAATGTTCTCACACTTACCCTGTGATTTTATGTCCATAGTCACATATGGGAAACTCCCAAGGACAGCCATAACCTCCTCATATTTTTCATCTTCAAGGAAGTGCAGTAGATTGTGACGATCTGATTCTTTTAAACTCACCAAATCCTGGATAGTCTTAATTTTGTACTGAATTTTAAAAGAGAGAAGAAGAAAGAAAATAAATCCTAAAGTCATAGAATTTTTCACAAAAGGAAAATTAGCATGTTTACTAAAACAAAATCCAACAACTTTTAAAAAAATGTTAAGATTACACAGGGTCCCCAACTTACAATGGTTCTACTTAAAGCTTTTAAACTTTACAATGCTGCCAAAGCAATATGCATTCAGTAGAAACCATACTCCTGAGTTTTGATCTTGTCTAGGACTAGTGATATTTAATACAATATCATCATGATGCTGGGCAGCAGCAGTGAGCAATAGCTCCCAGTCAGCACGTGCTCACAAGAGTCAACAATCCATACACTTAGAACCACTCTGTTTTTCATGTTCAGTATTCAATAAATTATATGAGATAGATACTCAACACTTTACTATAAAACAGGCTTTGTGTTAGATGATTTTGCCCAAGTGTAGGTTAATGTAAGTGTTCTGAGCACGTTTAAGGTAGGCTAGGCTAAGCTACTGTATTTGGTAGGTTAGATGTATTCAATGCATTTTTGACTTAGGATATTTTCAACTTACAATCGATGGCTTTATGAGGATGTAACCCCACTATAAGCTGAGGAAGATCTACATACACATTTCAAAGCAAACAATACAACTTTATAGCATTTCATGGCCTTTTATCCAAGGAAATTCAAATTAAGAATTTTTTTTATTACAAAGTTAAAACAGAGTAATTTTTTAATTTTAGAAAAAATAAAGTTAGGAGGAAAAGACAGTAACATTCATAGACTCTTGACCCAAGCAAGAATGACTGTCATCTTCTATGCTCAGTTTGCTGACCCATATTTTCAATTTTAATGATAAAAACCTTTAAGAGTATGAATTTATCTCCAAGTGCAGCTGCATCCTTATGGTTTTACTATGCAATTTTCTCATTTTTGTTGTTCTCTAAATATAGCTGTTACTGCACTAATATCCATCTGGGCTAAAGGGATACTTAGCAGAGTGTTAATTTCCAGCCATTTGGTGCTAGTTAATTTTTACTTTTGCAGACAGGGATTAGATCATGAGGTGTGTGGAATGTCCACTTTTCTATTACAAAGTTTTCGATTAGAAATGTGAACAAATCAGGGCGCCTGCATGGCTCAGTCGGTTAAGTGTCCAACTTTGGCTCAGGTCATGATCTTGTGGTCCGTGACCTCGAGCCCTTTGTCGGGCTCTGTGCTGACAGCTTAGAGCCTGAAGCCTGCTTCAGATTCTGTGTCTCCCTCACTCTCTGTCCCTCCCCTGCTCATGCTCTGTCTGTCTCTCTCTCTCTCAAAAATAAAGATTAAAAAAATTTTTTGTTTTAAGTGAACAAATTTATAATTGCAATACAATTACCTGAAAGGACAGAAAACTCAAATGCAAATTTCTAATATACATTAGTTCTACCTTAATATATTATCAAATCCAGGGGCACCTGGGTGGCTCAGTCTGTTGGGCAGCCGACTACGGCTCAGGTCATGATCTCACGGTCTGTGAGTTCGAGCCCCGCATTGGGCTCTGTGCTGACAGCTCAGAGCCTGGAGCCTGCTTCCAATTCTGTGCCTCCCTCTCTCTCTGCCCCTTTCTTGCTTGGTCTCTGTCTTTCTCTCTCTCAAAACTAATAAACATTAAAAAAAATTAGAAAAAAAAAATACCATCAAATCCAATGTCTGTCTTCTGCCCATTGTGTCTAGTGTATACAAAGCAATATTTAAAATCTCCTATCAGAATTATAATTTTAGTTTTTTTCTTGTATTTCCAAGTTTTTTCATTTATACATATTTTTGCTACATCTTAAGATTCATTGTTGGATCTTTACTACAGACTGCATTTTCTAAATAAGAAGCATCTTTATTTGATCTACTTATTTTTTGAAAACTTAATTTTTTTGTTCCTATTCAACCGATAAACCATTGCCCAACCTTTAAGCCAGGTATTAATGACTAGAAAGCATACACTGCACTTCTACTTGTATATTTATTTCTGGTAACATAATATAAGGAATAAAGTGCTAATTGCTAAAATATATTGGACCCCAAAGTAGTAAAATAACTTACAGTAGGTAAAAGATTATAAAACACCTACCTAATCAAGAAATTGTTAACAGAACTACTTGAGGGATAGTTTTAGAGTGTTTAAGATATTCTAAACCTAAAAAATTCGTAATAAAAACTTTTAGAACACTTTTCTCGTTATTTAAGTAACATAACAAATGGGCAAAACAGATTTTAAAGTGGCAAAGAATTACCTTTTTATGATTAGAAACCCTTCTAAGATTGTCCTCTTCAATGTGAGGCAGCTGCAGAAGGGGAGACTTAAACTGCTGAAGGCCTTGCACAGCCATCTGGGAAAGCTTCATGCAGTTTTCTAGGGATGCCAAAGTTGGAGCACGAAACTCCCTTTCTTAGAAAGAACAGGAGGAAAAGAAAAAACAAGGCTGGACTTTTTATACGTTCAGGAGTATATAATTCATCACAATAACATGATTCATGCGACTATCCTTAACACCTCATATTTTAAGATCATAGTGTTGACTTTCCTTTAAAAGTTATAAGATACCAAAAATACACAAATTTGTTCAAATGCAATAATCATTATCCAGCAAGAAGCACTGATTTAACAGAAAAATTCTTTGCATCACTTCCACAAATAGCAAATTATCAGTATCAAATACTGACACCATGCCAAGAACTGACATCAGCCATAACAACAAACCACAACCATCATCTCCTTTCCTAAGAGTCTCCCTTTCCATTACTGACCACAAACTCCCTCATTCTTTTTCTTCCTCCTCACTCTTTTTTTCCCTTCATGTGAAAAACACTACATATCAGATAAATCATCGTTACGTCACTTAAAAGAATTATTTCAAACTCACTGTTAAAATACAGAATAACCTAACTCTAAAAATATTCAAAGGAAAGAAGAGGTATATTAAATATTTGCAAACAATAAGTGACAACAAACAATAAAACAATAAATTCAAAAACATGAGTTGTGATAAAGACTTTACATAACGGAAAATATAGGAAAGAAGTAAGAAAAACCATGAACAAAAGTGGGAAAGCTGACTCAACCTACGGGCAGAATTACTGTAGGTACTCATAAATCTTAGAACTATGAAGTGTAATCTGCATATGCTTGCAAGAAAAAGTACAACATAATTAATTACATTTCCACCTCACCTTCACGACTTCGGGCCATTATTATTAGTTGGCAGATTACATTAACCATTTCTTGAAGTAGGGCAGGGCATTTTTTCAACATAAACTGCTGATCTGCAAAACAAGAGAAAACCTGAAACGAATCATTCTACTTTTACAATTATAACATCTTTATCATCTACAGTCCAAGACTAATACTAAATTTAAGTTGTCCCACAAATATTTCACACGACCTAATAAGAATTTTGCAGGCTGAAGTTTCTCCTAAGCAGCACTGTCAAAAATCAGTCAGAAAATTCTAGCTCAGATATGATGTTTCAAATTTTTAATGTTACAAGTGTTGTGCTTTGTAAGTTAACTCCCTTGTTTGGAAGAAATAGTCTTAAACTTAATTCTAATCTTACTATATTTAAGAACCTTAAAAATTTTCTTCTTGTATACCTAAGTTTCTGTAACTATGAATAAGTCCAAAGACTAAAATTGATAGTGAATGTCAATTCCATGCAGAAAGAAGAGAGGGGATGATAAAGAGGGGAAGGAAAAGGAACGAGACAGAGTCATTTTTACTGCACCTAATAGTTAACTGTTAAGATCATCCATGGGGTTGGTACTCAACCTAAAAAAATATTTGTTCCCTGTTTCTTAGATAACTGGTAAAAAGGGAGATGGTTTTGTATCTGTACAGAACATTAGAATTACCAGTTAACTTGCAACTCCAATAACAATGCCTAAATAGAGATCCTTCATTCCATCTTAAGTATCCTATCTTATCATCAACCAATGATCATCAATTGCCCTTGTTTTCAAAGGCATTTGATTATATTATTGGCTTTAAAATGGCAGAGGAGGAGCTTCATTCAGAAAGAACATTTATTCCCGAAGGATAATAACTTTCTTTGAAAACTTCAAATGAAATCATGCAAGTAAAAAAAAAAAATGACAAATTCATGGTATTCCTGGAAACACCACTGTCCCAATCCACTACTTTTATTTATTTATTTTGTTTATGTTTATGTTTATTCACTCCCTGAGAGAGAGAGAGAGAGAGAGAGAGAGAGAGAGAGAGCAAGAGCGGGGAAGGGTCAGAGACAGAGGGAGACACAGAATCTAAAGTAGGCTCTAGACTCTGAGCTGTCAGCACAGAGCCTGACACGGGGCTTGAACTCATGAACCACAAGATCATGACCTGAGCCAAAGTTGGATGCTTAACCGACTGAGTCACCCAAGTGCCCCACTGCTTCTCTTTTAAATAGATAGGTGGCTGCAAATACTTAGGAACCTTTAAATAAAGATTAAACACTTTATCAGCAACCACAGCTGGAAGTGGTGGTGGTAGTTGTGGAGCTGACTGAGGTATTGATTATGAAATCCATTTTTTCTTCCCCCCAAAAGCTTATAAAATCTTTTTTAAAAAGTCACTAGGAATTTTTGTATAATCTGCAACTGACTAAACATTTTTCAGAGTATTCTCTCACCCTGAAATACTAAATTTTAACATTTGCCAAAATATCGGACTTAGACCTTCAAAATATCTGTGAAGTAATTATGTAGCATAAAGATTTCTTTTTAAATTTTTTTTTTTCAACGTTTATTTATTTTTGGGACAGAGAGAGACAGAGCATGAACGGGGGAGGGGCAGAGAGAGAAGGAGACACAGAATCGGAAACAGGCTCCAGGCTCTGAGCCATCAGCCCAGAGCCCGACGCGGGGCTCGAACTCACGGACCGCGAGATCGTGACCTGGCTGAAGTCGGACGCTTAACTGACTGCACCACCCAGGCGCCCCTAAAGATTTCTTTTTAAAAGATCCTTGAGCAATTATTTGATTGAGCAAAAAAGAACAGCAACAAAAACATTGCACCATGAAGTCTAATTAAATCCGTTGCTTTTGCACCATTAAAACCGTGCAGATATTAGAATCATAAATACCTTCTTCAAGGGTCTCAGGAATTTTCATTCTAGCAAGATGAGACAGTAAAAGAACTCTGGCTTTCAGGCTATATGGGCAGGTAAGTGGAGGCTCATTCTTCTTTAAATTAATGCTGCCAATTTCTCTGATTAGCTAGAGTAAATAAAATAATTATTAAAAATATCTATATACTGAAAAGCATTAACTTTAATACCTAAATGCTTATTATATCAAGGAATTTAGGACACAGGTCTAACCTGAGGTATTAGAATATTATCTGTTGGTCTGCTTGTGGCATCTTTGTTATACTGAGGATCAAATTCAGAGGCTCCAGCCAAAACCATGATAAGACCTAAGAAAACAAAAGAAATATAAAGGTAAACAAATAAACTTGCTCATCTATTAATTTCCTCTCCTAGGATACTTTATTAATGTAGAGTGAGGCAGTTTTCCAATTGCGCAAAAAGCTAAAAATCATCTGAACTCCAATACTAAGTATTCATTTCTCCAACAAAAAAGAAACATTTCACTTTTTAAAAAGTGGACAGTATTACTTATCACAAGTGAATATAAACATACATTAAGGACCCCAAAGAAACCGGATGCATTAAAATCACTTCAAATACCATCTGTTTCTAGATTTAAGCACGTGTTCCACAGAAACTTTCTACAGAGTAACTATTAAGTATCCCATACTATGTTAATAACTATTATGTGAACAAAGGGGGCTCTATGGTTAAACAAGGCTGAGAAACAATGAGGTAAAAGAGTTTTAGGTTTCTTCGCTTGATGACTTCTCAGAACCTTAAGTAAACTGAAATACTCTATAATTTACAGAAATTTTTATCATGGAACCCTGAAGGGTTTGCGGGACATGTTCTTTGAAATACACATGATTTGCAGCTACATACACTATGAGCATTACTTGTTAGTCTATACAAGCTCCTTATTTTTTTAAATAATTTTTTTAAAATTTACTTATTTTGAGAACAAGAGAGGAGCAGAGAGAGAGGGAGAGAGAGAAAATCCCAAACAAGCTCCACACTGTCAGCACAGAGCCCAGTGCAGGGCTCGAACTCAGGAACCATGAGATCACGACCTCAGCTGAAATCAAGAGTCAGAGCCTTAACCAACTGTGAATCACCCAGGCGTCCCTGTTCAAGCTTTTTAATGACCGGCACTATAGTCACCTATAGTCATCAATCTCACCTTCCAGCAGAAAATACATACCATGTGCTCACTAAAAGCAGGACAATGTAGAGCTTAAGGGCACAGACCCTGGAGTTTTCACTTCCTAACTAAATGATGTAGGACAATATTCTTCACCTTTCTATGGGTCTCAGTTTCTCCCAATGTGCCTGACACACAGTAAGCACAGTAATATGTGTAAGCTACCTCTATCAAATGTTTTCATGAAAACAACTATTCCTGAGACAACTATGTAAATGATACCAACACTAAAGTAACCAAGGATATATAACCAAGCCCACCAGCTAAAAAATGCTTTTCTGATAGTACTGTATAAGGCTAAGTACCACACTCAGGAATAAAACAGAAATCAAGTTCACTGATGCAAAAAACACGTTAAAAGACATTATAAACATGAAACATTTTCATAAGGGGCTAAGTTTCCATATTAATATTTCAATCCAACATAAGGAAGAATGACATGTGTGCATAAGGGAGAGTAACTCACTCATTCCTCAGAAATAAAAGATCTGCTCACTTCTCAGAAATAAAAAATCTGTTCACACAGTCACATGACCCTGAGGAGTCTCTTTCTCATTACCAAAAAAATTAGTTAAATTGGCAAATCCAAAGTACAGACAAGTCCATTTAGGTTTTGGAACAAAAATGTATTCTCCAGTGAGACACAATTTAAAACTTTAAAACGTGTATCATCTCTTTTTTTTCCCAGAAGAAGAGAAGCAGGGCTTGTCTATGACAGGTCTATGATTTCTGCAGAGCAGAGATTCTGAAAGGCAATAAACACTACATACTCCAAGGATAAAATTTACAGTGTTAGCTTTATGGAATCAAAGAAAGCATCTTAAATGGAACTTTTTTTTTGCTAAAAAGAAATTCTGAAATAAGACTCTGGGAATGAAATATCCTGACAGTTTTCTTTCAGCATGCCCAAGACCTGACTTATTTTACTGAGATTAATACAGTGTAATGTACCGATTTAAGGCTTGGGAACCAGACTGCTTGAGTTCGATCCTGACTCTACCACTTAATATTTCCTTAAGCTCAGTTTCCCCATCTATCAAATGTGCTTAAAAACAGTAAAGATTAAATGAGTTGGGGTGCCTGGGTGGTGCAGTCGGTTAAGCGTCCGACTTCAGCCAGGTCACGATCTCGCGGTCCGTGAGTTCAAGCCCCGCGTCGGGCTCTGGGCTGATGGCTCAGAGCCTGGAGCCTGTTTCTGATTCTGTGTCTCCCTCTCTCTCTGCCCCTCCCCCATTCATGCTCTGTCTCTCTCTGTCCCAAAAATAAATAAACGTTGAAAAAAAAAAATAAATTAAAAAAAAAAAAATAAATAAATGAGTTAATATCTACATAATCCATAGTAACGCCAGGCATACAACAAATACTCAAGAAATATTAGCTAGCAATATTACAAAGTTAACCCACATGAAGCTTTACCATAAAATTTGTAGGGTAAAAAACATATATAGCTGAGTAAACGGAAATAATAGAAATACATGTGATAAAGGGTACCAGCCACTTTCCTCCAGCTTTAGTTATATGAACTGAGTATAAAACTGTGAAATAAAAGGTTTCCAGTGGAGTATGTATCAACTCCAAATAAATGACTCAGAAAATAATCTACTATCACAGATACTTAAATTTACTCACGTTTCATATCCATATTTCGGGTTTTATAAACAAAGTATGTATAAATCTGTGTTGTGCGTATTAGAATCTGGTCTCCACTATAGCGTATTGAGCGATACCACCAAGAGCCCTAAAACACAAATAAAATTAAACAATAAATAAAGCATCAAAACCACAATAAATATTAAGTCTAATGCAGAATATGTTACAGTCAAATTTCCTAAGCATTCATAAAACCAGTAACAATACCTGAGCTTTAGAACAAATGCCTTTGTTACTTATTTCAAATTATTTAGCAAGTATTTATACTGCCCAACACCTAAACACCAACCCACCTCACTACATATGTATGATTAAACCATTTCAGTTTCAGCTAGAAACTGAACACAAAACAGAAACGAAACAACCCATCACTATAAAAGCAACAAGCTGGTTCCTGACACGCAGTATGGATTCAATAAATATTTGATAAGTGGAGGACAATTTTACAGTCGATATACTACTTTCATTCACATGACTCCATACAGCTGGATCCTCACATAATAAACCTATGAAGAAGGCAAGACAGGTTAATTATTAGTCTCACTATGGGACTCAGGAACTGTAAGATCAGAAAGAAAACCACCAGTCACAAAAGTAACAGTAAAATCATAAACTTTATGGTATTTCCATATTGACATATTATGCAGCTGTTTTTAAAAATGAGGTGTATCTCCAACATAGGAAGCAAAAGAAGTCACAGAATGATAGAAAGACCACATTTTTTAAAAAGTGTGTACGTAAACATAATCCATAGAAAAATATCTGAAAGGGAGAACACCAAACTTAGCAGTGATTATCTCTAACAAAGAAATGAAGTTGAGGAAGACGGTAAAGGAAAACATTTCAAACTCTACATATACCTGTATTATTTCACTTATATGTAACTTTTGTATGGGAGGAGATATACTTTCACATACTTAAATGATATCACCTTTAGAAAACCTTTAAAGTATAGATGAATAGAAGATTCTTAAAATTCAAGGATCAATGGATTATATTCTAATACAAATTATAGGAGGCTCCAAAGCACCCCACCAATTCCCTTTCCAAAAAAAAAGTTAATAAAAAGAGCTAGCACTTACCACAACAACTGGAAGGATAACCATGAATGCCAATCCATATACAAGTAAAACCTAGAATTGAAGAGAAAAAAAATTATGGCTTTCACAGGTAAATTATAAAAACATCCATGAACACTTACCTTGAGGCTTGCGTGGGGGAGGCACTAACAAAAGCACTCTTCAGGGAGCGTGGGTGGCTCAGTCAGTTAAGCATTTGACTCTTGATTTCGGCTGAGGTCATGACTTCAGTTACTGAGTTCGAGCCCCACATCGGGCTCTGTGCTGACAGCACGTAGCCTGTTTGGGATTCTGTCTCCCTCCCTCTCTACCCCTCCCCCATTTGCTAGCTCTTAAAAGAAAAATGAACTCCTAAAAACAAAAAAAAGCACTCCTCTTATATTATTTCATTTAATTCTTACTTCATTTTCAAATTTTTCAAAGCTACTGTTATTATTTTTCTTTTGCAAATAGAAAACCTGCAGCACACATAGGTTACAGGACTTGTCCTAGGTCACACAGCTAGTAAGTGGATTGGAATCCAGGCATTTCAATTCTAAAACTTATGCTCTTATCCAATATAACAAGTCACCTTTTAATTTGCTCTGTAAATAATACCAGCAAAACAGCTTTTATAAATTATATTTTCCTTCCAGTCAGATACTTATAGCTCTACACGTTAGTAAGTAGTTAGTGCCTTGGAAATAAATGATAGAATCCTGGTTCCTTATCAAGGAGCAACTTCATAATGTTCTATTTACAAGTAATTTCTGTCTATTGGTCTTAGATTTTTCTCCTACTGCTTGATTCCAAATCTGGTAGCTAACTATCCTCTTCTCCAGTATTCCCACAGTAATCCTAAGCATGATAGACACACTTACACACAGAAAGCATATATCCCTAAGATAACAAATGTTTGTCAGCCATAAAATAACATTAAATAGCCATTTTCAAAACAAATTACAGACTATATGAATTCTTTTATTGCTTCAAAGATAGCTCCTAATCATTTTTAAGATATGTGAAATAGGGAAACATCTATTCCTGAATAGTAAGTTAATTCCTGATGTTTCAGAGTTGTAAAATCTATCACCAAATAAAAGTCTGATACCCTACTGCCTCCCTAAGTACCATATGGAATATATATCATTAATTTAACATATATTAACATTAATTTCACCTGGGTAAATGTGAAATGAAGGATAATTTAAATGTTGAGCACTACTTAGGATAGATACCATATAAAACCACAGTTCCCCAAACCAAGGAAATGACCCAACCTGAAACTACCTCCAAAAGAAATCACCACAGCTTTAAGGTTCTAAAACAACATTTAGAACACACTGCCCTTCCTCTGAAGAAAAACAAGCAAAAAAAATCCATACCGCCCCAAACAACAACCTAATAATGGGAACCAATTCTTTTCTTTATTATATAAAAAGTTTTCATAATACACAGTTAAATTAAAGACAGCATAACAGTATTTTGATATAGCTCTCTATAGTACTAAGATCTATCTAGCACATTATATGTGTCCTATTTACATGTACTCACCAAAATTGAGTTTTTCTGGTCAACTATCCAAGCTGGCAGGGCAATTCCAAAGCTTGTGGCTAAAATAGGAAGAGTATTTCTGAAGAATCTGCACTTCCAATTTTATTTATTTATATTTCAAAATTTGCACCCCAACCCTTCCCCCCCCAAAAAAAATCTTTCAGAAAGATTATATTATGTGTGTTCCCATTACAGAAAAGTCGATGGATTTTTCCAGAAGTGGGGGCAGGGGGGACTCGACCAAAGTATATGAATTCCTTCTTAGTAAATCTAAATTTTTTTATATGTCATTATGTAAACACTATGAATATATGATAAAATGTTTAAAGTCAGTAAAGAAAAACAGACTGTTTTCATCCAACTTTTATCAACTGCTAATTGGAAATTAATGACAATGATCACTCTTCTCAATCTGAGTTCTATCTTTCAAACTGGCTGCTAGAAAGAAAAATAAAAATTAGCTAAAGGAAACTCAATTTACATATCCATTTAACTCCTTGAGGTTATAATTTTCCTATTCACAAACTAAGAATCAAAATATTCCTTTCAATCTATTAATATTTTCACTTAAATACACAAACACACACACACACACTATATCACTAGTAATTTTTGATTATTATTTACCACACCTTGAGGGCCATCTGGATTTCCAAACTCTTCCCAGTTTTTCCGGGACTCTTCATCAGTTAAACTAGCATTAAGAACAAAATTGCAAAATTAGAAAACCACATCTGCAAAGTACTCACATATACAAACTCTATTAATGAACCAACTCATTTGTTATAGATATTAACTTCAGGAAATCAAGAAAAGCCTCTCTGAAATCAGATAAAAAGAAAGAGAAGAAAGCAAGGAATTCTACATTAAAGAAAATGCTAACTATTGAGACTTTAGAGAAATTCCTGGTTGGCCTGTGGGTTCTGAAGTTTTGCCAGTTCAAGTTGGAAGATAAAACTTTAGAAATTTTCTAAGCAAGCAGGGAGGATTACAGGGACTTTTTTCTTATATCCTTATACATTTTCCAAAATTTCTTCAATGAGCTTTGCTTATACTTTAATAATATACACCTACTTATAAACCCACTACAAATTAATAATAATAATCCCTCCAAAACTGGTACCACATTCTCAAAAGAAAAAAATGAACACCTGGAAAATTCCAATGCTACAGAAAAGGTCATTTTGCATTGTGCTGAGGTCACAATTTTCTCCTAAAACAACTGCCAGAAGGACTAGGGAAAAACCTGCTGAAACGATGCTTTTCTAATCCAGCAATATAAAAGTGACAGAGTGATTTTAAAAAATTTTTTTTAATGTTTACTTTTAATTTTTTTTTCAACGTTTTTATTTATTTATGGGACAGACAGAGACAGAGCATGAACGGGGGAGGGGCAGGGAGAGAGGGAGACACAGAATCGGAAACAGGCTCCAGGCTCTGAGCCATCAGCCCAGAGCCCGACGCGGGGCTCGAACTCACGGACCGCGAGATCGTGACCTGGCTGAAGTCGGACGCTTAACCGACTGCGCCACCCAGGCGCCCCATTAATGTTTACTTTTTGAGAGAGAGAGAGAGAGCGAGCACAAACTGCGAAGGGGCAAAGAGAGAGGGAGACACAAAATCCAAAGCAGGCTCCAGGCTCTGAGATGGCGGCACAGAGCCCAACACAGGGCTCAAACTCCCAAACCATGAGATCATGACCTGAGCCAAAGTCAGACATTTAACCAACTGAGTCACCCAGGCGCCCCCAGAGTGATTTTTTTAACACCTAAAAAGAAATATAACCTTTGACCTGGGCAGTGGTCCAAGGCACAAAATGAGAGTGGTTTTATTTCAGATCCCAAAATAGGTATTAAAAAAAAAACACTGAAAGAAATTTTCAATTCCTTCAAAAACTTTACGTTGTTAAGGAGACAAGGCAGACACACACAAAAATGACCAGTAAGATCGTAAGAAAGGCATTTTTGAAATCCATGTGGCAAAAGATTATGTTTATGTCCAAATCTAATTTTAACAGTATTTCTATTTCCCAGAACATATGCACATAGGATACAATGTAGTTTTCTATTCAACAAAGCTCCACAGTAAGAGACAGAATGCAGAAGTACCTTTAAAAAAACAGCAACAATTTTCAAAGAGTTCAATTTTTTTTCACCTAAACCATAATTTCTATCTTCTATTATTTTTTTTTAAGGTAAGCTCTACACCCAATGTATGGGCTTGAACCCATAACCCTGAGATCAAGAGTTGTATGTTCTACCAAATGAACCAGCCAGGTGCCCCCCTATTTTTGTTTTTTTTAATTGAAGTATAGTTGACACACAATGTTACATTAGTTTCAGGTATACAAGATAGTGATCTGACAAGTTTATACGTTATGCTATGCTCACCACTAACATAGCTACCATCTGTCACTACACAATGCTATTATAATACCATTGACTATATTCTCTATGTTGGGCCTTTTATTCCTTCTATAGACTTCTTAGACTATTATCTATAAACTTATTTTTTCTATAACTGTAAGTCTGTATCTCCCACTCCCCTTCACCCATTTTGCCCATTCTTCCATCCCATTCCCCTTTGGCAACCTGTTTGTTCTCTATATTAATGGGTCTGTTTCTGCCTTTTGGTTACTCCTTTGCTTTGTTTTTTAAGTCCCACATATAAGTGAAATCATATGATATCTGCCTTTCTCTTTAGCATAATACCCTCTAGATCCAGGTCCATCCATGTTGTCACAAATGGCAAGATCACATTCTTTTTTATAGCTGAATAATATTCCATTGTATAAATGAATACCACATCTTCATCCATTCATCTATCAATGGATACTGAGTTGCTTCTATACCTCGGCTCTTATAAATAATACTGCAATAAACATAGGAGTGCATGTATCTTTCTGAATGAATGTCTTTGCTTTCTATGGGTAAAAACCCAGTAATGGAATTACTGGATCATATGGTATTTCTACTTTTACTTTTTTGAGGATGCTCCATACCAGTTTCTGTAGTGGCTGTACCAATTAACATTCCTACCAACAGTGCACAAGGATTTCTTTTTCTTCACATCCTCGCCAATACTTACTTCTTGTCTTTTTTATTTTAGCCATTTTGACAGGTCTAAGGCGTTACCTCATTGTGGTTCTGATTTGCATCTGCCTGATGACTAGTACTGCTGAGCATATTTTCATGCATCAGTTGACCATCTATATATATTCCTTGGGAAAGTATCTATTAAGGTCCTTTGCCCATTTTTAAAAATCATATTGTTGGGTTTTTTGGTGTTGAGTTGCTAAGTTCTTTATATATTTTGGATATTAACCCCTTATTGAAGATATCATTTGCAAATATCTTCTCTCATTCAATAGGGTGCCTTCTTATTGGTTTCCTCTGCTGTGCAAAAGCTTTTTATTTTGGTGTAGTCCCAATAGTTCATTTTTGCTTGTCTCCCTTGCCTTATGATTTTAATATTATTTTTTTCTAAGTAAGTTCCATGTCCAATGTGGGGCTTCAGCTCATGACCATGAAAGCAAGAGTTGAATGCTCTGAGCCAGCCAGGTGCCCCTGCCTTATGTCATCTAGAAAGACTGCTATGGTGGATGTCCAAGAAATTAGTGCCTATGTTCTTCTAGGTGTTTTACGGTTTCAGATCTCATAATTACGTCTTTGATCTATTCTGAGTTTATTTCTGTGTATGAAGTAAGAAAGTGGTCCAGTTCCATTCTCTTGCATGTAACTGTCTAGTTTTCCCAGCACCATTTACTGAAATGACTGTCTCTCCCCAGAGTATATTCTTGCCTCCTTTGTCATAGATTAAATGACCATATAAACGCAGGTTTATTTCTGGGCTATTTTGTTCCATTAATCTATGTTTCTATTTTTGGGCCACTCCTATACAGTTTAATGACTACAGCTCTGTAGTATAGCTTTAAATCTGGAATTGTTATACCTCCAGCTTTGTTCTTCTTTCTCAAGATTGCTTTGGCTATTCAGGGTCTTTTGTGGTTCCATACAAATTTCAGAATTATTTGTTCTAGTTCTGTTGGTATTTTGATAGGGATTGCATGGAATCTGTAGATTGCTTTGGGTAATACAGACATTTTAACAATATTAATTCTTCCAACCCATGAGCATAAAATATCCTTCCATTTGGTTGTGTCATCTTTAATTTCTTTCATCAGTATTTTATAGTTTCCAGAGAATAGATTTTTCACCTCCTTACGTTTATTTCCAAGTATTTTATTCTTTTTGATATAATTGTAAATGGAACCGTTTTCTTAAATTCTCTTTCTGCTACTTCATTATTAGTGTGTAAAAATGCAACTGACTTCTAGGTACTAATTTTGTATCCTGCAACTTTACTGAAGTCATTTATTACTTTTAATAGCTTTTTAGAGATCTTTAGGGTTTTCTTTTTTCTTTTAATTTTTTTTAAAATTTTTTAACATTTATTTTTGAGAGAGAGAGAGAGAGAGAGAGAGAGAGAGAGAGAGAGACTGCCAGTGGGGGAGGGGCAGAGAGAGACAGACAGACAGACAGACACAGAATCCGAAGCAGGCCCCAGGCTCTGAGCTGTCAGCACAGTGTCCGACACGGAGCATGAACCCACGAGCTGTGAGATCATGACCTGAGCCAAAGTCAGATGCTCAACCCACTAAGCCACCCAGGCGCCCCTTTTTAATGTTTATTTTTGAGAAGGAGAGAGACAGAGTGCAAGCAGGGGAAGGACAGAGAAATAGAGAGGGAGACACAGAATCCCAAGCAGGCTCCAGGCTCTGAGTTGTCAGCACAGAGCCCAACACGGGGCTTCAACTTGGGAACAGCAAGATCATGACCTGAGCCAAAGTCAGACACTTAACCAACTGAGCCACCCTAGGGTTTTCTATGTACAGTATCATGCCATGTACAGATGATGACAATTTAACTTCTTCCTTACCAACATGGATGTCTTTTACTTCTTTTTCTTTTCTGATTGCTGTGTCTAGCACTTCTAGTACTATGTTGAATAAACATGGTGACACTGGACATCCTAGTCTTATTCCTGCTCAGTTTTTCACCTTTGACTTTGATGTTAGCTCTGTGTTTTTCATATACAGCTTTTATTATGTTGAGATACGTTCCCTCTAAATCTACTTTTTTGAGAATTTTATCATAAACATAAGAATTTCGTGAAATACTTTTTCTACATCTATTGAAATAAACATCTGATTTTTATTCTTCATTCTGTTAATGTGGTGTATCATACTGACTGATTTTGCAGCTACTGAGCCATTCTTGCACCAGAATAAATTCTACTTGATTGTGATGAATGATCTTTTTAATGTACTGTTGAAGGTGATTTGGTAATACCTTGTTGAGAATTTTTATATCTATGTTCAACAGGGATTGCAAATATTTTTAAACTTCTCTGGTCATTTAAGGAAACAAGTACGTTGACATCCTCAGTCCCTTTTTAACCATAACTCCACTTACGCTATTTGACCAAGGCCAGAGTAAAATACAGAAGCCAACAAAAGGCACTATCAGAGAGACTGCAACTTCAGAAGGAGGGGTGCATATGGTAGCTCTGTTTTGCTAAGGGAGGGATGTTTCTCAAAAAATTTTGCCCTGGTTTCCCTGTACAACTGCCCACTCACTTAGGACTTCAGCTATTCGCCCTTCTAACCAGAATTTTTTCCCAAACATAACTCTATCCCCTCTACTTTTCTGATGACAGCAACATAACAAACTGCTCTGTTTTCCAAACAATGCCCTCAAATTTCACAAAATAAAGCATAGTTCACATCATAGAAGCACTTGATTTTTTCAAACTGCACACACTGCTGATTACAATTCCATTAACTCATTCATTAAGCTGACTTGTACAACTGGTGTGAGACACGCACCATGTTCAATATTCAAATTAAAGGAATCCTCAACTTTTAAAAAAGTTGTTAGAAAGCAACTAATTTTTGGATAGTTATTAGTGCTTCGGTAAAATACCACTTCTAAGACTTAAAGTACTTAAAAGTTATGTAATTTTAGTATAATTCATATATAATGAGCTTAAACAAGACGAATGATATTAACATAACTTTCAAAAATTCAATGAGTATAAGGTTTCCTAAACATGATTACATATCTTAATTTTGGAGGTAGGAGGCTGTGTCATAGATTCTATTACAAATCTGATAAGATCTATAACCCTTCTGCTCTAGAAAAATGCACAGTTACAAATACACATATACTCTGTATACAGTTTCGGGGGCCCCAGATCATACAACCTAATCTAGAGAATGCTTTCATTAAATTATAGGTGAATGACCCTGAGTTGACTACGTAAACCAAAATTACATATTATATATAGTAACACATGAAAACACATGTTTTTAAAAATTAAAATAGCTTTAAAATAACATCTAGGGGTGCGTGGGTGGCTCAGTCAGCTGAGCATCCAACTTCAGCTCAGCTCATGATCTCACGATTCATGGGTTCGAGCCCCAGTCAGTCTCTGTGCTGGTAGGTCGCAGCCTGGAGCCTACTTCTGATTCTGTGTCTCCCTCTCTCTCTGCCCCTCCCCTGCTCATGCTCTGTCTCTCTCTCTCTTTAAAAAATAAATAAACTTAAAAAAAATGTTCCTTTAAAATAAAGTAACCCCTATGTTGTCCACTCACTATACAGTAGGTTAAAAACAGGTTTTACACCCAAAAACCAAATCTCAACTATATGGTTATAGAAAAAACAGAAACTATGAACCAGAAAATTCAATAGTTGGTCTAACTCCTCAAAAATAACCAGAACTCCTTTTCTTTAAGTTAGAAACTGGTGTGAAGAAATAGGAATCACCCAAGCCTATTACTGTAATGGGCACATAAGGGAAAAGAAAATCTCCTGAATAACCAAAGCAAATTCTAAAAAGCTTTGCAGATCAAAGCCTTTAAATGCTGCTTGAGTTATACTTGGGCTGCTAGAGTAATGCATAAAATACATGAACTTCAATCACTCAGAACTTGTAATTAGTAAAATGTACCTTTATCTAATTCATTTATACTTATACAAGCTACAAGATCTCAAAGTTCTGGGTCCCATAATCATTTTACTCCTTCATTTGTCTGATGGACCATCAACTATTTAAGACATTTTAAACACAAAACATTCTGTATCTTGATCAGGTAATTGAGTTAAAACCAAAAGCCATATATTATTCTTCTGTACTTTTTAGAAAAGTGACCATACATCATAAAGAGTCAGATTTCCATTAACTTGAGGACAAATTCATGAACTTAAAAATGTTACAATACCTGGGGAGCCTGGGGTGGCTGAGTCAGTTAATCATCTGACTCAATTTTGGCTCAGGTCATGATCTCATGGTTGTGCGTTCGAGCCCCACATTGGGCTCTGCGCTGACAGTTCAGAGCCTGCTTGGGATTTTCTCTCTCCCTCTCTCTCTCTCTCTCTCTGTGTGCCCCTCCCCAGCTCACTTGCTCTCTCTCGCTCTCAAAATAAATAAATAAAGTTACAATACCTGAAAACTAAATTTAAACTAAAATTAAAATTACTAAATAATCTTAGCTATCTGACTTCCTCTGGGTATCTTGAATTCTTCTGAAATTACCTGAAGACAGCAACTAAGGCACTGAAACACTTGTGTAATGAGAGTAAATGGCCGGAGGAGACACAATGAAAAAAGGGGGAGACACCAACTGAAAGACTGTAATCTGGAGGACATCTGCTATGCAGAAAATGTAGTATACCCTTCAGAAGCTCCTAATGGCACTGCTTTATTGCAGAATCATATTCACATATGTAACAAGCAACTCACAAAAAAGAGGGGACAGGAAACACAGTCAATAGACTTTTATTAAGCATAAAATGATTATTTCCCAAACTTCTGTAATTCACATGCCACTTTCACAGTTTGCTATTATATCTGAGTATCCTATGACTTACATTTTTAAAATCAGCTTACAAAATGATATATCACTGAGTCCTCTAAAAACAGACAATATCTTGTCCGTATTTTACTCTTTAATTCAATGCAAGAGCTATACGGGGATATGCCTATGAGTCCTGAAGAATCCAGCTAACTTTTACCTCTTGTAATATTAACACTCAAGGAAGAGCTACCTCTAATTTTATACACTCTATCCTGTTTCCCAAAAATTAAACTAGTCTTTACATAGTTTAATCGACAGCTACATTTCCAAAACAAGAGAAACAGATCCAGCTTAATAAAAGCCTAGAAATGAAAACAAGGTGTAAGCATATCTTCTTCTAATCAGGATACTTCGAAAATAGCTCAATTAACTTACTACTTAATTTAACTAACATCACAGGGCAAAAGCACTACTTTAACTAATTTACTTAAAATTCAAGCTTAGTTAAATTAGCACTTTTGGGATGTCATGCAGTTCCATAAAGAATAGATTCAACATATGAGGTTTTTAGCATTTCAAAGTGCCCGACAACAACTGACTATTTCATTCAAATAAAGAACTTTCTTTACCACTTCTAAAAACGTGTAATGGGTCCTATGATACTTACGCTGCATAAGCTTTTGCTATCCTCATGAACATAACTTCATCACCTCCTTTATCTGGATGATATTTAAGTGACAGCAAACGATACTGTTTCTTAATTTCTGCTACCGTTGCCCCCTGAAAGGAAAGCTTTGTTTTAGTAAAACTAAGCACAATGCTGTAAAAACATAATTCATCCCATTTTGAACTTAAAATATAAACTATTCAATATTTTCAGAGGGGCTCCTGGGTGACTCGGTTGGTTAAGTGTCCAACTTTCATGATCTCGTAGTTTGTGGGTTCAAGCACCACATCAGGCTCTGTGCTGACAGCTCAGAGCCTGGAGGCTGCTTCGAATTCTGTGTCTCCCTCTCTCTCTGCCCCTCCCCAACTTGTTCTCTCTCTCTCTCTCAAAAATACTAAAAAAATTTTTTTAAATATTTTCAGAAAGAGAAAGTGTTTTCATCCTATATACTTGTCCCTTAAATTTCATCCCATGTATTTTTAATAAAAATACACTTACTTTGTCCAATACATTTATTTTATTGAGCACCTACATGTTGTGCAGCACACTAGGCACCAATGATTTAAGAGTAAAACTACATAATGCCACATTGAAATAAAAGGACAGTAACATTTAAATATCAAAGAATGATCACAGTAAATTAAGTCTCTCTGAAGAAACCCTCAAATCAAAGATTAACTTCCCTTCTAAGAAATAATCTGAAGAAAATCTGGTTTCATCTGCTTATCAATATTTTAATATTAAATAAATACTTAAGAAGGTTACCTTAGCTGTTTCCTAATTAGACTCAATTTCTATTAATAAACTTTTCATATTAATTTGTATGGCATTAAGTTGCCCACAAATCTTTTATTAGTCTTAAAGCAAATTTTGCTTCTCCAAAACAGAAAACTAGGTATGTTTCATATTTATATTATATAATATGAACCTCTGGATCAAGCCATCTACTGAGCAAATACTAGAAGTAAAAAAAGTGGTTTGGGGGAAAAGTAGAAAGAGCACTAGATTCAGCTTGGCTACTAAGAAGTTATGGCACTCCAGGCAAGACACAATTTTTCAGGCCTTGTTTTCTCCATTTGAAAAAAAGGCTAGAGGATCTCTAGCATTCATTTCAGTTCTAACTTTCCTCTGATATATCTAAAAGACCAATTTTCTATTGGGATCCATCAATCAAGTTCAATCAGGAAATCACCTAAAGAGTATATCCAAGGTTACAATGAAACCAGTTCTTTGTAAGACACAAAGACTTAAACACACTGCCTTAGTGTCATCTAACAAAGGGTCATAAGATTTTTATCATTCAACCAACATAAATGAACTCCTGGTTTTAACTTTGCATTAAACCAATCCTACACAAGTCTTTAAAAAATATACTAATTTCTCATCTTACTTAAAATATTCTTACATTTTAGCAATTACAAACCAAGACTTACTAGAATGGCAATCAACATTTGTAGCTTAAAAAACATATATACATTAGAATAATAGATTAAATATCCAAAGTCTCATTTCTTTAGGCACAACCCAATTTCTTTTAGAATTTAGACTTACAGTATTTTCATGAGATCAATAAACTAATGTGCATTATATAAAAATACTACTTACAGGATCCAAATTTAATACTTCATAAGGATTGTATTCTTGATATTCTCGGTCTGTTTTGGAAACTTTGTATACAAGGAATAAGAACAATGCCCATCCTGCAAGCAGAACTATTTTCCTGTTTAGGAAAAAGATAAGTAAAGTATAAATAAATACATCTATATGGTTTTCCTTTAAGAGTCTATAAAGACATTATGGCAGATCAAGGCAATAAAACAATCTAAAGTGTATACATCGTTATGCTATTGAGTCAATTCTACAATCTCTAGGTTGTAAACTCCTGTTACAGCCAGAACAGTGTCTTTTTTACCTATGGATTCTCTAGAATCTAATATAGTCTTGCATCTAGAGTCTTGCATGTGATATTCCCTCAATTACTATTTGCAGAATTTTATGTGTAGAACTTAATTCAACTTACTAACTTATTGGTCTCACTATATTAGATCAAAATATATCAATACTAAGCATTCAGTAAACCATGTAATGTAAAAAAAGAGCTGCTCTTACCCTTGCAATTACACTTTTACTAAGATAAACTACAAAAAATGGGTCAATTATGCAATGATGAAGGAATAGCCTTGTTTATAACAGTAAAACTTCAGAAACAAACTCAATGTCCATTTATATAGAACTAATTAAATAAACCATTTATAGGAGATTAATTAAATAAACCAAGACACAACCAAACAATTAGCCAACACAGATATAGAAAGATGCACATATAGGTTAAAAAAGGATATAAAGGAACATATGGTTTGGAAAAAACCTAATTTCTCCTCTCCAATATGTTTTATTTAGTAAAAATATTTAAAAGACTGATATTAGCAATGTTGGAGAGGCTAAAGAAAAAAGGAAGACTCATACACTCTAAACTCTGAAAAAATATCTGGCAATACGGTCAAAAACCCTAAAGTACACACCCTTTTAACAATCTACCTCAAGAAATTTAGAAGGAAATAAACTAGAATTAAGTATACAAAGGATAAAAAACTGGTCACAGATATAAATAACAGCAGAAAACAAACACAGAGATGTCCATCAATAGAGTAGTAGACAAATAAATTAACAGTATATTCATACAGTGAAATATCATCTAGGCAATAAACACAGTATTTGCTGTGGAAGATTATCTATTGTTAACTTTTTAAAAGAGGGACTCCTGGGTGGCTCAGTCAGTTAAGCGCAGGCTCTTGGTTTTGGCTCAGGTCAGTCTCACAGTTTTGTGGGTTCAAGCCCCATGTTGGGCTTTGTGCTGACAGTGTGGAGTTTGCTTGGGATTCTCTCTTTCCCTCTTTCTCTGCCCCTCCCCCACTTGCACTGTCTCTGTCTCTCTCAAAAAAATTAAACTCAAAGAAAATTTTTTTAATTAAAATAAAGAAAAACAGCTTTCAAAAATATATGTATTATATAATGCTATTTTTACAGATAAAAGTTTATTATAAATAAAAATATAGATAGTAAATCATCTTAATAGTGGCTATCTTTAAGTGATGAAACTGAACAATTTTTATTTTTTTATGCCCTTTACATCAATTTGTTATGCTGAGTAGGAACTGTTAAACACATAAAATGAATCATAGGAAACCTAACCAAACAAAATTGGAGTGACCCGTTTTCAAAGACAGAAAACATTCCATGTGTTTAAGCTCACTTGGTAGAAATCTAGCTTAAATATGTTTATTTGGAATGAGACTCTATGATCAAGTTCCAACCTACCTAATGACCTTTATCACCCTTACTTAAAACAAACACAAAAAAACCATCTCCCCAAGCTCCCTAAGCTTTTCCCACCATCATGCTTTTGCTCTTGAATCTTTCTACTTAGAATTCCCATTCCCCATCTCTGCCTATCCAAACACTATTCATCCTTCCAGACTCATACCTCAAAGCAAGGCTTACCTTTGCCAAGGTCATCAATGGAGAAACAGCCAAAAAGAAGCAAAAGAAGTAAAACCATGTCTCTCCCCCTCGAACTCACTGCAAGCTCCTTGAGCTGTGGACAGTATCTCACTCAGTTTTGACTAACCCCAGAGTAGCTTAAACACAGTTGGCATTCAGATGCAAATTTCTTTCTGTCTGGCCAAAATAACGTTCCAATTCTTATTAAGGGCAAAATACAGTACTGCAAACGGCTTTCCATACTACCTAAACACCCAAAGACAAAGAGGATGCCGTAACTGGAACACTCTTACCTAGCTATGTAGGGAGAGGTAATTAAGAACATAGGCTCTGAAATAAAACTACCTGAGGTCAAATCCCAGCTTCACTACTTATTAACTTAGAGATCTTGGAAAGTTGCTTTCTCCTTTACAACTCGGTTTCCAATTTTTAGGGTAGATTTAATAATTAAATGAGATTAGGTACGTAAAGCACCTAGAAGGTGCCTCACTGATAGCAAACAATCGATTCCTGTTAGCTGTTCTTAGTATCTCTGACCCAAATCTCAGCTCTGACCTCACTCAGAGAAGCCTTCTCTGTCTCAAGCCAGAGTTGAGAGCCCTTCCTCTGCTCTTTCATGGCACCCACCTCACAGCCCTTATTATTATCATTACCTGTTTACTTGTATTTCTCACAACTGTTAAGTTGTTGAACCACATCTATTTGTTAATCACAATATATCAGCTCTTGGTACAACACCTGATACATACATAATAGGCATACAATAACTACTTATTGAATGAATAATGAAAATAATTTAAACAGTAATTTTCTAAAAATAAATGTTTATTCATTTTTGAGATAGAGTGTGAGCGAGGGAGGGGCAGAGAGGGGGACAGAGGATCTGAAGTGGGCTCTGTGTTGACAGCAGCAAGCTCAATGCGGGCTCAAACTCATGAACCATGAGATCATGACCTGAGCTGAAGTTGGACACTACCAACTGAGGCAACCAAGTGTCCCTAAACAGTAATTTTTAATTCAAACCCAAAGTTCGCTATACCTTCAATTTGCTAAAAAACACTTGAAAACCTACTTTATTCCCACACAAGTTAATAATTCCACATTTCGTTCTGCCAACTCCCCCAAAAGGCTAAGAAAGCTCAGAAAACAAAGATAAAAGTAAAATTGAAAACCACCAAAAACAAACAAATAAACAAGATTTAAAAGCAAACAAAGGTAGAAGGAAAATGAAAACACCTAGGATATGCTACACCCCATGATAGCTTTACATGTAGCACCTGGCTCTCTGAGACAAAATATAAAGGGAAGAGAAGACAACCTCATAACAAAATCCTTCAGAGGCTGATGAAAACTATAACCACCAATAAAGCCAGGTTTTCATTTCCTAAAAACCAAGCAAAGGTGGAAACATAATGGATTTCATCATGATCCCCACCCAATTTTTAAAAAACATTATTTAGGTCCTGTGAAAAGATAAGCATTTTTCCCTACATATAGGGTCAGTGATCAACTTGTGAAGTCTCGTGTTTTTCTTTAAGCATATTTTAAAGGTCATTTTGGAACCAACTTCCACAAATTAGAGCATTACACAATGACTGCTTAATTCTGAAAGAATGCTTTAAGGTTATGGAGCAAAAAGGTTTTGATGGTTTCTGACCTTATCTAAAATTGTTACCAGTTATCTATTTAATTCTTCCTTACTTATAAACATCCCTTAATCTGTACTTTCATTTAAGTAAATCAGTTTGCTAATCACTGAAGAGAACTTTACACAATTGGGCTTTTTCCTTGAAAACTGAAGTTCAGATACTGACATAGTGTTGACCAAAGCCCAGAAAAGAAGAGATTGGGAGGGCAAAAAAAAATTTGCCTGCTGCCTCATAAAACTATGAGAAGCAAAGGCAGAGTCAACAGTGAACATAAAACTACTCTTGTAAACACTAACTTTGAGTTTTAGTTTTGCATCGTTGAAGAACTCTTAACACCAAAGCTAAGATTTCCCTTCCTCTGTAAAGGAACTAAACTAGGCAAAGTCAAACCTTACAAAGAAAAACTATTTAAAACCCTTGAAGTTAGAGATGTTGAAAATTATCATCATCATTTAAACCAAAAAAAATCATGGTTCTACTTTTACTAATTTCCTCTGCTAGTTCTTCCCCTCCTATCTACTGGATAGACAGATATAAGTAATTCACAAGATACAGTCCTCCTATAATGGCAACTCTTTCATCACCTATCAGATTCATCTACTACCTCAAAACTGACTCAGGGTGAAGGTCCAAAGCCTAGTCTCTAAACCAGCAGACCCCAGGCCCCCTTGCCTCACAAAATCAAACACGCATGCTCTAATTAAAAATTCTAATGGCTTGTTTAATCAGATTGGCGTGCAAAAATAAAGGGTGACTAGGTCCCCGTTCCACCGCTTCTAGCTCCAGGAACGCTTCTAGCTCTCCAGGAGCGAAGAGAACCTCTTAGTCTCAGGTTCTTCATCTCAGAAAACAGCAAAAACATCTACTTTGAAGTTAATGATAAAATTAGGAGATAACACATAAAGCCTTAGCACATCTGGCATACAGTGTGTGCTCAATAAACCTTAATTATCACTATGAAATGCAAACTTGATCATGTCACCTCCCTGTTTTTGATAATCTTTTAAAGATTCCCCCATAATCTTTAAGGCAAAATTCAAATCCTGGCAAGATGCACAAGGTCTTCCTTCAAAATTTGACTTCCCTTTCTCCCACCCTCCCTCAAGTCAGAAGTACATTGTCTCAGGGTGCCTTGGGTGGCTCAGTTGGTTAAGCGTCCGACTTCGGCTCAGGTCATGATCTCATGGTTCATGGGTTTGAGCCCATCAGGCTTTGTGCTGACGGCTGGGGCCTGGAGCCTGCTTCTGATTCTGTGTCTGCCTCTCTCTCTGCCCCTCCCCTGCTCATGCTCTGTCTCTTGAAAGTAAATAAACATTAAAAAAAAAAGTACATTCCCTCTCCTAAATCATTCTGTTCAGACAGCTCTCAAACTCACATCTTACCCCTACTAAGGCTACAATTTCTTTAAACATATGTCTTATTCATCATTACACCCATATTTTATATGATACCTAGCAAAGAATAAGAAGTATTTTTTTAATTGAAACCAATTACTTACTTTACAGTAGGAATAATATTTGGCTGGGGTTTTAATAACCGTAAACGATACCACATACATCTTCCATATACTTTTCTGATATTCTTTAATCGAATTTGCTCTGTCAAAACAATAAATAAATAAGATGGTAAGTTGAAGCATTTTTCACTGTGAAGACAAAACCAGTTAATAACATACTAACCTTCATTACCAATATAAATTTTGTTGGAACATCAAAGTACTACCTTCTCAAATAACCTTTAAGAAAAATTCACAATATAGGTTAATTTTTCTGCCACTCCAAACAAATGATCTATCTGGAAAATTTTGTTCAACTACCAGGCAACCATTTGCATATGAGACTTAAATAACTTCTAATCAAAAAACGCAAAAAAATGACTTGAATCCAAAATACGTAGCCACATAATCAGTAATTTCTGAGAAATGCTTTCTTCCTTTCCCTTCTGCTATAGGAGGTACAGAAAGTATAAAATAGTTGAAACATGCAGCTTATTAAGGAAGCTAAGCGGAAATGGTATTATTCAATCATGAAAATGTTAAATTAGAAAAGTCACCCAAACCCATAAGAAGTTAAAATAGGTTCATATAAGAGTTATGAAAGGCATTATTTTAGTCCTCAGAAAAAAATCTGCAATTCAACTAAAAAGGAATTAAACCAAGCCAAAATATCATGTATTGTTTTACTAATAAACTCACTACCAATCACTTGAATAAGTCTCCCAAGTTAAAAAAAAAAAAAAGTTATAAAATAAAAATGTACCAAAAAAAATAAAATAAAATAAAATTTAATTTAATTTAATTTTTAAAAAATGTACCTCTTAGCAAAGATGGCATGCAGAAAGCAAAGGAAAAAAAACCCTGCCCCTCCCAAAGCCAAAGCCAAAACAAAGGCTTGGAAGGCCAAGAAGGCAGTGCTGAAAGGCAACCACAGCCACAAAAAAAAAAAAAAAAAAAAAAAAAGATCTGCATGTTACCCACCTTCTGGTGGCCCAAGACACTCCAAAGGTAGCCCAAATATTTTCTCTGGAAGAGCAACAAGCTTGACCACTATGCCATCATCAAGTTCCCCCTGAGCAATGAGTCAGCCATGAAGAAGATAGAAGACAACAATACTTGTGTTCATTATGGATGTCAAGGCCAACAAGCACCAGATCAGACAGATTATGAAGAAGCTCTATGATATTGACAAGGGCCATGGTCAACTCCCTGATCAGGCGTGATTAAGAAGGCATATGGTCCACTGGCTCCTGACTATAATGCTTTGGATGTTGCCAACAAAAATGAGATCATCTAAATAGAGTCTAGCTGGCTAATACTAAATATAAATTTTTTCACAATACTAAAAAAACTACAAAATCACAGTCCTTAAATGAGATGTTAGATAAGTAAAAGAACTTTGCCTATAACAGAATGCTCCAAAGCCACCATGTAAGAAGTCTAACTACCCTGTTACCACCATACTTTGAGGAAAGCATCCACATGGAGAGCTAGGTGACAGGAGGTAGCAGAACCAACCAGGTGTGGTGAAGAGGGATCCATAGAGGGAAAGGGGTGGTGACAGAAAAGGAGACTGGTAACATACAGGGGGATTGATAAAATAAGTTAATACACAAAGGATAACTGGACTCAGAAGGGAGTTATATATATGAGAAAATAATAAGAATGAATCCTGTGGTACTGAACTGGAATTGAAGATATTGCTATAAACTAATATATTTTAATAAAGGATTACAGACATAGACTTATATACATACACATACAGGCACTGTCTATTAAGTGAGCCTAGGAACAGTGTGTGAGACCAATAGCAGTAAGCACACTAGTACCCAGATCTAGTTTCTAAATACCATTCTCCACTAATAAGAACAAGGGATTCAAGTGCCTTCCCACAAATTACAAAAGGGAAAAAATAATTTTACAGTGGCAAAGTATGGTAGGCTGAATAATTGCCACCCAAGAAGTTCAGATCCTAATAGCCAGGACCAGTGACTATATTATCTTACATGGCAAAAAAGACTCTACAGATCCAATTAAATTAAAGATCTTGAGAGAGAAGAGTATTCTATGTTATCTGGATGGATACAATATAGTCACAAGGGTCCTTATAAGGAGGAAGCAGGAGGGTCAAAGACAAAGAAGGTGATATGACAACAGGAGCAGATGGTGGAGTGATATCCTCTGAACATGGAAGGAGGAATCATAAGCCAAGGAGCCCAGGCTATCTCTAGAAGCTGGAAAAGGCAAGGAAATAGACTCTAACCAAGAGCCTCCAGGAAGAACCAGCTCTACGAACACCATGACTAGCCTAGTGAAATTGATTTTGGACTTCCAGCCTCCTGATCTGTAAGAGAATAAATTTACATTGCAATAATGTAATAAGCCATTAAGACTGTGGGAATTTGTTACAGCACCAATAAGAAACTAATACAGAAAGCCTGGCAGACATTATCTTAATCAGGTGCTCAGTAAACATTACCAGCAATGGGACAAAATGCAATCATATGCCATCTGATAGAACATAATAAGAGGAACACAGAATCACTTTTGTGAAATTCCTGCCTAAGATATAAATCTGAATCTAATCATGATTAAACACCAGCCAAATCCAGAGCCATCCTACAAAATAACTGACCTGTAATTTTGGAAGTCAAAAAGCTGAAGAACTGTACCAGACTAAAGGAGATTAAAGAAACATGTCAACTAAATGTCATGTGTGATTCTGAGCTGGATCTTTTGCTATAAACAACTTCACTGACACAAGTGACAAAACTTAAATGGGGTCTGAGAATGAAATGGTAGTAATATTAATTTTCTGATTTTCATGGTTATTTTCAAGACACTTGAAAATACCACTGGTGATTTTTTAATCTGTATTTCATTAAATTAAGCCTCCACAGTCTCCCATTTTCTATAAAACCAAGGAAATGTTTGATAAGGTTATAAGAACAATGCAGAAGTCTCTTTATTAGCCAGCTTGATCTATTAAAAGGAATGACATTCTCACAATGTCTCTAGCCAAAAAAAGTACACACGATTTTCAGTTACGTAGTTTTGCACAATGTATATGTACCTTGTACGCCTCACTCTTCCACTCCAAAAATTAAATCTTAACCTTTTAGGAGAATACAGAAGTCAATCAATAAGTACTACAAGCTATGGTTTACACAGGAAGACACTGGCATTTAGATTTCCAGCACAATTAAACATTCAAAGCACACATTCCAAATCTCTGTATGAATGATCTCAAGTGAAAGTAACTACCACAAGTGAGGTCTTTCCAGGTAGTTTTTTCAACGTTTATTTATTTTTGGGACAGAGAGAGACAGAGCATGAACGGGGGAGGGGCAGAGAGAGAGGGAGACACAGAATCAGAAACAGGCTCCAGGCTCTGAGCCATCAGCCCAGAGCCTGACGCGGGGCTCGAACTCACGGACCACGAGATCGTGACCTGGCTGAAGTCGGACGCTTAACCGACTGCGCCACCCAGGCGCCCCTCCAGGTAGTTTTTTAAAAGACACTTAGAATTTGTTTTTAAGTTCATTTATAAATTACTAGTGTTATAGCTAGTAAAAATTATGTTAGTAATACCATTTACTTATGATATAGTTTTTAAAGAAATCAATACACATTTACAGAAAAGGGAAATTACAAAGTCATAAAACAATTCTGTGACTTAAACTATATAACAACATATTATGACTGCTCTCGGCAGGTGAACATAAAGTTTTTATGTCCGTGGGAATAGTACAGGTTTGGGAGAAGGTTAATATGGCTGCGCTTCATAAGCTATATAATGCCTTTTGCTAAAATAGTCACATCCATCTGCCCATGCCAGTATGTAGTATAACTGAGTGAACTCTTAGCACCATATTCTTGGAACCCAAAGAGCTGAAAGAACATTAGCCAGATCTTAAATCTTCAAACCTGTTTGCTTTCATTACCGCAAAAGAATTTGTAAAACTCATGTACCTACTTGTAGGTTTCTCATTTGGCATCTCAAATTTTTCACCAGAAGTCTGAAGAGGTACAAAAGATGTCATTTCTGATATGAGTTGACATTTTAAAATAAAATAGTTCCATCACTTTTAAACACACCAATTAAACCTAAAAACCACAGCAATTTCATACATTTACCATTTACAAAATTTCCCTTTACAAAACTTCATGAACAAGCCAGCCCTTCATTTTATTTCCCCCCACATAATTTTATCCTAATGTAATATATTTTCATCCTGTCATTTCTTATAATACTGACACATACCTCTAAAAATTAATTTTTTTATTCCCTGTGACTAATGTTTTTCCCAACTTTTTGAAAAATTTCAAACCTTCAAAAAAGTTGAAAGATATCACAATGAAAACATCCTTCATCTAAATTCACCAAATGTTAACATTTTGCAACTCTTGGCTTTACCTCTAGTTCCCTCTTTCCCCTCCCACTTTTTTTTCTAAGTTTATTATTTATTGGGGGTGGGGGGAGAGAAAACATGTGCATGTACAAGTTGGGGGAGGGGCAGAGAAAGAGGGAGAGAGGCAATCCCAAGCAGACTCCCGCTGTCAGCACAGAGCCAAGTTTGGGGGCTTGATTTCAGGAACAGTGAGTTCATGACCTCAGCTGAAATCAAGAGTAAGATGCTTAACGGACAGAGCCACGCAGCCCCCTCCCCATTCTTTTTTATCTGAACTATCTTCCAGTAAACTACAGATATCAAGATGCTTCACCTATAAATCCTTTAGCACATACTGCCAAAAAAATCAGTATGTTTATCATACTCAGGTTTAACATCTATAAGCTTTTATATGTTAAAATTCGATGCTACGTTTTTTGGTATGAAGACAACATAAATACTATAAATTGATAAATCACTAAAAATTGAGTAAAGTATCTGCTATGCTTTCTTTCACTTATAAGTTTGTAAATATCCCATATGTTCAAAAAAAGTTAAAACTCTAAATACTAAAACTTATTTTTAAAATAAAGGCACACTGTTGCCAATATGACACAATTTTAGACAAAAGAGCTTTAGACAAAAGAGGATTGACTAAACACTACTCACTATCATCAGATTATCTAAATTGGAAGATTTCAGAAACTTGGGTTCATCTGCCACCTATATCCCCTGCATACTCTGGTAACGAAGAAGGAAACCTGTTTAATTTATTAAATACTGTACTGAAAGTTAAAAACAGAACGGATGTATGCTACAGAACGGTTTTAAGTGCATCAGTTGTTTACCCTCATGATCACATGGCTGACTGGGAGCTGTGGTTCACGGCTGCTGCCCAGTACCATTAACAGCACTGTACCCCATGCCACTAGCCCAGGAAAAGATCAAAATTCAAAATGTGAGGCACAGTTTCCACCGAATGCGTATCAACTTCAGACTTTATATTGGAAAATCCTAAGTCAAACCATTATAACCAGGGACCACCTGCAGGATATTTTATAGGATGTGATTTTTTAATTTTTCAAATGTCTATTTATTTTGAGGGGGGAGAGAAGAGGGAGAGAGCACAATCAGGGGAGGGGCAGAGAGAGAGAGGAAGAGAGAGGAAATTCCAAGCAGGCTCTGTGCTGCAGGGCTTGCTTAGGGGCTCTATTTCATGAACCATGAGATTGTGACCTTAGCCAATATCAAGAGTCAGACACTTAACCAACTGAGTCACCCAGCTGCCCCCAGTATGTGATTTCTTAAATATGTAACTAAAATGGTTTTTAAAATTTTTTTTAACGTTTATTTATTTTTGAGACAGAGAGAGACAGAGCATGAACAGGGGAGGGGCAGAGAGAGAGGGAGACACAGAATCTGAAACAGGATCCAGGCTCTGAGCTGTCAGCACAGAGCCTGACGTGGGGCTTGAACTCACGGACTGTGAGATCATGACCTGAGCCGAAGTCGGATGCTAAACCTACCGAGCCACCCAGGCGCCCCTGTAACTGAAATTTTTTAAATAAACATTTTAAGTAGAAAAGACATTACCCATAAAAGGATATATAAAGTGGCCAAAAACTATTTTCCTCTCATTAAGAAATAAAATAGTCAAGATCTTGTCACTTCTTTGCTTAAAAACCTTCAATAATCTTCCCATCCAAACTTAAAATCCAAACTTCTTTCCCTGGCTTACAGACATGCTCTGCACCCCAGCCCCCTCTCTGAATTTATCCCAGATTATTCTCCTCACCTGACATACCCTTGCCACTCTGGTCTTCTCTGTTGGTGGAATATGCCCAACTTTTTTTTGCCTTAAAGGCTCTTGTACACACACAACTGTTCATTCAGCCTATAACAGGCTTTTCCTACCCAATTCAAACCTCTGAATAACTGGCTGCCTTTTGTCACAGCATGAAGGAATGTTCTCAGGAAGACTCTCTGAATACTCTACTTCTCTACACAGTACATATCACTATCTGATATTTTATTGTTTATATGTAGTATGTCACTCATCTCCCCCACACTAGGATGTAAGCTTCAAGAGAATAAGGATCCCGCCTACATTGTTTATCCCACATTCCACTGCCTAACACAATGCCTGGCAAATAGTAGGTGCTTAATACATAATTGTTGAACGCATGAATTTTCTCATTTAGACTTCCCAATAACCCTGAGGGCATGCATGTATGTATTATACTTTAAAAATGTTGAGGGCTGCCTGGGTGGCTCAGGAGGTTAAATGTCCCAACTCTTGATTTCAGCTCAGGTCATGATCTCACGGTTTGTGAGACTGAGCCCCACACTGAACTCTGCACTGATGCAAACCTGCTTGAGAGTCTCTTTCCCTCTCTCGCTGCCCCTCCCTCTCTCTGTCAAAATAAATAAATAAAATTGACGCCCAGAAAGGTTAACTTGTCTAAAGGCACAAAGTATATATAATTATATAATGATACAAAGGAATAGCATATTAATCACTAAAGTATAGATATAGAACAAAGAAAATGAAAGCAAAAATAAACTATTAGGGCTACACCAAAATAAAAAGCTTTTTGCACAGCAAAGGTAATCAACAAAAAGGAAAGGCAACCTACTGAATGGGAGAAGATATCTGTAAATGATATATCCAACAAGGGGTTAATATCCAAATATAAATAATTTACACAACTTGGGGTGCCTGGGTGGCTCAGTTGGTTAAACATCTGACTTCAGCTCAGGTAATGATCTCCCAGTTCACGAGTTCAAGTCCCACGTCAGGCTCTGTGCTGACAGTTCAGAGTCTGGAGCCTGCTTCGTATTCTATGTCTCCCAATCTCTGCCCTTCCCCTGCTCATGCTCTGTCTCTCTCTCTCTCAAAACTTAAAAAAAAAAAGAAAAAAATTTACACAACACCAAAACCATAATTCTCTTATAAGAAAATGCAGGGATAAAATTTCATGACCGTGGATTTGCCAATGGATTCTCAGACAATAAAAACACAAGCAATGAAAGATAAAATAAACTGGACTTCATCAAACTTAAAAACTTTCATGCATCAAAAGACACAAGAAAGTGAAAAGACAACCTATAGAATGGAAGAAAATCTTTTCAAACCATGTATCTAGCAGGGATTCATATCCAGAATGTATAAAGAACTCCTACAAGTTAACAAAAAAAAAGATAAACAACACATCGAGCTCTGCACAAAAGATTTGAATGGACATTTTTCCAAAGAAGATATACATATGGCCAACAAACATGAAATGATGCTCAAAATCATTAGCCACTAGGGAAATGCATATCAAAACCATAATGAAATACCACTTCACATCTATTACAATGGCTATAATCTTTAAAGAATGAAAAATAAGCGAAGAGAATATGCAGAAATAAGAACCCATCTACATTGCTGGTAGAAATGCAAAATGGTGCAGCTCTGTGGCTGTCTGGCAGTTCCTCAAGAAGCTAAACATAGTATTACCCTATGACCCAGCAATTCCACTCCTAGTAATATATACCCCCAAAAAACTGAAAATAAGGACTTAAAGAGATACTTATATGACAATGCTCACTACAGCATTATTCACAATTCAATAGGGGCACCTGGGTGGCTCAGCTGGTTGAAGTGTCCCACTCTGAATCCTGGCTCAGGTCATGCATAATCCCAGGGTCATGGGATCAATCCCCACACCAGGCTCCATGCTGAGTGCAGAACCTGCTTAATTTTTTTCTTCTCTCCCTCTGCCCCTCTCCCCTGTTCATGCCTGCGCTTTAATTAAAAATAAAACAAAAAGCGTTCAACAGATGAATAAAAATGTGCTATATCCATACAATGGAATATTATTCAACCATGAAAAGAATGAAGTTCAGATACGTGCTACAACATGAATGAATCTGAAAACATTATGCTAAACGAAATAAGCTAGACACAAAAGGACAAATATTGTAGGATTCCACTTACATGTAATAACTTGAATAGGCAAATTTATAGAGACAAAAAGTAAATTAGAGTTTTTCAGGGGCTGGAGGAAAAAGAGAATGGGGAGTTATTGTCAATAGGTATATAATTTGTCTGGGGTGATGAAAAATATTGTAAACAGTGGTGATGGCTGCACAACATTGTAAATGTAATTAATGCTACTGAATTGTTCATTTAAAATGGCTAAAACTAGAAATTTTACATTATATATACTTTATCAAAGTATATATAATTATATAATATGATATAAACTTATACAGTATAAAATTTAAAAAGAAAAGATTCCACCTCAGCAGTATCTGAAGAATGTCCTGTTTCTTCCTATTGCCACCACCATTGTTCAGGCCCACATTATCCCTCTGCTTCTTAATCTCTGTTCTTTCTCATTCTATGAAACGTTATCACATTAATTTGCATACAACTGTAAAAATATGTTCTAAAATGTCCAAAAATGACATACTGTCAACCAAAAAACATATGAACTCTTCAGCTAGGCATACAAGATTCTCCTTTTGACTTAAATCAACTTTTCAGATCTTTTCTCACACTTAATCAATGAATGATTTCTGCTTCAACTGATCTGTATTTTTAACATGTTCCATGCTTTCCAGCCTCTGTACTTTTTGCTCATATGATTTCGTTTTTTAATTATTATTAAAGATTTCATTTTTAAGTAATCTCTACACCTAGTGTGGGGCTCAAACTCACGACCTCAAGATAAAGAGTCACAGGGCCCACCGACTGAGCCAGCCAGGAGCCCCCCCTCGTATGATTTCTTCTTTGGACCCCCACCCCCACCATTCAACCCATTAAATCTTTCTCATCCTTTAATAGTTTAGTCAAAATTGACCTACTCTCAAGAGCCTTTCCTGAACTCTAGATCCCCACTATCGTTACCCACCAAATGCAAATACTTTATCCACCTAACTTCCAAAGCACTTGTTTTCACTGCTCTTACATTTACTTTGTTGTGCTATGGATATAATTCACAGACTTGTCTAAACCTAATCCTTCCACCCCACCCAGATTACAAACTCTTATCAAAACAATGGCATTCATACTCCTCTCTTCTGCCCTCCTGGTACAGGCAAACAGCTAAGGCTCAAACAATAACTACCAGATATAACGAAACAAGCAAAAAACCTACTTTCCAGATGAAAATCCCTTCACCCATACGGACACAAACACAATCTCAAAATGTAAAAGGAACGCCTTTTTAAGAGAATGAGCCAACATCTTTCAAAGAAACAATGTGATGGTAAGAATGTGTAACATTTCTTATTGATAAAGTCTGGTAACAGAAAACCTTTTTTAAAAGAAAGTCCAAGTACAGTATGGATACATTTGTTGTGACTTCCCTTATGTCTGAATAAAAAGTATGACTAAGGGAACAAATATCCGAGAAAATGAAAATAGGACTATCTTTGTTTTTCAGGTTCTTCCAAGATGAAGCAAGTATGCAGTATGACCTTTAAATAAAAACAACTGCAACAATGCATTTACTAATCCAATGTTTGTGACCACATCTACAAAGCCTAAATGCTGCACTGTAATTCATTATGCCAAGGTCCCATCTGGTTTCCTCTGCTGTGTAGGACTTAAGCATACATGTCTGATTCCCCTTTCTGTCAGGATAGATCAGAGGGAAATGACTTTATTTTAAAATGACTCAAACTTCTCAGATGTCTAATATCCCTTCAAGATCTAAAGTCTTAAAAAGACTATATGTTCTAAATTAAATATGAATGCTCATAAAATATACTCCTGTGAACACAAAGCTATATGAGCCAGTTTTTTCTGCTAAATTCCATTCAACAGACTGAAATAATCAACTCCACTATAATTAGAAACCTAGATAAATCAATAGATAATTTTCAATTGAAATATTTCATTTGAAATAAAAATGATCATCCCCACCCTTTTCCCTGCACTCAATCCCAAAACTGAACTGATAAAAGTAGGTTATTATTGGGCCAATCACCAGGGGTTTTTTTGTTTGTTTGTTTGTTTTTTAATGTTTATTTTTGAAGAAGAGAAAGAGCATGAGACAGGGAGACAGAGAATCCGAAGCAAGCTCCAGACTCTGAGCTGTCAGAACAGAGCTCAACACGGGGCTTGAACTCACCAGCCAGAAGATCATGACCTGAGCCAAAGTTGGAGGCTTAACCAACTGAACCACCCAGGTGCCCCACCAAACAGCTTTTAAGAGAGGGAGAAACAGGGGTGCCTGGGTGGTTTAGTCAGTTAAGCATCTGATTCTTGGTTTCGGCTCAGGTCATGCATGATCTCACAGTTCCTGGGTTTGAGCCCTGTATCAAGCTCTGTGTTGACAGTGCAGAGCCTGCTTGGAATTCTCTCTCTCCCTCTCTCTGCCCCTCCCCCTCGTTGCTGTCTCTGTCTCTCTCAAAATAAATAAATAAAATTTTTTTAAAAAGAGAGGGGGAGGGAGGGAGAAATAAGTGAAAATTCAAAATCTGCACTCCACTTTAATTCTCTCCAAGGTACTTTTACATTCTATAAGTACTCCAAGCTATCTTAGAGTTCTCTTTCTAATCTACCCATTCCCCTACATCCTGACATTTCAGTGGACTAATCAGCCTCTGAAATGGTCTCCTTCTCTATCTAGTTCTTCCCCACCCATCAACCTCCCATCCTCTTCTGCCAAATCATTCTCCACACAATGCTCCACAAGAGCAAAACTGACCAAGGCATTACCCTACTCTAAAAACTCCACTGTTTATCCAATAACTTACAGGATAAAGTATAAGCTTCCTAAAATGGCAAACTGACCATGTCATGAACTATTTAAAAACGTCCACTGTTTACCCAAAAAATTACAAAATAAAGTATAAGAGTCCTAAGATGGCTGATTTACTTTTAAGAACACAGCAAATCTCTACCATTTATTAAACATCTCCATGCTTTTGCATATACTTTCTCCTACCTAAGGGATACATTTCCCCCACTGACCCTTTATGACCCATCTCAAACAACCTCCTCTGCATGAAATACCCAAATCCAGAAACAGAATTATTCATTTCTTCCTCTGTGCTCTCACAGCACTTTCCACTTACCATTTCAATACTTACTATCGTGTGTTCTATTACAGGAGGCAGTACAAGAGTAATGGCTAACAAGAGAAGCTCTAGCATTAAGACGGTTTTGGAGCTATACAGCTTTAGATAAACTTTCCTCCTCTAGGACTTAGTTTTCCTATTAGTAAAATTGGGATAATACCTGAGTCTGGCTCAAAGTGCTATTATGAGTGCATTCAGCACTACTTGCCTTGGGCTAGCAAACATTCAAATGAACAGCAGCAGAGCTGAGATGAGAATCACAATTATCTGTCTCAGGCTGGAGGGGGGTGTAGGGCCTTCCGCAACAAGAGGAAGGACCATGTCTATAGTCATCCCCAGAAGAGGAAGAAAAGGGGGAGGTGCACACACCAAAATGTTTAATTACCTCTGGGTGATGCGATTACAAGCAATTTTTGTTCTGCTTTCTTTGTGTGTGTGCTTTTCTGTACTGGGTATATACAACCTAGTAAGAAAAAAGTTCTATGCACTTAAAAATCTGATCCATCACCTAGAAGCAGTATCTAGCACATAGTTAATCCTCTATAAATACCTATCAAATGAAGGAATGTCTACACTGTGTTTAGTTTTGTGGGCATGTTTATGTGCATTTTATTTCTTTGCTTCTGAGAATCACTTCTTATAGGGCACATTATTATTATGCCTAGAAAATGAGGTTGAGTTCAGAAATAACAAAATAGGAACAAAGCTGGAACTTAAAGCCAGAACTTCTAACTTTCCAAATTCAGAGTTTTCTTACTATACTACGGAGCACTAAAAATGGACTCCTATTCACATTCCCAAGTCAGAGAGTGGAATCACTTGCACACTGTCTGAGAGGGAGAAAGCAAAGAAAAATAAAGAAACATAACTTTTTTTTTAAGTTTTACTCATCCTTTCAAAACCATGGGGAAAAAAACCTGAGTACAGTATATCTATTTGTTTACTCCTGAATTAATTCTGTAAAATAAATAACTACTGTCTCTATTTTACAGATGAGTGAACTAAAATATATAGAAGTTAAATAACTTGCCCAAGATCACACTGTTAGTAAAGCAGCAGATCCAGGTTTCAAAACCAGACAGTTTTGAAACAGTAAGATCAAGGAGTAAGGTCAAATAAGTTTTAAAAAAATAAGGTCAAGAAATTAAAGAAACAATAACCTGGAAAAGATAATGATATATCTTATCTCAATTCAAAGGATCAATAAGCCTTCATCTATGGAACAGATAAAAGCATGTTCTTGATTATTTGAAATTCTAATATTTACAAGCAGTTATTTTTTCTTGTTAAATACCACTGTAAACCTGTATTATTAACATTGTTTTATTTATTTTAATGTTTATTTATTTTTGATAGCGTGAGCAGGAGAGGGGCAGAGAGAGAGGGAGACACAGAATCTGAAGCAGGCTCCAGGCTCCGAGCTGTCAGCACAGAGCCTGACGCGGGGTTCCAACTCAAAAGCTGTGAGATCATGACCTGAGCTGAAGTCGGACACTGAACCTACTGAGCCACCCAGGTGCCCCAACACTGTTTTAACAAATATATTCAGCTTTCAACTACAAGAACTTTACAGCACTGTTCTACAGGAAGTGCTTCTTAGCTATGTAAAACAAAAAGGCTAAAACATTAGTGGTTGTTTTTTAGCAAAGAGCACATATCAAAAGAAATACACCATCTCCCAAAATGACAATTCCAGCAAAAGACGAGTACTAAGGAAGTTCTCTTTGCTAGCTACCATTTACATCACATAGGGACCTTTAAAAATAACCAATACGCAGCACCCACTCCAGACCAATTACATCAGATATCTGGGGATGGGTATAAGTTTTTTTTTTTTTTTTTAAAGCTCCCCAAGTGATTCTAATGTGTAGCCAGGGTTGAGAACCACTGTTCTAAGGAAATCTAAACCCTCTGTTATTACTTCACGCAGAGCTTTTGTCCATAATGGTCTGAAAAAGTATTCAGTCAACTTACTCAACACATTTGCAAACAACCAGGAGAGTAAAATAAATAGGACCCCGCAACTACTAAAAGGGGTATTAACTGTGAGTGCACTTAGCCCAACAGATTAGACAACAATCAAGGCTAAAGGATTCCATTAGTGTTCTGGATAACAGAGGAACTTCAATTAACATATCAAATATGCCAATGACCAATTACTTCTATCTCTCAAACCATAGATTTTACCATCTGTGAAATGGTGCCATAATTTCTAATGGACCCAAGAGCCCAATAATTCAAGAAAAGCAACACTGAAACAAGCATAAACCTTGAAACTAAAAGACCCACATGTATCATCATCTTGAAAAACAAAACGAAAATTAACCTGAACTTTAATGTAGAAATGCTGGCAAAGAAAACATTTTCATACTTTCCGGCAGAGAGTATCCTTGAAAAGTCAAGAATGCCATAAGAACTCTGAAATTCAAACTCATATGCCTACATTTTTACATCTGGCTACTTGTAGTTTCACAGGAAAATGAAATACAGTAAGCTTCAAAATCAAATATAAAAATATCCTGTTGTGTTAATCAAAAATACTACTACAGGTCCATATCCTTTATTCAAAACCCTTGAGGAAATACATTATTTCAGAATTTTTCAGCTTTTAGAAACACAGTACAGTGTCTCTATCTTTTACAAGCCCTTGAGGATCTACAACAACACCAATCATCAAATTAGTATTCCAAATTAATATGCTATATTAATACTATTTTCTAAGTGAGAAGAATAAAGATTGTAAGTAGCCACCTGTTGATACAAGTCACCAAATTATTTTGCTGCAAACATCTGAAGAAAAACTTTCAGAGCTTTGGGTGAACCTATAATTCCAAGATTTCTCTTTGATACCCAAGACACTGCAAACTGAACTTCAGGAAAAAAGTCCCTATAATAAAAACATCCCTTTAATACCACTGTAGTTCTAAAGAAACAACTCAAATTACGGTAGAAACACAAAAATAAAAAATAGCCCAAGTGATGTCCACCAATTTTCATGATGTGAGAATAGCATTTTAAGCATCCACCTTAATTATCACAGTGCAATTTTGAGCAAGACCAAAAAAATACGTTATTAACATGTACACATTTACTGACTAAGGCAAGCTTGAGGCAGAGAGCCAGATGTAAAGAAAGGACAAATCAACACCTTTCTCTCTAGCAATTTGGAGACAACAGAGGACTTTGAAGCTAAGCAGACCAGGTTCTGCCACAAAGGAGAAAGTTACTTAAGCTTTCTAAACTGCAGTTTCTTCACATAAGGATAGAGATGATAATAACAGTACCTACTTCATTGTGTTTTCAACAGGATTAAATAAAGTGACATTTGAAATCCATAACTTATATAGTCACTATTAATCCCCTACCACCTTTCCAAAGACCAACTAACTATATGCTGAAGCAGCTCAAGTATAACTTGCCTGTAAGTTATCAGGCAAATTTTATAATACAAAACCGACCATCAAAATAGGACTTTCAAATTTCAAAAGTCCAGTGTAGATTAAAATGACTAATTTCTGAAATCAGCAGCTTCTCGAAACACATTCTATCCAAACCTACCTCTCTCCCAATACCCTTCTGTCTTCCACACACCCAGTTGCACACATAGGGATAGTAAGTGAAAATAAACCACTGTACTCAGAAGTTCACTTTTCACTCAAAATAAAATTAGATTGGCCTAGGTTTGGCAGATAAGGGAAACCATTACAGTATTAAGACTTCATCATTCATATACAACTACTGTCCAAAGAACCCAGATAATTTAAAAACACAGGAAACTAAGGCACAACAGTCCAAAATCCAACTTTCATAAACTATCCACAAAGTAAGAAAACTGGTAACTGTGGGCAGATTTTGCACCCAATGGATATTTAAACTTACCATCAAATGTACAAAAAGATGGAATCCTTTGCTATTTATCCTAAATTCAATTTAATTCCATGATGTAATTCAAGAATTTTACAGAACATGGAGTCTTAAAGCATAAAAAGTTCTGAGCTGATTAAATGCTTCACTGTTAACAACTGCCCCCAAATACAGTATACAACGTGGACAACCTAGACTTCCATCACACTGAATTTGAAGGAAAACGTTTAATAACTCCTATGAAATTGAAAGCTTTCCCTAAATGTTATTACTCAAAAACTACTAGCTAAATAACCTATTAGGGCCTGGCAGTTCCATCAGCTTCAAGAATATCACTTGCCATATATCCTAGTACAGCGCAACATAAAATGCCTCGAAAAGAATCTCTATTATTCTATGTTCTAATCCCATGTGTTTAATGAGAAAAGATTTAGAACTAAAAGCAAATGGACCAGGTACCTCACAACCACCAACGAGATGCACTACCTACACACTTAATCCTTCATTCTTGCACTTTTCCTCCATAAACAGGAAACTCCAAAGAGAAGGAAATAGAGAACAGCCTATTTTTGCTAAGGGGAATAACAGCATTGCTTCCAACCCCACAGCGTGAGTGAACAAATGAAAAAGCAACAGGGGAAAGGCACGGGGGGAGGGGCGGTCGGTGAGCTCAGTTAGGAGTCCTAAACATGCCATCCAGCTCAGACAGTGCCCAAAACATCTGTAACGGCAGCTGCAGCAGAGAAACGGGGGTGTGAGGGTAGAGGGCCGTGGCTTGGGGGCTCGGAGTTGTGCCTGCACGTTCGGCTTCCTCCTTTGCCAACTCTTCTCTCACCTCCCAATTCCCATCCTCCCCAACCCATCCTGCTCCCTCCATATAGAATAATAACCAATAAAATCAGAGGCAGAGAAGACAAAGAAGCAGGAGGAGGCTGCAAGGAGCGTCCAGAACAATGGGGGAGAGGGTGCGAAGCGAAACTCCTGAAAAGGACAATGAAACAAGGGTGGCGAGGAGCCCGGAGAGGAACCAGGGAAACACCGCCGAGCCCGGGCCCCACCAGAGGCGGACGCCTGGACTCCAGGCTCGGCTGGGCGGGCTGTATCACCCGGACGCTGGGGGCTGGGCTAGGCTGGAGCGAACGGGGGCGGCGCGGCCCACAGGGGCCGGCGGGGCCTGCGCGGGTCCGCGGGCAGCTGCCGGCAGGACTCACCGGCGTTCTGGTCGCGGGGCCAGAGGTAGTATGTGGCCGGGATCACGATGAGCCCCACGAATGAGGTGAGGAAATAGAAGAAGGTGTTCCCGCTGTCATCGTACTGGAACTGCTGTCCCGCCATGACACCCCCCCCCTCCGCCGCTCTGTCCTCACCGCCGCCGCCACGACCCCGCTCTGATCTCCAGCACCCAACACCCCGGCCCTGTGTGGCGTAGCTCGGACGCCGCCGCCGCCGCCTCTCCTCCCCGCCCCCACGCTACTCTCACGGACACGCCGCCGCCACCGCCGCTGCCGTCGCCAGATCTCGCGAGAAGAAATAGTTCCCGCCCCACTCGGTTTTTCCCTCCCTCTGCCTCTCCCCAATACACTCGCTAAGGGAGACGTGGCGCGCGCAGCCGTGGAACTCGGCGAGGTCCCGCCCTTGATCCCGCCCCCAAGCCAGAGGCCCGCCCCTCGAGCTCCTGTAGGTCCTCCTCTAGCCTTAAGAGTCCCCGGTGGTGCCTATTCTCCTGCGCCTTCTTTCCCAGCGTCCCACTAGCTGTCTTGAGGTCATTTTAGGGGGGTCCCAGCAAAGACCCGCGGAGCTGTGAGTGCGTGCGGTTCATCACCTGGCTGCTCCTGGAGTCGCAGCTATTCGGAGCAGATCTGAGGTTTCCTTGCCTCTCCCTTCTCCCATCCTTACCTCACCTTGTCTGCCCTCTCTCTTATTTAATTTCCCTGGTTAATAATAACGCTTCTTTAAGTTCCAGATCCGTCCCTCCAGCCCTCACATTTTGAAAACACGGGTCATTCAGAATTGGGCGGCGCAGGGGGGATGGTGGGGGTTTTGTTGTGGTTTGTTTGCAAAGTAATGTTTGCTATTAAAAGATTGCGATCTAAGCTGCGCCCATTTTGCAGATGGAGATTCCCCAAGCCAATAGAGATTGTGGCCTGTACCTCCCAGAGGCAATATTTATAGACACCAGGTCACCAGTATTTTCTTCGTCCCAGGCTGTAGACTGAGACTTCTATTGCTTTATACCATTTAATCGTCGGTAAACCCCTCGGGAAAAATCAAAGCATGCCCTCTCCAGATGAGGAAATTGAGGCTCAGAGAGATTGCCTAAAGTCATGCATAGTAAGAAAAGGTCCAGGAATTCAAACTCAAATCACTGGACACCACAAAGCCAGTGCCCTTGGCCACCACCTTGTCGTGGACCTTAACATTTCCCTGAGAGCAGCTGGCACCCCTTGCAAGGTGTGGGCAGGAATCTGTGTTTCGATGAGGGATGCCTAGGGAAGCAGTCGCTCTCAGGAGACTCTCTCTTGACTGGCTGTGAGGTCCTAGAGGCTGGAGTCAGCTGAGCTGGGAGTGGAGAGGACTGGTTTCCTGATCTGGGAATGACCTGCGCGGTCCCACTGCAGCCCTGGCTGAGACCTATTCCAGTGTCTCCATCTCCCGTCTATCAAAAGGAAAGACCCACCTAACCTACCTCACAGAGTGGTTGTGAAGAGTAAAGGGAATTATAGTGAACATGCTATACAAAGGAAAAACTATGAAATAAGCAAATACCACATTACATTTTCTTACACTATTTTTTTATTATATGAAATTTATTGTCAAATTAGTTTCCATACAACACCCAGTGCTCATCCCAAAAGGTGCCCTCCTCAATACCCATCACCCACCCTCCCCTCCCTCCCACCCCCCATCAACCCTCAGTTTGTTCTCAGTTTTTAAGAGTCTCTTATGCTTTGGCTCTCTCTCCCACTCTAACCTCTTTTTTTTCTTTTTATTCCTTCCCCTCCCCCATGGGTTTCTGTTAAGTTTCTCAGGATCCACATAAGAGTGAAAACATATGGTATCTGTCTTTCTCTGTATGACTTATTTCACTTAGCATAACACTCTCCAGTTCTATCCACGTTGCTACAAAGGGCCATATTTCATTCTTTCTCATTGCCACGTAGTACTCCATTGTGTATATAAACCACAATTTCTTTATCCATTCATCAATTGATGGACATTTAGGCTTCTTCCACAATTTGGCTATTGTTGAGAGTGCTGCTATAAACATTGGGGTACAAGTGCCCCTATGCATCAGTACTCCTGTATCCCTTGGGTAAATTCCTAGCAGTGCTACTGCTGGGTCATAGGGTAGGTCTGTTCTTACACTATTTTTTAAAACTAATTTTAAAGGGTGCCTGGGTGTCTCAGTTGGTAAAGCCTCCCACTCTCGATCTAGGTCTGCTCAGGTCATGATCTCCTGGTTGGTGAGTTCGAACCCCACATCAGGCTCTTCGCTGATGGTGAGGAGCCTGCTTGGGATTCTGTCTCTCCTTCTATCTGTCCCACCCCCCTCTGACTCAAAATAAATAAACATTTAAAGCAAAAAATTTTAGTACAGTCTATTTACTGACTTCTTTTCAATATGTCTTCCATTGTTAGAAGAGGAATCTGGTCACATGTCTTTTATTTTATGTCCTTAAAACTAGCATTTATCATAATCAGTAATGCTTTTCTTCATAATGGATTATGTTCACATGTATTGTCTCTTCCCTTTCAAATGACCTACCATTTTGAAAGGAAATTTTTTAAAATAGTCTTCTTGGGGCACCTGGATGGCTCAGTCAGTTGAGCTGCTGACTTTGGCTCAGGTAAGGAACTTGGGGTTCATGAGTTCAACCCCCACATGGGCTTGTTGATGTCAGCTTGTTGGTGCAGAATCTGCTTCAGATCCTCTGTTCCCTTTCTCTCTCTGCCCCTCCCTGGCTTATGCTTGCTCTCTCTCTCAAAAAAATAAGTAAAACATTAAAAAAAATAATCTTCTCTACATTTCCCTCCTCACATTTTTCTATATAAAGTTTTCAAAGACTACACAGGAGGGGAAAAAAATAAAAAAGAAGTGAGGCGAAGGGGATTGAAGTATGAAGTGAGCACAGCATTTTGATTACCCCAAAGCAGATATGCCCAGAACAATTTGCCTTGCCTCAGAAACAAATTAGCCATAAAATTGGCTCAACTGAAGTGGGTGGGTTCCTGAAGTTTCTTTTGTTTATGTTGAATTTCTTATTCTTTCCAGGTTCTAATAATGCTGAGCTGGTTATTTTTTATTACTCTGATTATATACTTTACTCAGCATTTGTGTAAAGATAATACTTCAGTTTTACAACCTTGTAACAATATAAATTATTGATGATAAATATTCCCCTTCTGACTTTTTTTCTGCAGGAGTAATCTTTTCACTGCAGCTTTGGGGTCATGCATAAGAATGGCTTGAACAGAACTGAACCACAAAATAATATTTTGAACAAATCACATTTATTTGCTAACCTCCAGACCAATCTAAAACATGAATTTTTTTTTCTTATCAAAGCAGATTAAAGAATGTGAAGGGAGGTATTGAAAAGACATTAGGGCTTGATTATGCTCAACTTCAAAATCATGAAAACAATTTTCAAAGAGGAATTGATGGCCGTGGTTTGTGCTTTAGCATTGGGAGCAGGTCTGTGTTTTGGTTCCTCTCTTTTCATGGTATCTTCTCTTTCTAAAGGTATCCTAGAACTTAATGTTACTGAACATGGGTAAACTTGGATCACCCAAATATTCCCCAGAGCAAATCTTTTTTTTTTTTTTAATTTTTTTTTTCAACGTTTATTTATTTTTGAGACAGAGAGAGACAGAGCATGAACAGGGGAGGGGCAGAGAGAGAGGGAGACACAAATCGGAAACAGGCTCCAGGCTCTGAGCCATCAGCCCAGAGCCTGACGCGGGGCTCGAACTCACAGACCGTGAGATCGTGACCTGGCTGAAGTCAGACGCTTAACCGACTGCGCCACCCAGGCGCCCCCAGAGCAAATCTTAATTATAGCCTTAATTAATCACGATTTCTGATTCATTGATGTTTTTATTTATTTATTTTTAACATGTATTCATTTTGGGGGGAGTGACAGAGACAGAGTGTGAGTGGAGGAGGGGCAGAGAGAGAGGGAGACAGAATCTGAAGCAGGGTCCAGGCTCTGAGCTGTCAGTACAGAGCCGGGTGCAGGGCTGGAACTCACAAACCGCGAGATCATGACCTGAGCCGAAGTCGGCCACCTGACCACCCAGGCGCCCCTCGTTGATGTTTTTAAACTAACCCAACAGTTTCTTTCAAGAGATCATTTTAATAAAATACTTAGTAATACTAAGTAAATATGGCAGAACCAGATCTACAAATACATTTTGCTCTTAATCTAATAGCACTTTCTAAAAGGCCTTTTTGTATTCTCACTATGTATCTATAAATGAATATTTTAATCAATTTCATTTCAATTGCTAGGAAGATAATTCCTCTCAAGTGTAGAAAGCCTGACTATTTTTAGGTTCTTCTTAATAATTTACTTTTTCCTTAGAGCAAATCTTTGTTTCATTCCAAATCCTTCTTGTACAGATGGTGTTGACTTACATTTCTACATACTAACATACATTTGTGTGACCATAATCAATATTATTTAATTTTCTGTTTAATGGAATTAGCCTTAACGAGACTGGAAACAACCAAGTTATTAGGTAGGTTCATGCAATTATTTCCAGTCTTTTATTCCTCCCCCCACCCTACAATAATCTTCACTGCCAAAGCCTAGCAATTCATCTTTAATATTAAACCCCTTATTACTTTGTTTCAGAGTTAGGATTTTCTTTCATTAAGAGCTAATTGTTGGGTGCCTGGGTGTCTTAGTTGGTTAACCGTCCAACTTCGGGTCAGGTCACGATCTTGGGGTTTGTGAGTTCGAAACCCTGCATTGGACTCTGTGCTGACAGCTCAGAGCCTGGAGTCTGCTTAGGATTCTGTGTCTCCCTCTCTCTGCCCCTACCCTGCTCACGCTCTGTCTCTCTCTGTCTCAAAAATAACTAAACATTAAAAAATAATAATAACAAAAAATAAAAGAACTAAATCTCTTCTAATACAAATTAACCAATTTCTTTTTATTTGTCCTTAAGAGATGAAGAGTTACCCCCATAGTGATGACAAGAGTAACATCAACAAATTGCTTAACTAAAAAAATATTGATTGACATTGCTCAATAAGCCATAAAAGAGCACTTACTGAAATTTCCCACCCAGATTGAAATACAACTTGGAAGAATGGCCATAAATAAACAGAAGAGTGCACTATGGGTAATTTCAAAGCTATATTTTTAAGAAGAAAAAAATCTCAATAGAGATTAGAACTTCAGGAAAACCATAAAAAATATAAACTTGTTGAAAAACAAATATTTGTGGGTACTTAAGCATATAAAATTGGGGGACTTTAGGAAAAAGAATATAAAATTATAAAACAAAAGTTAACATTTGCTATGGACTTTGGGTGATAATGATGTGTCAATGTAGGCTCATCAGCTGTAAGGAAGGTACCACTCTTTGCGGGGATGTTGATAATGGAGGAGGCTGTACATGAGTGGGGGCAGAAATTATATAAGAAATCTCTGTACCTTCCATTCCATTGTACTGTGAACCTAAATCTGCTCTAAAAAAATAATAGTCTACTAAAAACAGTTAACATTTATAAAAATTATAATTGCTATAGGTTTGTGTTACAGATGGAAGAAATCTGATAGATTCTATTTTGCATGATTTCCATTGGGAGTTTTTTAAACTGTGGTACATTTAAAATTGTATGCATTGCATATTGAGTATCTTCCTAGTAAGAGACATTTTCCTTTTTGACAAGCCTCAATGAGAACCCAATCCTCTGCTTACAATTTTAATACCTACTGAGTGGAAGAATTTTCCACAAAGTAGTTTCTGACTTTGTACATTTCAAACTATGTTTCTCCTCCACTACCTCTATACTTCAGGTGCCAGGCCTCCTGGGATAAATACATATCCTGAATTAGGATGTATCACTCTTTCATTTTACAATACTGGGTGACTCTGCCCAGAGGGTGAGGTAATAAGAATATTCCTGGAGATGGTAACAACTACACACAGAAGTAACTCTACACTATATAAAAATACCTCCCTAACTCCAAAATGAATGTACCCCCTAACCTCCAAACACACAGATTAAAAAAGAAATTTGGTTATTCCACATTAACATCCATAGAGTTCACACACTATTAGCCAGTGTAGGGAGTACAAAAATGTTAAAGACAGAGTCTCTGACCTCTGGAAACTCACCTACAATCTAACAAAGAGGACATACTGTCTCAATAAGTAGCAAAAACCTAAGGAAGGAATTGATAAATGCTATAAGAAGTGTACTGATAAAAATATTTGCAAGTTCATAGGAAAGAGGCATTTGTTTTGTTAGAGAAAATTGGAGGGCTTCAAGGAAGAGGTGGCCACTGAGCTAGGCCTGGAAACTTAAATAGAAATTGAATTTAAAAATCCAGGTGGAATCAGCTCAAAATACATTTGGAGAATAGCATAAAGTCCGGTCTGTTTGTGAATAGGACCAACAGAGTTGAAAAAAGACTTTTAAGTCCAGCTTCCAGGTTACAGGCCACATGTCAGCAATATTGCTTTTAAAATGAACTTTGTTAGAGGTGTGTATGAGTGGGAGACATTGCAATCCCCTTGGGAGGCCTTAAAGAAAGAAAAAGAAATGGTTTGAACTAGTATGGTTTAAGTATGGTCCTGCAGGAAACAAGAGGGTGAACTAGGTCACCATTTCTATTATTTTCCTCTTTCTTCTTTACCCAGGATATAGTTTCAACTCTTTGATATCAATCAAATCTTCCTAAGATGTAATACAAAAGTTATGTCCCCAAAAAGACTTGTTTGACATACCTTGCATCACTTTGCTGGTGCCTATATTTCACATCCTGTTCTGCTCTCTACTTCCTATCTTGCTACCCACCTCTGTCCTGCCTCACATCTGTTCTCTACACAGCGGCCAGTGATCTTTTTTTTTTTTTTTTTATCTTCTTTTAACTTTCGATTTTGAAATAATTATAGATACACAAGAAGTTGCAAAAAGTAGAGAGAGGCCCATATACCCTTCACTCAACGTCCTCCAATGGTAACGTCTTATATAACTAAAATACAATATCAAAAGCAGAGAATTGACATTGGGGGGTGTCTGGGTGGCTCAGTCAGTCAAGCATCTGACTTCAACTCAGGTCATGATCTCAGGATTCAGGCGTTCCAGTCCCGCTTCCAGTGAGCTTATGCCCTGCTTGGGGTGAGCTCGAGATCCGCTAAGCGTTAGGGTGAGCACCACTTTCCTCTCTCTCTCTCTCTCTCTCTCTCCCCCTCATAGGATTTTCTCTTTCTCTGCCGCTCACTCACTTGCACCTGCCTCCCCCCCCACAAAGGAAGGAAGGAAGGAAGGAAGGAAGGAAGGAAGGAAGGAAGGAGGGAAGGAGGGAGGGAGGGAGGGAGGGAGGGAGGGAAGGAAGGAAGGAAGGAAGGAAGGAAGGAAGGAAGGAAGGAAGGAAGGAAGGAAGGAAGGAAGGAAAAAAACTAACATTGGAAGGGTCCTGGGTGACTCAGTCAGTTAAGTGTCCAACTCTTGATTTCTGCTCAGGTCACGGTCCTGAGATTGAGCCCTCCTTCTAGTTCCTTGCTGAGCGTGGAGCCTACTTAAGATTCTCTCACTCGTTCTCTCCCTCTGGTCCTCTCCCCAGCTCATGCTCACTCTCTCTCACTTTCTAAGATAAAACAAAATAAGAAAATTGACATTAGTACAATCTATGGATCTTATGCATATGTGTGTGTGTGCATATGTGTGTAAGATCCTTCAAAGCCTCTCAGATCATTTAACTTTCCTCAAAACCCTCTGTAGTCTTCCTGTCTCACTCAGCATGAAGGCCAAGGGTTTGGGTCTACAAGGTCCTAAGTCATGTGCCCTACCCCCACCTCTCTGAGTCCATTGCTACCACCGCCCCCTCGTTAACTTACTTCAGCTACACTGGTCTCCTTGTTGTTCTTGGGGCCTTCACCCATAGTGAGTTTTTTTCTGCCTAGAATATTCTTCCCTCAGTTATCCCAGTGGTCCCCTTCAAAGCCCTCATCATTCAGTTCTCTGCTCAAATATGAGTCCTTCAGGGAAACCTTTCCTGATCTCCTTATAAAGTAGCACCCTCCTTAATTTTCTGTCATCTTATTTGCTTTTCTTTTTCTCCAGAGCATTCGTCACCAAGTGATATATTCTATATTGATTTATTTATTGAATTTCTTTCCCCACTACTCCACAAAGTTAGAATCTTGTTTTGTTTGCTGTATTGCCAGTGCCTAGAATAGTGTCTCACATGTGGAATATGCACATTAAGTTATTTGTTGAATGAATATTCAGTTTATGCTATCCTATTAAAATGTTTGATGTATCATTTTATAACTTTTTGTTTTCATTTTTATTTTAGATTTTATTTTTAAGTAATATCTCCACCCAATGTGGGGCATGAGCCCACAACCCCGAGATCAAGAGTCACATGCTCTACTGACTGAGCCAGCCAGACACTCCATAATTGTTTTTAAACTTGTCACATTCTGTATATTCTATCCTCTTACCTGCTATGTAAATTCATGCTAATTATTACAATCTCAGAAACTGTACCTTCTGCTTAAACTTAAACAAAAGCCTGGTCAAAATCTTCCACTTAAAATAAGTTTCACTGCCTCTTTTTTCCCTTTTCTTCCTTTCCTGTTTCTCCCACTATACCTGGTTCACACTATAGAGTAGCTGAACAGGTAGATAATGGGAGATTATCTCCCATTGTGGGATTTTTGCATTTGTATAGTGGGGAAGTTTAAGTCATATAGTTATGCCCAATCCCTGGGTCTGGGTCACAGCCATGCCGTAGCTGCAGGGGAGACTGGGAAAGTGAGTATTTGGTGAGATGAGAAAGTGAGTATCTTCTATGGGGAGATGAAGGTTCTGCCTCACAAGATGGGACATTCCCAAACTTTGGAGGGGGTGCAGATGCCACTAAGAATATCGGTGGTCCACGGAAACTGGGCAGTTAAATGGTGAGATCCTCTAGCCATTACTTCCTGGGCTACAGTTAGCATCTGGCTAAGACCTTGAATTGAAAGAAGGTAGTAGAAGTTTGACCTCTATGGGTTGCTAAGGTTGCAGCAATCCCACCCACTGTGGAGACTTGTGCTGAGTCACTTCAGAAGCAAGTGGGAGCGTCCATGGCAGCCTAGACTAGGGCAAGTAGCTGGGTTGGGAGCCTGCTTTGTCTTGGGGCTGAAGAGGGATGAGTGCTTATGGTCACCATCGGGTCCCCAGCTCTCATGCATGGTTCACTCAGATTAGCACAGACAGAGTAGCCACTCTTGAGCTGACTGATAATGAGCCAAGATGTTTCAGCATCAGTGGGCATTTCCAGTCCACCAAAAGCACATTTGTATGGGTCATCCCTGCCAACACGAATGGCCCAGAGAGAGGGAGGGAAGCTTTGACCTATAGGCTAACCAGATTCAACCCTCATTTCAATCTCTGATTCACTGGACAAGTTGGCAAGAGATCTTAAGTGTTAAATAAATTAATAAACTTGCCCTAAAGATGAGGTTTTTGCCTTGCTTTAGTAGGTAATGATACAGGCTAGACCTATATGACTGTAGAACTCTAACACGTAACCCTTACAGCAATCAATCCAGGAAGCCAAAACACAATCCCTTCAGCAATCAGCCCGGAACGTCTGGACTAGGTCAACTGCCAGCTTCTCAGCTTTTCGCCCCCATTTTCAAACCAGGTTCAACCAGACAAATATGCTGCTAAACCAATCACACAGGATGGCCTGCTCTGAGTTAGCCTGTCTCCAGCTTCTCCATGCCAACAACCTATAATCAGAGCATACCCGAAGCCTTCCCTTTTTGCACTACAAAGCTTTCCCGTTCCTCTGCCTGGCTTTGGGTCTGTGCCAAACACAGGTGATGGTGGCAGAATCCCTTGCCATACCAAGCCCTGAAGAAATAGCCTCTGTTTATTCTCATTTGGATGATCTTCATCCATTTCCACATTAGGTAAATGTTAAATGAATTACTTTTAACAGTTGTTAGGTATAGTATTCACACATACTAGTAGTCCATTTGTACATGTCTTAATTATCTGCATAGTTCCTGTCTCTCCTCTCACCAAAACTCAGACACTCTGGGAAAAACAACCAGCCAACCTGAGGACCCAGACCACTGCTTGAAATCTGAGGCAGGACCACAGAAATAAAAAGCCTTTTTAGAACGTAAGGAATGTTCTTGCTTAGCAGGGATTACTGACTTGATCCTTATAATGAGCCCTTCTGCAGATGTATTTATATGACATTCTCTGTTCACAGGATGAGAAGCTACCAAATCTTATATCATATACGGCTCTGCTTTTCAAACTGTTTTTGGCCATTATTCATAGCAAGAAATATATTTTACATTAAGGCTCAGCAGATTACTGAAAAACGTCAAAAAGAGAACTCTCACTGTGTGCAATGTGCTGTGATATTTTCCTTACACTATATACTAATTTATGTTAAATATAAGCAAAGCATACTTATTTATACATTAAAGCCTTTCTTAAAGAAATACTCAGCTATAATCTGGAAGCTTTCTGAAGATGCATAGTGATATTTGATCATAGAATACAGATAAGGTCCCCTTTGACAATAAGTGTATTCTTGGACATAATTTTTCTTATTTGTGGTGTGGAATGTTTCATTTAAAGAACTCCTCTGGTGCAGGAGTTCTCAAACTTTAGCTGAAAGAGAATCACTTGGAAAGCTTGTTAAGACACAGGCTGCTGGGCCTCATCCCCAAAGTTTCTCATTCAGGCTGTATAGGGTGGCCTGGAAATTTGCATTTCTCTTAAGTTCCCAGGTGATGCTGATGCTGCTAGTCTGGGAACCACACTGCTCTAATGAATCGTATCTGTAAATCAAATCAACTTTTCATGCAAGGAATAACCGCTTCCTAATTCATCTATTTGTTGTATGTCAAGTTTACCGAAGCAAATTATATAGAGTATGTTGTACTGGTTGGATGTATGTGTAATTTGCATACAAGCAGGAGATCAAAAGTCAGGAATTAAGGGAGATAGTCTGCTTGCTGGTTCCTTCTTCCAGCCACTGTGGTGCTCCTTTTCAGTTATTTAACCACTCATTAATTTATTTAACAAGTATTTGAGACCCTTTGCCAAGAGCTGTGCTGAGCTCTAGATTACAGCCAGCCTGAGCATTTTATAAGAAAACATTTCCCTTTAGAAAGCTGTAGAATGATGCCAAGACCATTTTTCTGTGCTTTTAAACCCAATTAGTTCCTGATGAGTGAAGTTCAGGTGTCTTTCCAGAAACAAGATAATAAAAGTAGATGACTGATGCAGGTTTTAGAGCTTCTAATCCACTAGTCTTTGGAAGCAGTATCTTCCAAAACTCCTCTACGAGAGGGAGCACAGTACTTAGGTGCTAGTTAAAATTACAGCTCCCAGGCCCTTGGTGATTCTGACTCAGTGAGTTGGGGATAAGGCCTGATTGCTGTATTTTTAGCAATTCCTCCAGGTAAGTCCTAAAATCAAGTACAGTAAAACCTTGGATTGCAAGTAACTTGTTCCATGAATGTTCTACAAGATGAGCAAATATTTCTAATAAATTCTAACTTGATAAACAGGCAATGTCTTGCAATACGAGTAGTATGTGATGCTAAATGTCACATGATCACAACTGAGCCAATGGTTCTTGAAATTCACTTTGATATACAAGTGCTTTGGATTACAAGCACATTTCCAAAACGAATTATGCTTGCAAACCAAGTTTTTACTGTATGGGAAACCCTGTAGTAAGCTATCTTTGAATTCAACATAGGCCCCAGAATTATATTAACTGAAAGGAGGTATTCACAGTAGTTCAGTGTCTTCAAATTTTACTACATATAAGAACCACTTGGGGGTGGGGCACACCTGGGTATCAGTTAAGTATCTGACTTTAGCTTGGGTCATGATCTCACAGTTACCCAAATAATTCTGAAAAGGAGCACATCAAGCCCCACATCAGGCTCAGCACTGACAGTGTGGAGAATGCTTGGGATTCTCTCTCTCTTCCCCTCTGTCACTCCTCCCCCTCTCTAAACAAACAAACAAACAAACTTTTTAAAAAAAGAGAACCACTTGGGAAACTGAAGAAATTTCCAATGTAGGGATGTCTGGGTGGCTCAGTCGATTAAGCATCCAGCTCTTGGTTTCGACTCAGGTCACAGCCTCACAGTTCAGGAGTTTGAGTCCCACATCAGCTCCGCAACTGGCAGCGTGGATCTTGCTTGGGATTCTTTCTCTCTCCCTCTTTCTCTGCCCCTCTCCCACTTGAGCTGTCTCTCTGTCTCTCTCAAAATAAATAAACTTAAAAAAAAAATATGCCTAGGCCAATGCCTAGGCCATTCTCTATACTAGTTATATCAGAATTTTTCTCCCCACCTTCCATCATGATTCCAATTGGCCACCAAATTTTAGAACGACCACAATCATTTATAAAGGTTAAACCCCTCTTCATGTTGAAGCACCTTTCACAGTCTTTTACAATTGTAGCTGCCTGAAATCACCATGAAAACTTAAAGTGTTGGGGGCTTAAGTGTTGAGGTAGCTGATACCCCATCAAGTAATCTTGAGGGCTCTTGATCTGCTGAGGCCAGCAGTCTCTTAGCTTTAGAAAGCTCTGTACTGGGTTGGGAACTACCTCAGCATTTGGTGGCTTCAGAGATCCTGCTCAAAGCTATAGACTACTGTCTCTCAGAATCTAGTGTCCATATGAATCCCCTGGGGGCCTTATTAAAATGAAGGTTCTAACTCAGTAAGTCTGGGGTGGGATCTGTGGTTCCTCATTTATAATAAACCACAGGTGATGCTTATGATAAACATTTCTAATAAACTACAGGTGAGGCTGGACCATGAACTACACTTTGAGTAGCAAAGCTGTAGCTCTTCCCCCAAATCTACTGTCTGTAGATAAAAGCTACAAAAGTATACAGCAATGGCTGAGATAGAAGGGCCTGGGGACTGCAACTCTCCTGAAAGCAGGACACTATACGCCTGCTGAACATCATAAATGGCAGTACTTTAGGAAATGAAAGTAAGAAGAACTGTAGATGGAACTGATGAGACACTAGTGTATAAATGTAACCTAAGTGTCTAGAGCTTCCCCAGATCTAGGTTCATTCACCCAATTTTGATGGCTCTCCATCTCTGCTTGGCAGGCTGCAGGAAATCCAGCCTCGTGCAGAAGTTGCACAAATGACCACGGGAGCTCTCTTGCCCATTTTGGACTTGCAAATTTCTCTCTGTCATGGCTAATGAGGTTACAACCTGTAGGCTCAGACTACAATGGAACCCAAAGAGGCCATTGCCCAGCCTTCATCACCACTGTTGCCACTGCTTACATGCAGGAGCCTTTGCATTGATTGTTGGAAGTCTACACCATTGCTCTTGCAAAAAGACTATACCCTAATATTATATTACAATGTTGCTTGGTGATGGCAGTAGTGTGTTCTCTGAAGTTGGAGGTGGGGGAGGGATAGACGAGCCAATCGAGAAGTCCACAGAAGATTTTTGAATGCCAAAGAATCACAGAATCTACAGTTCATACCCAAAGGCATTTTCTCCCCAGAGCACACAAATGAAGTGCAGTTCCAGTGTCAACTGCTCTCTATCCAGAACTGCTCACTACAAGCTCCATGATACTAAAGTCTTGTGGCTGATAACAGGAAAATTTGCTGAGTACATACCTTAGTTCATTTCATTCCCAACAACACTATGAATTAGGTACCAGAACTGCACCCATTTTCAACACGAGGAAAAGGAGGCTTAGAGAGATAATGAAATGTTTTCAGGGACATACAGGTGGTAAGCAGTGGAGACGAGTTTGGAATCCAGGCAGTCTGAGTTAGGACAGAGATGTTCCTCTTTGCATCTGCTCCCTACCCTGCTCCCTGCACCAGGTTACTCTTCTTACCAATGTGCTCTCCCAGCTTCTACCTGGGACCCCAGTCAAGCAGACTTGTCAGTATATGTCTTCACCCTAATTGTGGACAGGGCTCAAGTGTTTTACCCAGTGGGTTCCTCAGTTCTGATGCATGTGAGTAAATGCAAACAGCTACAAAGTAAAGAGGGTCACCAGGATCTGAATCTTAGGTCTGTTCCAGCAAAGTCATCCAGTTATGGGATTAAGATGACAATGGGGGGAGTCAGTTTGTAAAGGGCTTTGAAGATCAGAATAAGGAATCTAGTCTTTAATCTATAGTCAAGTTCTAAGACTAAATCATTAACATAATGTCAGTGGGTAAGGAGGACTTTTAAAAAGTGCAGAAGGAAGAAAAAAATTAATCTCAGTTTCATTTGTTCAGGCTGTCACTGACTCAGATTTGGGTTCCAAAACTAGTGATAAGGGAAGCCCCAGTGCTTCAGATAGAGTGTTCTACGTCCAATAAATGACTAGAAGAACAAGTGAAGAGCTGTTGGGCTGTCTTCTCAACAGTCACACATATAGTGTTATAGTTGCTGTGACCCACCACCCCTCACTTGCAGGTGTCAGGTGAAGGTGTCCTAAACTGGAATCAGGAAGGAAGAGAGAAGAAGGAGAAGAGAAGGAATTGAAACACACCCCAAATCCTTGATATGTTAATAGGAATGTAAATCTCTAAGACAAAGTAGAAGATGTGAGGTTTCCCAAAGTATTTGACCATTTCCCCCTTTAAAAAATGAGCATGACCAGGGTCTGCAGAAACACACTTTGGGAAATGCTGGCCTAGTATTTATACCAAGATGGCTGCCACTCACTGATGGATGAGTTTACGAAGAGCAGCTTCAGTGGAATAATCTGGGTGGGGGAAGCCGGTGTGTAGGGATTAGGAGGGAAAAGAAAGAGACAAGTGAAGGTGCTCAGCATCTGGACCACTCTATCAGGAAGAAAAGGAACAGGAAATGAGAGATGGAAGAAGAGGCAGAAGATGGAGGTGTGTGCAATATCAAGAATCAATGGTTGTGGGGTTTTTTTTCTTTTTAAATATAGATGACTTTACCACGTTTATATAACATGCTCTCAGCCCCTCTCTTTTCTTTTCCTCATAGGATGCTGCTAGCTGCTTTTCCAGGTGAAACGTAATAGAAATTACTCCTGTTGCCCTCCACTGGGGCTGGATCCCTCCTGATCAGCCATGAGGGTCCTATGCTCCCTATGAAGGGGCCTGAGTCCTTCTCAGTTTTAGATACAGCCATATCTCCAATCCCTACAGAAGGTTTAAACAGTAATGTATTTAAACGTTTAGGACAGTGATCAAGAACCAAGCTTTACAGAGAATAGAGTTGGGGAGGTGGTTGGTTAGGGTAAGTATCCTGAGACCTCTAGCCAACCACTTTGCTCCAAAGCACTATTTACAAACCAACTCCCCCATGTGGGTTTTCTGAAATCTTAGTCTCAAAGCCTCTGGTTTTGGCTCAATGGTCAGCAAAGGGCCGATTTCTGGTCCGATGGATGAAGGGAAAGATGAATGCTACTATCTGTTCTTAATAGATCTTACATTTCAGAATGTTGCCAATTCCCTGTGATCTAGAGCACCTATTTTCTTTTTAAGTTTTATTTATTTAAGCAATCTCTACACCCAACATGGGGCTCAAACACACAACCCTGAGATCCAAAGTCACATGTTCTTCCAACTGAGCCATCCAGATGCCCCTTAGAGCATCTAAAATCAAGCACATTTAATCATTTTGAAGGGTGATTTTCAAACCCCAGGTAGTCACCTTAAGAAATCCATATTTCTGTTAGTAACTGCACTCTATGTCTTGAGAGCGAATGATTTGGTCTCATTCAGTTAAGAGGATAAGTGCCTCTTCCCTGTGCTCATTAAGAGGCATGGGAAGCCTGGATGGCTTCTCCCTAATTCCTGGAGTATGTATGTGAAGGTGTCTGTGTCTGGAAAAGTTAGTGAATGAGAAAAGACATGGAGGAGAAGGAAGGAGTCTGTGGAGTGAGTGGAATCCAAGATACAGAAGAAGGGAGAAGGGATCATCCAAAGATTTATTCAGGAATGCTAAACTGTTTTTAATAACTCTAATAATTAATGCAGTTATAAATATGCTTGGCAAGAAAAATACTTAGAATTTATCATCCCAAGAGATGCAAATACAAAACTTTAAAAACATAGTACTGGTTCTGAATATACCATTAACTTTGATACCATTAACTGGTTCTGACTACACCATTAACTAACTCTGTGACCTTGGGCAACTTACTTTACTTTGCGCTTCACAGGTGTGTGTGTTTGTTTTTGTCTAAGAATGGTATAATATTGCACACCTTATCTCCCTCACCGTGATGCCGTGGAGGTCAAACCAGATTACATTAAAAGAGTTATAATTACTTACATTTGCATAGTATTTTCTCATCCATGAAGCATTTCTGCATATATTACTCCATTTGCGTGAAAGAGCTTTGAAAAGTTATAAAGTGCCCTAAAAGGACAAACCTGAGTTTGAACACCAGCCCCATTTCTCTCTACTTCAACTTTCTCATCAGTAAAATTAAGATAATGGTATACCTCAGAGGTCGTTGAGAGGATTACGTAGGATGCACATCTTGGAGCTTCTGGGTGGCTCAGTCGATTAAGTGCCTGACTTCAGCTCAGGTCACAGTCTCGCAGTCGGTGAGTTCAAGCCCTGCGTCGGGCCCTGTACTAACAGTTCAGAGCCTTGAGCCTGCTTCGGATTCTGTGTCTCCCTCTCTTTCTGCCCCTACCCCGCTCATGCTCTGTCTTTCTCATTCTCAAAAATGAATAAATGTTAAAAATTTTTTTTTTAAAAAGTAGGATGCACATCTTAAACTCAGTGCCTGCAGGGGAAATACTGACAAAATTCACTTTGTTCAGGTCTCTGCATATGTCACCCCCTAAAGGCCTTCCCAGTCCTCTCATCTAAAACAGTTCCTCCCTCTACCATCCTTTTCTCACCCTTGCCCTTCTTTCTTTTTCTAAGACTTAGCACTATCTGATATCACAGCGACTTATTTGCTTACTGGCTGTCTCCCCATTAGAACAGGATCTCCCTAAAGAGAGAGATTTTGTCTGTTTCTCTGTATCCCCAGCATCTAGACTGTAGTAGGTGCTCAACAACTATTTATTAAGTGAATGAAGTTAGGGGTTATAATTGTTATTGTTGTCATTACCTAAGGTCCCTCCCTCACTCTGCCTGTTCTGATACAGCTCTGTGTATAGGACAACTCTGCTTCAGGAATGGTTCCTCCCTCTCCCTTTTTGAACAACAACTTTGTTGAGGTGTAATTCACATATCATAAAATTCATCCTATTAAAGTGTACAATTCAGTGATTTTCACTATATGAAAATATAGTGTTGTGCAACCATTATCATGACCTAATTTCAGAACATTTCATCACCGCCAAAAGAAATCCTGTACCCACCAGCAGCCACTGGTATTCTCCCTCATCTCCCCCTTGCCTGTCCAACCACTAACCTGCTTTCTGTCTCAGTGAATTTGCCTATTCTGGATATTTCATATAAATACGATTATGTAATGCAGTCCTTTGTGACTGGCTTCTTTCAGTGTGTACAATGTTTACAAGGTTCATCCATGTTGTAGCACGCATAGGTACTTCATTCCCTTTTATGGCTGAATAATGTTCCAGAATATGGCCATTTCACATTCTGTTTATCCAATCATTGGTTGACAGACATTTGGGTTGTTTCTACTGTTGAACTAAATAATGCTGCTCCGATGGGGCGCCTGGGTGGCTTGGTCGGTTGGGCGTCCGTCTTCGGCTCAGGTCATGATCTCATGGCCTGTGAGTTCGAGCCCCGCGTCGGGCTCTGTGCTGACCACTCAGAGCCTGCAGCCTGTTTCAGATTCTGTGTCTCCCTCTCTCTCTGCCCCTCCCCTGTTCATGCTCTGTCTCTCTCTGTCTCAAAAATAAATAAACGTTGAAAAAAATTAAAAAATGATGCTGCTCTGAGCACTCGTGGACGGGTTTTTTGTGTGGATGTATGCTTTCAGTTCTCTCAAGTATGTACCTAGGAGTTGAACTGTTAGGTCATCTAGTAACTAGGTTTAACATTTTGAGGAATGGCCAAACTGTTTTCTAAAGTGGCTGCACCATTTACACTCCCAGCAGCAATGTATGAGGGTCACAATGTCTTCACATCCTCATCAACATTTGTTGTTGTCTGTCTTTCGTATTTTAATTTTAGCCATTCTAGTGGGCTTCAGGTGGTGTTGAATTGTAATTTTGACTTGCAGGTCCCTAATGACTAATGGTGTTGACCATCTTGTCATGTTTATTGGCCATTTGTATGTGCTCTTTAGAGATGTGTCTATCCAAAACCTTTGCCCTTTTCTTTTGGGATGAGCATTGGGTGTTGTATGGAAACCAATTTGACAATAAATTTCATATATTAAAATAATAATAATAATAAATAAATAAACATTTAAAAAATAAATAAATAAATCATTCAAAAAAAAAACCCTTTGCCCTTTTAAAAATTGGGTTGTCTTTTTATTGTTGAGTTGTGAAAGTTCTTTATATACTCTGGTGAAAGTCCCATATCAGATATGGGAGTTAAAAGTATTTTCTTCCATTCTGTGGGCTGTCACTTCACTTTTTTTTTTTTTTTAATTTTTTTTTCAACGTTTATTTATTTTTGGGACAGAGAGAGACAGAGCATGAACGGGGGAGGGGCAGAGAGAGAGGGAGACACAGCATCGGAAACAGGCTCCAGGCTCTGAGCCATCAGCCCAGAGCCTGATGCGGGGCTGGAACTCACGGACCGCGAGATTGTGACCTGGCTGAAGTCGGACGCTTAACCGACTGCGCCATCCAGGCGCCCCTGTCACTTCACTTTTTGATGGTGTCCTTTGAAGCACAAACGTTTATAACTCTGATGAAGTCCAGTTTATCTAATTTAAATTCACTTTTGAAGTTTCTTCTTTTTAGTGCCAGAGATTATTAGTCTTTGTCCTATTGCCCCAAGAGCTGGCAAGGATTTGTTCTTTCTGAGCATCATAGCACCAGCTCTGGAACTTTCACTCAGCCTCTTTCCCATGTTCTATGTCATGGAACGGGCTGTTTCCTTCTTGGAATTCTGCCTCTGCCCCTTGCTTCTCTGCCTAGCCAGGTCTTTATTGCCCTTTGAGACTTAGCTCAGACATTTCTCTTCTTCCTCTTTGGGGGTCTCCATTCCTCACCACAGATGGTGTGCGGCTCTGTCTTCCCTTGTGGAAAACACTGGAGGCAGAAATTTCTTTTCAATTGTCCTTGTTATTGGAGAATGGAGTCTAAACTGATATGTGTTTGAGTTTCAGCCCCATGTTTAGCTGTACAAACATAGGCAATACAGTATTTCTGATCCATGGTCAGTGTTTTTAAGTTTGTGTATTTTTGAGAGCAAGAGAAAGAGAGAGCAAGGAAGGGGCAGGGAGAAAGGGGGACAGAGGATCTGAAGCAGACTTACTGACAGCAGAGAGCCCCATGTGGGGCTCAAACTCACAAACTTCAAGATCATGACCTGAGCTGAAGTTGGACACTCAATCAGCTGAGCCACCTAGGTGCCCTCCCGGTCAGTTTTATAAAATGGAAATAAATTGTAAGCATGGGGTCATTGTAAGTTTAGAAATAGAGTAACAAAGATAAACTATTTAACTTGGTGAATTCTCAATACATCCCAGCTCTTGTTTTTAGCATTATGGTTTTGTTTTGTTTTGTTTTGTTTGCTTGTTTGTTTTTTAATGAGAGCTGTCTAAGAGTATCAGGCACATGTTCTCAAGGAATGCTAGTTTCTTATTATTTTCTAATTTCTAATTTCAACTTATTTTCTAATTTCAACTCAACTAAACTCAACTCTTTATTTTTTATTTTTATTTATTTTTTTATTTTAGAGAGAGAGTGAGAGTGTGCTAGCTAGGGAGAGGGGACGAGAGGGACAGAGAGAGAATCTTAAGCAGGCTCCACACTCAGCACAGAGTCCAATGCGAGGCTCAATCCCATGGTCCTGGGATCATGACATGAGCCAAAATCAAAAGTTGGACGCTCGAGTGACTGAGCCACCCAGGCACCCCTCACCTAGACTCCTTTCAGTTTCCAGGGAGCTGCATTTCTTGAGCCACAGCCATTTTTGAGCACCTGATGAAAGCAGTGAACCATCTCCCCAGAAAATACACATTACCCAACAGCTTGCATATGATTTTGGCAGGATTCCTGAACACATGAAGCCCACCATGGGCCCAGAGCATTCTTGTCACAGATGTTCATAGCCAGTTCTGCCCCCTTGGTCCTTTTAAAAATGAGCAACTTTTACCATACCACCCAGCAATTGCACTCCTTGGTATTTACGCAAATAAGTTGAAAACATATGTACACACAAAAATCTGTACAAGAATGCCTAAAGCAGCTTTATTCACAAGTGTCAAAGCTTGGAAGCAACCAAGATGTCTTTCAGTAGATGAATAGATAAATTGTGCTACATCCACACAATGGGATATTATTTAATGCTGAAAGGAAATGAGCTATGAAGCCATGAAAAGATAAGGAAGAAACTTAGATGCATATTACTAAGTGCAAGAAGTCAATCTGAAAGGGCTACGTATGTACTATATTCTTCCAAATACATGACATTCTGGAAAAGGCAAAACTATGAAGACCGATAAAAGATCAGTGGTTGTCAGGGGTTAGGGAGGGATGAACAGGCAGAGCACAGAGGATTTTTAGAGCCGTGAAACTATTCTGTGGGATACTATAATAGTGGAGACATATCATTATCCACTTGTCAAAAATCCATAGGATATTCAACACCAAAGTTCACCAAGAGTGAAACTTAGTGCAAACTGTGGACTCTGGGTGATAATGACATGTCAGTGTAGGTTCATCAGTTGTAACAAATGTACCACTGTGGTGCCAGATGTTTATAGTGGGAGAGGCTGTGCACGTGTGGATGCAGGGGATATATGGGAAATCTCTGTCCTCTCCATTCAATTTACTGTGAACCCCAAAACTAAAGTGTATGGGTTTTTTTTTATTTTTATTTATTTATTTATTTGTTTATTTATTTAGAGGGAGAGCGAGGAGGGGGAGGGGGCAGAGAGAGGGAGAAAGAGAATCCCAAGCAGGCTCTGCACTGTCAATGATGCGGGGTTCGAACTCACAAACCATGATATCATGACCTGAGCAGAAATCAAGAGTCCTATATACGCAACTGACTGAGCTCCCCAGGCCTCCCAAGCATGTTTCAAAAAATAATAATAATAATAATAATGAGCAACTGGCCCTGCAGCATGCCTAGTAAGCTGTGCAACCATCTTCCCAGGAAACAACTACGCAAGGTCTGTTTCTGAGAGACATGTTTTCCAGAACTTTGGCATGACTCTCTGGTGTCATCAGGGTCATCATGGGACGTTAAAAATGTTCTCTCTGAGGTGGCAAGAACTGCTCAAAGGAAGCAACAACCAGGTTGTGGCGATCTTTCTGAGAATTTTTATTTTCTAGTATGGAGGACCACCAGCAGATGGCAATCAAGGAATACAAAACCTAAGCCTGTCCTCCACAAGAAGATTCTGATTTAAGATTACTAAAATGGTAAATTTAAGGTAAGCAGACCACTGTAGTCCACCTCTTGGGTAAGCAATTCTCTGCAAAGGCACAATTTCTTATGCTCCAGATAAACGAGTCATCTTCCACCAGTGACTGAAATAAATGTCTAGCCTCAAAGAAAAGCTACCAGAGACAAATTCTTAGATTCTTTAGTTCATCAAAGGAGAACTTTGGTTACTCTTTGTGGAAATGAATTAGAAGAGTTTTTGGTTTTGTTTAGACAGTATATTTCCTTTAAATTTTCTGCTTACATCGTGAGCAAGGATAAATGTTCCTTGGTATGTAAAAATGGGTATTTGTGTCAATTATTTTCAAATGATAAAAGAGAGACAGCTGTAATACAACAGAGCTACAAAATCACCGGAGGGAAAGAATCTGCGTGAAACAATCCAATGTTTGCTGGGGGTGTAGGGGGTGGGGTGTGGCTGGGAGTGGGGGGGGGGGGGGGCCGGCGGCCGGGGGAGGTGATCTTACCAAACAAGATTTTAGAACTGGCTGTACAACAGGAATTTCTTCTTTTCTCCTTTTTGCTGTTTGCTTCTGGAGATGTACTAGTGAGTAGATTCTCAATTAAACCAAACATTCTCAATAATGTAACTATTAAGCTTGGAAGACTTTGCCCTTGTTGGTAAATTCTGATATTTATGCTTTGCATTTGCTAAAATCACTAAGTCTACAGAAACAGTTGCAGTGTGGTAGAGCTTGCAAAATATAAATATTGCTAATTTGTCTGTTAAGTTGAGGCAAAGAAAATTTCAGCTTATAGTTTACAGTTCAGGAATATTTGCAGGTATAACAAAACCCCTTTATACATGGCTATACACAGTAGAAAATGATTAACCTGTTTTGTTTTGCTTATTGACAATATCTTTATGAAAAAAGTCTCATAAAGCATATAAAAAATACATATTAGACCTAGAGAGTTTGAGGAAATACTCAATGTTTAAGAGAAGCTATAAACAATAAAGAATACTTTTTGGATTCTTACTAAGTATTAAGCAATATTATCTCAAAACAGATAAATTAGCCCCATATTTATAGGTAGGGGAACTAAGTTTCAGAGAGATTCATAACTTGCCAGGTTACACATTCAGAAAGTAGCTGAGCTGGGATTCGAACCCAGGCCTATTTGGGGAAATGTAAGCACTTCCTACACTGTAATTGCTAGCCTTATTCTAAAAAATGATATTAAACATTTGAAACCTCCTAGCAAATTCAGAAATTTAACCAAATCACCCGGGAAAGTGGTTAAAGATTCAGTGATCAGGTCATACATACCCCTAGAGATTGTAATTCAGAAGACTGGGGGTGGGGGCCCCAGAATCTGACTTTCCAACAACCACCCCGCTGTGGTTCTGCTGAAGGTAATCTTTTGACCTCAAACACAGGAACTACAGGCCCAACCCAGGAGACCTTCACTTCCATAAGCAAAGAACGCTTTGAGGTCCTGATGAAAGCCTGCACCACTTTTTCAGAAAAATACACACTTTACACCCCAAATTTCGCATACGACTTTAAGGGGCTCGTGGACACGCTGAAGCTATGGGCACTCGATTTCCTACACGTCCCAGTAAAAAGCGGCCTAATTAGGGCGCCTGGGTGGTGCAGTCGGTTAAGCGTCCGACTTCAGCCAGGTCACGATCTCGCGGTCTGTGAGTTCGAGCCCCGCGTCAGGCTCTGGGCTGATGGCTCAGAGCCTGGAGCCTGCTTCCGATTCTGTGTCTCCCTCTCTCTCTGCCCCTCCCCCGTTCATGCTCTGTCTCTCTCTGTCCCAAAAATAAATAAACGTTGAAAAAAAAATTTTTTTTTTTAAAAAGCGGCCAAATTAGAAGTCCCTTCCATCTCTCCACCGAGAGATGTCACTCTTCAGCCTCAAACATCCTCCCCAGAGCCTCCAGTTTTTCCCTTTTTCCTTTCTCCTCAACTACAAAGGAAAGAGTTTCCCAGGAAAATGAGTTTACTGTTTGAAAGGAGCTTCCCCTTGTAAATAGAGCAGACTCTGGCGTGAGCTCCAAAAAATTAAGCTGAAATGGAATGATAGTGTTGTCTACAATCATGACGAAAGCCCGTCTGGAAATAAAGGTGTGATTAAAACCTAACAGTAGAGACCACAGATTAATACAGGCACAACCCACCTTGCGAAGGGACATGAAATTTATTTTCACAAAAGCCCCTTCTGCAACTTCTTTTCAATCCCTAGGTTTTCTCAGAGGTCTCCATGTTGAAGCTAGGCTTTGGATCTTTAACTCAAAACTTATAGAGAACGTCATTTGAAACATGTACATAAATAATATTGACACAGGGTCCTCACATATTTACCTTTAATAGGTTCCGGAGTCTGGAAAATAGGAAAGGCATAAGGAGAATATGTAGTTCTCTCTGCAAGCCTGAGGTCTACATAAACCTATGGCTAGAAGTAAGGCATGTCTGTGAAAACTCTGACATTGTATATAAGTTATATATTTAAAAAAAATTTAGTGTTTATTCATTTTTGAGACAGACAGAGACAGAGCACGAGTGGGGGAGGGGCAGAGAGAGGGAGACACAGAATCTGAAGCAGGCTCCAGGCTCTGCGCTGTCAGCACAGACCCAGATGCGGGGCTTGAACCCATGAACTGGGAGCTCATGACCTGAGCTGAAGTTGGAAGCTTAACCAACTGAGCCACCCAGGTGCCCCGTCAGTGTGTGTTTTAATTGTGGTTTAGATTTGGGGCACCCTGCCAGAAAGTCCACTCATTCAGAAATATGTCTTCCTTGGTATGAAAACAGGAGCATGTGTTTTGGATCAGGAAGACCTGAATCTGTGACCAGGCAGATTAAACCCACCTCTCTGACTCCTAATGTACTTGTAAGTCAGGAATAATCATCCCTAATTTGTCAGGGTGTTCGGAGGGAGGCATGAAATAATATATATAAAGCTCCCAGCACAGTGTTTGGCACTGGGCAGGCACTCAGAAAAGTTTGTTTTTGTCTCTCTTTCTCACTACCACGCTAAGATCCCCCCACGGTGGGGGTGTTGGGCACAAACTATCTGCGGCTTAGCTGGGGCTGCACCCGTCAGACTGACTAGAGTCTGGTCTGGCAAACCTGAGGAGAAACTGGTTTCCTTTAGGAATTCCCACTTTCCAGTCTCCCCCCCTCCCCATCATATCTGTTGCAAAGGTAATCGAGGACTTCACACACCGAACCTGCCTGAGGATCACAGGGAGTTACAAGGGACAAAAAGACATTGTCCCTGTCCTTCGAGTTGCTGAACCCTAATAGGGAAGACAGTACCAAAAATAAGTTAGCAGAAGCCATAAGGCATACATATAAGCACAAATATTCTACATACCTGAAAACAGGTTATGCTAGAAAGGGCAAAGCCACATGGAGTTGATTTAGGAAACAGTCATGAAGGAAATGATTATTGAGCCATATTTTTTAAGTGCAGGAAAGGATATGAGATGCAGAATGAAAGAGAGAAAGCTCAGAAAGGAGGAGAGAGTGCCATAGGGCTAGCTTAGGGAGGAGGTGGGCCCATAGCAGATTTGCAGGGCAGCAGGGGAAGCCACGCGGAGGGCCTGTGAAAAGATGACAGCAGCTAGGTGTGGGGGAAGGGAGGCAGCTAATTGGTAGAGACCCTTGAGACCCATGATTAGGAGTTTTAATTTAATTCAAGAGGCAATTGGAGCTATTGTAGGCTTCTAAGAAGGGGAGTGATATGATCGAAATGATGCTTGAGGACGATGGTTCTTGCTGCTGTGAGCAGGGTGGATTAAACGAAGGAGACCCTTGGGCAGGGGGGCTGATCTGAGGCTAGGTCAGGAATCCAGGGTTACAGGGGCATGGCCTAGCACGGGGACACAAGGAGCAGAACTACAGTACGTTATAGAGGATAAATATTCACTTATTTTAGAACCAAACCCTGGGTTAGGTGCTAGGATACCATGGAGACCAGGCACAGAGGTTGGGATGGGGAGAGAAAATTAAGCAATTATAATAATATAATATAATATAATATAATATAATATAATATAATAATATTATAATAATATGGTGAGATAAGTGAGATAAGTGCTGTGATTATGGAAGCAAAGAAATATGAGAGCACATAGCAGGAGCAGCACCTGAGTTATGGGAGGGCCTTCAGGAAGTGGCATTTAAGCTGGGAATTTAATGAAGAATCAGGCATGAACTGAATGAAACATCATTGGGAGAAATATTCCAGACAGGAAGCCCCAGGATGAAAGAGTAGGAGTGAAGCCAGGAGGGAAAGGCAAGAATGGTTTCCCCACAGGCTCAAGAGAGCAAGCAGGGAGGGACCAGATCAAGAGGGGCCTTGAGTCTGCAATATGAACTGTGAACTTTATCCTAAGGGCACTGAAAGGCCAGAAAACAGGCATGGTTTATTTTTCATTTTAGAAAAATCTCTCTGGCTATGTTGTGGGAGAAAAGGATTGGGTGTGGTGGTAGTTGGGATGAGAGGTTTGCCACAGTCTGGGGAAGAGATGATTAGGAAGTGGAGATGGAGACAGGTAGACATTTAGGATAGAGCTTATGGGATGAGAAAGAGATGGAGAGGAAGAGAGTCTTAGAGATGTCACTAGCCCAGAGAAGGTAGAGGTATTCTCTAGGGTCATACAGCCAGCCTGTGGAAGCATCAATCCTAGAATCCAAGTCTCTGATTCTCTCTAAAATATGTATCTTTCATGTCTCTCCTCATCATTCTCATGTTTTCCTCTACATCCTCAAATATACTTATACAATTTTAATTCTTTGTCCACTAACTCTATTACCTCTGTCATTTCTGGATCTGTCTCTATTGGTTGATTTTTCTCCTGGGTGTGGGTCATATTTTCCTGGTTCTTTGTATACATAGTAATTTTTATTAGATGCCAGACATTGTGAATTTTACATTGTTAGACACTGGGCTTTGTTATATTCTTAAAGAGTTTGAACTTCATCCTGACATGCAACTAAGTTATTTGAGTTTGATTCTTTCAGTGCTTTCTTTTAAGTTTTTTAGGGCAGATCTAGAGGAGCCTTTAGGACTTCTGCTTTCAACCATCACGGAGTAACAATGATTGCATTTACCATCCTACCTGATGCAAGAACAATGAATCAGATTAAATGTATGAAACAATGGTCATCAGGCAATGAAGGACAGTAATCCCTAAAAGATAGGAAACAAATGAAACAATTCCCATGAGTTCCCCAGCTTTCTGCCTTGAAAGTTTCCAGGGCACAGAAAAGAAGAGTAGAACTCAGGTGGATCTTTTTGGACTCTTTGACTTGAGGACATGGAGCTAAGAGCCCGGGGAGACCAAGTGATTAAAGTTCATAGTGCAAAGTGCCAGAAAAGAGAGAGCTGTGCAGACAGAACTCCAGAGATTTGCAGAAAATCACCTTCAAATATTCAAGAGTATTTATCAGCACAAGCATGTGAAATTATGACCCGAGGCTC
>NW_024412394.1:66183938-66220542 GCF_014898765.1 Herpailurus yagouaroundi
AAGATTACTAGGTAAACAAAGAAAGCAAGAAAATATGCACCATTTTGCAGAGACAACAGTCAATTAATTGAAGCCTATCCAGACCTGGTATACACGTTGGAATTAGCAGACAGTATTAAAATGATACTTTGTGTATTGCTGGAAGCCTAGCTATCCCAGCCTGATGTCAAGGACAGATGCTGTGAACGGACTGGGACTTCAAGGCGGCCCACTGACAGTGAAGCTTCTTGTCCTCCGCTCTTATGTAATTCAGCCTTAATAAAAGTACTTGGGGAATTGTCTGTTGGGGAACTGTCCTCGACAGGCCCCCTGGGAAACAAACCATTAGAAAAGAAAATAGGTTCCGCAAGGAAATTGTGCAGCCCTACATTTGACCCTTGCCATCCCCTATGGAGACTCCTCTATTTGAAGGAAGGATAGCCTCATACATTTGCAAGCCCAGAGGGACACATGCATTTGAAAGCCCATTCTGGCAACTAAGGAGTGTATCTATGGGCACAAGTTACTCCAACCCCTAGGCCCACTTGGCCTCCAGGAGGCATTCCAGATGATGGTTGAACCTAGTCGGTTAAAGTACAGAATGGTTCATTAGTTCCTAGGTGCATCGTCTCTCTGAGAATGTACAAGGCGTGGGTTCCTAAGGCCCTCTTGGCCCCCTCCTGGCACCTTGGACCAAGGCGAACACTTTTGTTCCTCAAACCACAAATGGTTCGGGGAAACAACTAAGAGGTCATGTCCCTGTAACTGTTCCATTTGAGGTGTTGAGAGATAGATGACCTTTTCATGAAAACAGCAAAGCAAACGCTCTATAGATTATAGGTAAATGTAGATACATAATGAAAATAATGTAAGAAATTAATCAATAAGCAAAGGGCAGGAGGGAACATTATGAGAAAATAACCATGTTATTCCTTAAAGGGTGATTACACTTAGGAACATTTTTAAAATTAGGTAATGCTAGAAAACATAGATGACGTATGCTACAAGGAAATTGCTAACAAATATAATGGCACGTTTACCACAATAAAGCGGCCAGTTCAACACACTGCTGTTGTCTGTGTCCATTTTTATTTTTGTTTTTTATTTTAGTTTTGTTTTATTTTCACTCTTTTGCCGATGCTGTTCATCCTTCGGGAACCCCTGGACCTGCTGGAGCTGGACTCTGGCAGTGTATGTTCAAAAAGTCAAGTAGAGACATGGAAGATATTTAAAAAATTTTTTTTCACCAGCTGCTGCAAAAAGCTTTGTTGTTTCCATTTGGTCCACAGCCACAGCTTAGGAGAGGGCTCCAGGATGGTTAAAAAGCTGCCCGGTGTTGTAGGGAGAGGCTCAGGCATAAGCCTGGAGCCAGAGGGATGACAAAGGGGCCCCTCAAAGGCTGCTGGGCTCCAGAGGCTCCTCGTTGTGGTTGAGGGTGAGCCTTTCGAAGAGATACTCACCCAGCCCAGCCTGGGAGCCAGCCAGCCTGTGGAGGTTAGTCAGAAGGTTGCGCATCTTCTCGATGAGTTGCACCTCCTCATCTAGGAAGTGGTTCTCCAGGAAGTCACGGAGATGCATGTCTGCATGGGCAGAACCCAAGGCATGCAGATTCAAAAGGGCCTGGTTCAGGTTCTTCTCCAGAAATAGGGCAGCTTCCAGGGCATCCTGAGTTTTACCCCACTCATCTTGGGACGGCTTCTGCATATCTTGGAAGAGAGCGTGGCCACCACACTGGTTTTGCATCTTCAAGAGATGCTCAGCACCCCTGCGCTTCTCCTCAGCCAACTTGTAGAAGAAGTGGCTCACACCCTCCAGAGCCACATCCTCACGGTTGAAATAGAAGCCCAGAGAGAGGAAGGTGTAGGAGGCCTGCAGATGCATGTTGACCAGGCAATTGGTGGCGGTCTCCAACTTAGTGGAATAATTCTGATTAATCTGGCAGCTCATCGTTGATCTGTAATAAGGGGCTAAGCTCAAAATAGGGTGTTAGCTGATCTCAGAGGCAGAGGGTGGCTGAGAAGATGGCTCTGAAAGTTGGGACTAGAAAACATGTTGGAGGGTGGTCAGAGGGTGGTAGAAGAGGTGTCCCTGGATCTGTTCCATCCAAATACTGTTGAAGCAAGAGGCAGATCCTTGGGACTGCCAGGTGTACTGACAGAAGATATTTTTAAAAGTTCAAATGTAGAGATTAAGGCTACAGTGTCTGAGGTAAAATATATGCTGGATGAGGTTAATAGCAGATTAGACATTGCAAATTAGTGAGATTGAAGAAAATATTCAAAATGAAATACACAGAGAAAAAAGAAATATAAAGTTGAACAGTGCATCAGTGATCTGTGGGACAACTTAAAGCAGCTTTATATACAGATTATATTAACATGTAATAATTAATATACACATATTTATATAATATGAATATATTATATATTTGCATTATATATTAATTATATAATGATTAATATATAATAATTTGAGCCTCCACAGAATGAGAAGGGGAAAACATTTTGAGAAATATTTAGAAAAGTAAGAGCTGAACCTTTTTCAAAATTTGACAAAAACTGTAAACTGAGGTCCAAGGCACTTAAAAAACCCCAAGCACTAGAAACATGAAGAAAACTATTACACATCATAATCAAATTGCTGAAACTCAGTGATAAAGAGAATATCTTAGAAGCAGGAAAGGAAAAAAATACACATTATATAGAGAGGAAGAATTAAAATGAGAACAGATTTTTCATTGGCAGTAATACAGTGGAACATCACTTTAAAGTACTGGAAAACAAAGACAAAAACCTGTCAGCCTAGATTTCTATACTTAGCAAAAATATCTTTCACAAAACAGAATAAAATAAAATGTTTTCAGACAGAAAAGCTGAAAGAATTCATCACTGGAAGAACTGCACTACAGAGGCCCATTATTCTAGAGCTAAGTTAGTCCCACTACAGAAGCAGGCACTTTATCTAACAGGAGGCCTCTGTTCTGGCTGGTGGAAACACAAACCACCCCTAGCCCTGCATGAACTTTGAACGTTTGATTATCTTACTGTTTTTAGAGTGGTTTATTCCCAGGCCTTAGGGAGTTTCCTCTTGTATATGCTCAGATCAGTACTCAGCCAAAGACTCAAAGGGACTCCTGGGTAGCTCTCTGGAGTTCACCTCCCTTTACTCTGGTACTCTACACCTCAGATTCCCCCAAACTCTGATCTCTGTCTTTCACCTCAGCAAGATCATCAGGCTCTGTTTAGTTTCCTTCTTCTTGCCCTACAGCCTAGAAATTGCCTCCAGACAATGAGCTATAGTGCTGATAAATCTTTCCTTCTTTTTTTACCTTCTCTCAGGGATTACAGTCTTGCCCAACCTGTTGTCCAATGTCTAGACACTGTTGTTTCAAATAGGTTATCTGGTTTTCTAGTAGTTTATGATAGAAGGGAAATTCCTATAACATTTAATCCTTCATAGACTGTAGCAAAATTTTTTCGGGTTAATTTTAACTCTCCCAATTGTTACTGTGCTCATCACCTTTGGGATCCAATCCTTGCCAAGTAAAATGCAACTCCAGTCTATATTATGTGAGAAATTTGAAAGAAAAGATGTTTACTCTTCCTGGAGTAGGACCTGAATGAATGAGGGGTGGGAGGAAAGCAGAGAGAGAAGTCAGGATGTTACCCAGGTTTCTGACTTGGGTGTTGAAGAGATGGTGGTGCCATTAAAACAACATGAGTAGAATTTGGGCATGTTGACTTTGAAGAAGTTAATAGACAATACCTCAATCTTGGGAGAGAAATACGGGCTGGGCTGGAAAACCACATTTCACTGTTATCGTATAGGTAACAGTTCAAGCTTGGGGATAAGTGCAATTGGGAAAAGAGATTATACAAAGGAAAAGATAAGCAGGCCAAGGGCAGAATCCTGAGTAATGGCAACATCTGGAAAGATAAGATAAAAAGAAAGGCTTACAAGAAAGAGACTGACAAAGAGTTTTAGGAGAATTGGAAGAAAATCTGGAAGGGAGAGAAAAAGAATGATCAACTCTGTGAATGAAACAAAGATAGTACTGAAAATTGACCATTTGCTTTGGCAGTTATGAGTTCAGTGATCTTTGCAAGAGAAGTGTCAGTAGATGATGCCAGGCTGGAGTGGGTTTAGGAGTGAAAACATAGCCACCTGGGTGGCTGAGTCAGTTAAGCATCTGACTCTTGATTTTGGCTCAGGTCATGATCTCACAGTTCCTGAGATCAAGCCCTGTGTTGCGTTCCTCACTGACAACACGGAGCCAACTTGGGATTCTCTCTCTCCCTCTCTCTCTGCCCCACCCCTGCTCACTCTCTCTCTCTCTCCCTCTCAAAATAAGTAAATAAACTTTTTTTTAAAGAAGAAGTGAAAAGATAGAGAAAGTGAAGATAATGAATGTAGACTCTGAAAATTGGAAGAGAAGGGAAGGAGAAAGATATAATCACAGCTGCGAGAGATCAAGGATCTCAGGATAAATATATTTTTTTCATCTTTCTTTTTAATTAAAGAAAATTGGAGTTGTTCATAGCATAAGGGAGAAGGAATTGGAAAGAGAGAAGATTCATGATGAAGGAAGTCCCAGAGGAGACCAAAAGAGGAAGAAATCAAGCCCTCAAGGAGCCTGTGATGACTGCTTTCCTTACGGTGGAACAACATTTCGTAAGGAAAGTAATCATGGATATTCTCTTGTCCCTCCCCTTCCTACAACTCCTCGCCTACTCTCCAAAAAAATATGCATTGTTTAGATACTCTGTAAGTTTGGATTGTCACACATCAGGTTTCCTTAAGGCAGAATGGCTTCTATATCAAAGTGCAGAACCCAGCGCTCCCATTGTGTCCCTTTGAGGTCATTGCCTAGGGCATGGGATAAAAATCCAATTATCTGTTGTGAGTCAAAAAGTGTTTTCAGACCTGCTCAAATATAATGTATTCTGCCAAGGAAAGTCTCAAGAGCTCAGTCATTTAGTGATTCTTCATTGGGCATTGGACATTGCCATTCAGAAGGGAAGTCTCTGCCCTTGAGAAGTCCACTAGACACTAAAATATTGACACTAACCATGTGCACTAACCATGTGCACAATACGGTTGCTCTGGATAGAAGGGGATCTCCAAAAGTGTGGGTGGGTTAGGAAAGGCTTCTCAGAGAGGCAGGGCTAGAGCTGGTCCTGGAAAGGGCTTTACAGACTGGGACTTCATGTGAACAAATGCATAGAGTTTGCATTATGTTATGTGTTAAATGTGGTGCATGTAAAAGGCAGTCATGCATCCTGTCTGACCGTGACTGAGGGTTCAGAAGTGGGAAGAAGTAATACAGGAACTGTGGTTGGGCCATTTCTCAAGATGACAGCAGAAGGCAAGGCCAACAACAGTTACTAAAAGCACCTATACTCCTGACACCAATAAGTAAAAACAACGTATTGGGTAAGTGTTGTCCAGCACCTATTGGAAAGAAACCACTAAGTGATGCTTTTATAGGTATCTCAATTTGCCCATGGAGGCAAGAACTGGGCTTTAAGGAAAGTGAAATCCTTTAAAAATGGACATTTTAGAGCCTATTACTTTTTGTGTCAGATGGCTGCTGGGATGAAAAAATTGGGGGGCCAGAATTATGGAAATGCTCTATGTCTTGGACTGTGGTGTTTACATGGGGGCAAACATTTGTCAAAACCCATTGATTACACTATATGTTAACTACCTAGAATTTAAATAAAAATTTGGAAAAAAAAACATTGAATCTCACACTTAAGTGGGTGTGTTTTATTGTGTGCAAAGTATGCCGCAAAAAAGTTTATTTTTAAAAAACAATTTACACAATAAAAAATACCAGAGTGAATCTATAAATTAATGAATACATACATATAATACATACATCCCTGCCCCTGGGCTTCTTCCTTCCAGCTAAGCAATACCATTTTGGAAATAGTGTAGGACTTTTAGGGAGCAGGCAAGAAAAGAAAAAGATTCTGAGTTACTAAAGTGACTGGAAACAAAATTTTCCAATTAATATTCTGATTATTAACCAGAAGTGTGGATTTACATAATTAATGATCCCAGAGGTTTTTATGACTTTCATTTTTCTTTTGCCCTTAAACATGTTCTTCAGTAAGCCAATCATGGGAATGCACTGTGGGTGGCGAGTGGCATAAATTACTGGGTGTAATTACCTCCCTAGACATCGTATCAGGGCACAGATACACTTAAGCTGGCATTTTAGACTCTCTCTTTTCCAGCCTATAAGTACATGTGTTTGCCATGTTATTTAAGAATATCCAATTCTGCTATAAAAGAAAGAAAAACAGCTAAGATAGATAAAATGCACAAAAATGGTTCAGCATAGGTGGAAAGTAAATGAGTAGCTTATGAGAGATAAAACTCCTAGGATCTATCAAGTGCAGATGAGTGAGCAAATAGACTATGAAACAGCTAGAATTCATATGACGTGCTAGGTATTAGGTAGTAAGTAAACTGATAGCCTGTAAGATATGCTGTATGTTTGAAAGGACAGAACAACAAGAGTGCTACTTACAGACAAAAAGGGATGACAAGACCTGTCATAGAGTATGGATCATGCTACATCTAGGCTGATAATTACAAAATCATCCATCTTCCGGTGATCTCAGTTTTATTCTTTATGACCCCATGTACACTCCGCCACTCTGCCCCAGAAATGCAAATAAAACCCACAGCAAACTAGTCGAAGGGGTATGTGGTAGTTCCAGGCATGTTCTTTCTGCTGACCTACCCTAACTTGTCCAACCTCAACATGATCCACCTAACTACAACATAAGCAGAGAAAGGTAGTTTTCCTTCCATGCTGCTGGCCCCGTAACAAAAGGGTTTTAACTCACCCCATCTATGTCCCCCTGCTTCTCATCCTGTGTATGTTTTTAAGTTTTATTTATTTTTTTGATGTTTATTTATTTATTTTGAAAAAGAGAGAGGGTGTGCACAAGTAGGGAAGGCAGAGAGAGAGGGAGAGAGAAAGAGAGAGAGAATCCCAAGTAAGTTTCATACTGCCAACACAGAGCCTGATGCAGGGCTCGGACTCACGAACTATAAGATCATGATCCGAGGTGAAATCAAGAGTCAGATGCTTAACCGACCTCAACCACTCAGGCACCCTATGGGGGCGGGGGGTGAGGGGTGGGAGGAGCACGAGTGGGGGGCGGGCGGGGGGGGGTGGGGGAGAGAGAGGGAGAGGGAGAGAGAGAGAGAGAGAGAGAGAGAGAGAGAGAGAGAATCCCAAGCAGGCTCCACGCTGTCAGCACAGAGCCCGATTCAGGGCTACAACTCACGAACTGTGAGATCATGACCCGAGCTGAAATCAAGAGTCAGATGCTTAACCAGCTGAGCTACACAGGTGTCCCCCTATCCTGTGTTTTAAAGAGATTCAATAAATCTTTTGATTTGAGTAGCTTAACTTGTTCCATGAACCTTTCTGTTCCATGACCTGTGAGAAATCTTTCCTGGGAGTGAAATTGAAGGCTGCCATTCCTTGCAAACAACCTTATTCAGGTGACAGTGAAAGCAGTCCTAAGTCCATTTGATACTTTAAAACATATTTAAGGTGCAAATAAAATTTTATTCCTGAGTTTCCAAACCAAATCAGTGTTTTTCCATCAAGTTACTTCATCACATGCCCTGCCAGGTAGCATGAGTGCTTATGAGGTTACAGAGAGAGGGTGGATGAATCAAAACTTTTTGTACAAGGACAGGTAAGGGGGAAGACAGATTTGGAGAAAGAGGCACATCTCTCCATGATTCCCCATTCATTCACTGAGTTAATAAACACTTAATGAAAGTCCACCAATGAAAGCCTATCACCTTACTGTGGTAGGGTTAGAGTGATAAATATGACAGTGTCCCACTCTCTGGGAGCACGCTTTCTCCAGAAGCCCCAGATGCAGGGGATCTGAATAAGTAAGCCTAGTACAAAAGAGGGAAACAGAGCTGCTCAGGGGAGAGAGAGAGAGAGAGAGAGAGAGAGAGAGAGAGAGAGAGAGAGTATGAAAAAGAAACCAGACCACACAGAGGATGTGTCATTTTAGAGTTGTTGAAGGATGAATAGGAGTTTGCACGGTGGACAGATGACCACACTTTGGCCATTCAGTAGAAGAGATTAGCGTGAACAAAGACTCAGGCATGTGAAAGGATGTGAGGGTGAAACATGGAGGAGCTGGGTGTGAATGGAACACAGAATATAGAAAGAGAGAGGCACGTGATGACCCTGAGAGGTGGGCCAAATGGAGTCCTAGGATGAAAAACCCAAAGTCTTTGTCCTAAGCCATGCTTCCAGTTTCTCTAAATAAATAATAATATTTTAAAATTGGCAGTCACCTTTCATTCCTCTCCCCTCCCCCTCTCCTTCCAGCCATACCACCTGCAAGTCCTCCTGTTGGCTCTACCTTCAAAAACATCTAGTGTAGCCACTTCTCACCACCTGCATGATCCACCCTGGTCCAAGTATCTGCCATCATCTCTCTGTTGGATTGCTACAATAAGCCTCTGAACAGGTCTCCCTACTTCCATCTTTATCCAGCCCTCCCCAGTCCTCTACTCAACACAGTAGCCAGGCGGATCTTTTAAAAACTGAAGTTTAGGGGCACCTGGGTGGCTCAATCGGTTCAGTGTCCGACTTTGGCTCACGTCAGGATCTCACAGTTTGTGGGTTCGAGCCCAGCTTTGGCCCTGTGCTGAGAGCTCAGAGTCTGGAGCCTGCTTCGGATTCTGTGTCTGCCTCTCTCTCTGCCCCTCCCCCACTCATGCTCTGTCTCTCTCTCTCTCTCAAAAATAAACATTAGAAATAAACCCTGAAGTTAAATCAAAACTCTCCTTGGCTGAAAATCCTTCAAAGCTCTCCTTCTCACTCAGAGTAAAATCCAAAGTTTTCCTAACATCCACAAAGTCCAACATTATCTACCCCCTACCTCCTACTTCACCCTTGTTCTGTTCAACCACACCGGCCTGCCCCTTCATACCCCAAGACCTCCTTCACTGTTGTCCCCTCTGCCTGGGGACCTCTTCCTTCAGGTTTTCCACTTGGCTTGTTCCCTCGCTTGGCCACCACCTGCTCAGTCACCTTTGTGCAGAAGCCTTTCCTGACTGACCCAGGATAGCACCTTCCCTTCCCTCATTCCTGACCCCACCTCTTGTTTTCTTTTTCCTGTAGCCCTTATCACCATCTGACATATTATATTCTCATTTATTATTGCTTATCTCCCCACTGGAGTGTCGGCTCCACATGTACAGGATTTTGGAGAGTTTTGTTCCCTGCCGAATCCCCAGCTCCCAACACAGTGGATGGCACCCAGTGCAGTCTCTGTAAATATTTGGGGAAGGAATGATGGAACGAAGAACAGTGGAAGGATTTTAAGCAGAGGAGTGACTGTATTTATGTCTTAGAAAGATCCATTTCAAGGAGGCTGGGACTGAAGCAGGGAGACGGGCCAGAGGTATGTAACATCTTGCCACAGAGGACTGGATTCTAGGGACAGTGATAAAAAGAATAGCGATCAAAAGAGTGCTTACAGACTAAGAACAAGCAATAAAGAATAAATTCCATCTGACCCAGCAAATAGTAAGAGTTCACTATAGGCAAAGATCACAGGAGGGAGGATGAGGGCAGAGATGAGACAGACTGTGTGCCAAGAGGGTGATAGTCAGTGAGTCAAGGGCTCAAGAGAAGGTGGTGCACGTGCTGGGAGAGCAGAAGAGGAACATATTTGGTTTCCATCAGTGAAAGAAATTAAAGATGTCATGGAGGAGGGACTATTCAAGCTGGGTCTGGACAAATGGTTAGGATTTCAAAGGCAAAGACTGGAAAGGGCAGTGAAATGATAGAATTTGAGTTTCTCCATTTCTAACCACCCCTTACCTTTTGGTGGATTTGCTAACGATTTGAGAAATAGTACTTTCTCTATCCCCTAAGATAAAATTTTAAACGAGAAGCTAAGGGACACAGAAAAGCAGACAAGAAGAGTCAGAATAATTCACTACTCGGATAATTTAGTCCGGAACAAGTGAACCACGCCATTAAGATCTTAAGAAAATATGGACACAATCACTTCCCTGTTCAGAGGCATCACAAAGGGAAGAACAACAATGAATCACCCAAGCAAATAACTCTGCTGACTCCTGGACTCGGACCTGAGAGAACAATTTTCTGCCAGCGTGATACTGTTTTACAGACAAGTTAAGATCCTTTGTAAGCAGGATTCCTACGTAAGGGCTGACAGTCATGCTGGCTTGTAGAGCTTGGCTATGTGTTTAATAAAACTGTCAGATTAAGCCAGGCCTCTCTGCAGTATATTATTAATACAAATTCTTAACTGTCAATTAGTTAACTGGCTAGCAAAAAGAAGCTGGTTTATACGATTGTTGTTAATGAATATAATGCTTTGTTCTCCAGCAAAACATCCGTGGTGGATATGTAATTAGAAGAAGGGCCCCCTTCTCCCCTCCCCATGGGAGAACATGTACAGCTGAATAAAGGAGCTGATTATACCTGTGAGGGGTCAAAGTCTGTGGGTCTGTGGCTTATGGTATTATGACAGATTACAAAACCACTCCATTATGCTAGTCAATCTGTTTCCAAGCACCTAGCAGGGAGCTGGCTGGGCACTAGTTGCTCTGAAACAAGATTCTCATTGGTTTTCTTCCCAAGGTCTTATGACAGGTCAGCTGTTGTTGACGCCACCCGACTGCTCACGTGTCAGAGGCTTTCCATCCGACTTCTGCCTCTGTCACTGCCTGGCTCTCCTCTGAGAGTCAGCCTGTGCCTCAGGCCACAACCGGCTCCCGAGAAGAGCTTAAGTGGATTTGAAACCCATGGGTAGCCCCATTATTTGTGCTAATGAAATAGAAAAGGAAGCAGAACACTTAAACCCCGGTGTGGCCCTTGTTTCTGACTCTCCCTCTCTCCTATCCTTGGCCCATTGCCCCTCATTTTCTCTTCCACTATTTCCCTTGTTCTTCAACCCATCCTTTCTCCCATTGGCGCATGCCTTCTTAGAAGATGTGTTTAGAGAGGAGAGCAACTAGAGACCTGTCTCCTCTAAAAGCCTTTGTTTTGAAGTTCGTTGTCACACGTGTCTACAAAACTATTTCAAACTCAAGAGGGTGAAAGATAATTTGATACTTGCCTGACACTCCAGAGTGGTTTTAAAGGAAAGTCAGTTTTACTCCCTCAGCAGAATAATAATTACTCTGGGGGCGTCTGCATAGCTCATTTGGTAAAGCATCCACCTCTTGATTTCAGCTCAGGTCATGATCACACGGTTCACGAGTTTGAGCCCCACATTGGGCTCTGCACTGACAATGCAGAACCTGCTTGGGATTCTCTCCTCCGTCTCTCTCTGACCCTCCCCCCCCCCACTCTCTCTCAAAATAAATAAACTTAAAAAAAAAAAGGATAATAATTATTCTTAAAAGTTTTCCTCCCTTATGCTTGCACTTTTCCAGTAGTGCCCTGCCATTGGCTACACGTTATGTGGGGGAAGAAAGGGGGTCTTTATTCCCACCAACTCCAGCCTTCCTGCCTGTTTCCGCACCCGTCCAAACAGCCCAGAGTTTGCAAAGGGAAACTCACTGGGGGATGTGACGTGTCAAATCGTAATATTTACAAGACTTAATGAGCAGGAATAAAATCAAAATTTTCCAAGTAGGAATATCTGAAAGAAAAAAATTATGAAAATCACATACACAGGGGCTGGGAGGAATGGAACCGCTTCTCTGAGATGGAGGAAGAGTTTGGCTTCCCTGGGAAGCCAGCATTCACTGCTGCCCATTCACTGGGGAAGTCACACCCCTTGGAAGATATAGCTGCTTTTCATCAATGAATACTTTTTGGGTGACTGTTAAGGGCTGAAAACACCTATGCAAAGGCAAGAGACGAGAGGAATCTGGACAGACCTAGGGGATAAATGGTATCACCCAGAAAGCCTCTGCAGTTATCAAAAGGAAAGCAGAAGCTGAGTCCCATTAAGGGACTCATGTCAGTTACATCTGCAATTTATTGTTTAGTGTTACTTTTACTCCATGTCTTCTAGGTATCCTTAGAGCTCCTACCACATTCTTTAATGATTCTATCAGTACAATGCTGTTGGTCTGCACCCTTTTTGTAAAAAGACTGCCTGGGTCTATATGGTTTTTACCTGGCATGCATAAGATGTTCTTTGACATGAGCAGAGAAGGGAAATTGGGAAGAGATCCATTATAGGTGAAAAATGGAAGAACTGAATCCTGCAATATTTGAAACAACAGCTTGTAGTGTAGTGCAAGGAACATGGGTTCTGACATTAGAAAAACCTGGATTTGGACAGTGTGGAGCCTGCTTGGCATTCTCTCTCTCCCTCTCTCTCACTGCCCTTACCCTGCTCATGCATTCACTCTCTCAAAATAAATAAATAAACATTAAAAAAAAAACAAACCTGGATTTGATTCATGGCTTTCACTTACTAGTTATGTGACCCTGAACAAGTTACTGAATTTTCCTGGGTCTCAGTGTCATCATAGGTAAAAACGAGTGTAACATAATTGGAACTACCTGGGGAGAAAAACTGTAAAAAATGCCCAGAGCAAGGTCTAGCATATAATAGGAGCTTAGTAATGGGTAGGTTTTAAAAAATTATTATTGGTTTTGAAACGCTGGACACTTTGGTGGAATCCAAACTGTCCTAGGCTTCAAAGGGTGAAGGATTCAGGAACCATTTCAGTATCTTATATCATAGAACAACACTGCTGAGACAGCTTCGTGTGCTAAGAAAACCCTGTGGTCTAGGCAATTTACAAACAATAAAGCCCCTTCTGTCTTCCCCCTGTTAGACTACAAGATCTTTCAGGAAAGGGGCTGGAGGTTCCTCATCTCTGTGTCCCCAGAACTTACCATTAATAGGTGCATCATACCTCCCAGTACTGCTTGGGCATTTTCTCAGTGAGGAATTTAAACTGATATGTGACAGGAAACATTACAAGGGACTGTCAGAGTACAGCCCTGGTTTAGGAAAAGTTCCAGTTAGCAGCAATTGCCTTAGGCTGATGAGTCTATGTGTCTTACTTCTGACACTGATGTTCTTGGATAGCCCATTGCTATTGGAACAATAACCCACAATCCTCCAGCTTGTTTTATTCATTAATTCATATATTCAACAAATATTCATTAAGCATCTACAACATGCCAGGTGCTATCTGAGCTGCTGGGGATACTTAGGGTGAGCAAGACAAGCAGATTCCTCTGGAGCTGACCTCCTTAGGGGAGGGGAATAGGCACAGACAACAAACAGTAAAAAATTAAGTCAATAATATCAGATCATGGTAGGTGCGATGAGGGAAACACATAGGATGATGGGCTGGAGACGGACCGGATAGAGGCAGTGCCTCCTATAGGTTAAGTGTTCAGAAAGGCTTCCCTTGGGATGAGGAACCAGTCCTAAGAAGGGAGAGCATTCCAGGTCAAGGGAACAGGTGAGGGCGGGGGCAGGGCCTCCGAGCAGAGAACTGCAGGTGGAATTCAAGGAGTAGAATGGAAGATAGCTGGGCTGGAGCAGGTGAATGAGAGGAGAGTGCTCAGCGAGGAGCCTGGGAGAAGCAGATGAGGTCGGTCCGTGAGGACCATGCGGGCTAAAGAAAGTGAGGGGTGTAGGCTGACCACGTGGTTCTTACGATTCTCTCCCAGAATGTTTGGTGGATACTTTCCATTTGTGTACACTCTGGCACTTCTGCAAGATACTAAGGGGACAATCTGGATCGCTACAAACCCCATTATGCTATGAGCAATTACCCTTAAGTCAGTCTCTGTCAACCCCTTTGAGCCGCAGGTCCTATATTCTCCAGCTGTGCTTAGAGACTGAATTGAAAGCAGCCCTCCCTAGGAATATTTCTGTGGAGTGTAATCTATTTGATGTGTCATTTTTATTTCAACTTTAATTTTTACAGTGTACCTAAATAAAGAGACACTTGAATGGGTGCCTTTCAAGCATCTGAGAATGTAGAAGAAGACAAATAGTGAACCAAATCCAAGAAAAGAAAGTGAAAAGTTCTAAGCCTCTTGAATTCATCCAGGGCTGAGGGTTCCCATTGTTCAATAGAGTGTGATTAGAAGGACATTATCAGAGCTTTGTGCTTTAGAAATACTGGGCAGCTCATCAGTTAACTGGAGAAACAAGTCAGAAATCTAATGATAAATTTATATTCAAAGTATTTTTATTTTCTAGTTTAATTGGGATTTCTTCTTTTATTCTTAAAAAAATTTTTTTTAATGTTTATCTACTTTTGAGAGAGAAACAGAGTGTGAGCAGAGAAGGGGCAGAGAGGGAGAGAGGGAGACACAGAATGGGAAGCAGGCTCCAGGCTCTGAGCTGTCAGCACAGAACCTGACGCCGGGCTTGAACCCAGTAACCACGAGGTCATGACCTGAGCCGAAGTCGGAGGCTTAATCAATTGAGCCACCCAGGTGCCCCTCTCTTTTATTCTTTTACTTGGGTTTAGCTCTTTAACTCGGAAAATTAATATTTTGAAAGCACAAATGCATGTGTCATATTGTTACTTTTTTTTTTTCCCAAATAAAAGAAAGAGCAATTTTTTTCCTGCAAGCACTGGAAGTCTTCTTTCTCCTTGTTACTCTCTGAGAGAGACAAGGCAGCACTGAGGTTAAGGCCACAAGTCAAAGACTTAGTTTCCAACTGCTGTGGGCAAACCATTCCAATTCTCTGAGCCTCGGTTTTCCCTGCGGCGGATGTTACACCAGATACTCTAGGAGTCTGTGATTTTAGAAAGCGAGAAGATGTTTCAGAGAGAAGATGAAGGAAATATGACAAGAAGAGACAAACAATAAGAAAAATAAAGTAAGGTTTTTATTTTTATTTAAAAAATTTGTTTTTTCTTAGCATTTATTCATTTTTGAGAGACAGAGACAGACAGAGCATGAGTGGGAGGGGCAGAGAGAGAGGGAAACACAGAATCCGAAGCAGGCTCCAAGTTCAGAGCTGTCAGCACAGAACCTGATGCGGGGCTTGAACTCATAAACCGTGAGATCACGACCTGAGCCGAGGTCGGATGCTTAACCGACTGAGCCACCCAAGTGCCCCTAAAGTAAGGTTTTTAAAGAACAAGAGTTTGGATATGTATTGTAGTCAACCTGCTCCCAGTTAAACTTCAGAAATGCTAAATTAACTTTTCTGGGCATTTTCTCTTTTCTCCTCTGTATCTGCTGGTAGAAGTGCAAATCGGCACCAAGGTACATTGGAGAAAGGCAGGAGCTGCAGGAACAGGGATGGTAATTAGTATAATTAGCCTGCAAGCCATCCCGATGTGATGTTAGCTTTCCCTCCTCACATGGCAACTGGACCCCGAAGTCCAAAAGGTTAAAAGGGATCTTTACGCTGTCCGGGCGCTCCCGCATACCAATAATATTAATTCAAAGGCATACCAATTGTTTAATTTACCCAGAATTGTCTCTTAAGCACACTTTGCCATGTGCTTCATCAAGGATTTCAACACGATGAAAAAACACCAAAGATTACTCTGATAGGTAAAGCTTTGAAAAATTTCTTGGTTCTAAATCGAGTCTTATATTTTACTGTCTAAACTGATTAGGATTCATTTCAGGCCAAGTTATTGTTCAAAATATATCTCTGGGTTTTTGTTTTGTTTTCTTTTGTTTAAGTATCCAGAGAGAAGACCTAGGGAAAGAACGCTCTCATTGAGCACACTAAATAGAATTCACAACCTCACCTCCAGCCTTATCTCCAGTGGCTTAGAAGATAGTGTCACTTAGATTCATTCTCTCTCAACAAACCAGGCCCTTAACTCATATGGGAGGAGGCAGGTGAGTAAACAGTAATTATAGCACTCAGTGAAAGGAGGGTGAAATGCATTGGAGGACCTTGCAGGTGACGTGTGAAGGTGGCTTGAACTAGGTGGTGGCAGTGGAAAGGGAGAGAAGTAGACTTTAGATATATGTTGGGGGGGAAAGCGACAAGAAAGGGCAATGCACTGTGTAAGAAACATAGGGGGAAGGGTGTGTTTCTAGTCTGAGTAAGCGTGTGAACATTAGTACCTGTTTACTGAGATGGAAAATCAGGAATTCTGTTTAGGACGTGGTATTTGATAAGTAATAACTCCTAAATTAAGTTATAACTCCTCCAAGGGATATGTGCATTTTAAAGGAAAAGTTCTCAAGAATTAAAAAGGGTGAAGCTAGCTAAAGTGGTAGATGGGCAGGAAGTTGGGTTGTCATTTTTGGCTTTGGGGTTTTTTTGGTTGCATTTGTTTTTAATTGAAATATAATTGGCATATATATGTAACGATTCAATATTTGTATTTTTGTGAAATTTACCACGATAAATCTAGTTAAATAAAACTGGTCTCCACACAGTTACAAAGAATTTTATATCTTGTGATGACAACTTTAAGACCTACTCCTAGCACCTTCCAAATCGACAGTGCCATATTATTAACTATAATATGCTGCACCTTACATCCCCAGGAATTATTTAAGGGTTGTCATTTTGGAATCAAGGACTATCTATTCTGCCTATGGATAAGACTAGTTGGGGCATAATGACCACATTTTATGGAGATGAGCACAGATCTAGGAGAAAGAGTTCTTTAAAAATTGTTGTTGTTGTCGTTCTGGTGCTAGGAACGTGAAGTTTGGTAGAGAATTTTCCCTGAGTTGCTCCTGAGTATATCTTGACCCAAAAGCCTAGGTCACCCACAGTGGCTTGTGAGGAAGTGACCACCACTCCCTTCCCAAAGCACCACCTCACCTCTAGCCCCCAAACCCATCCACCTTGAGGGAGGGAACAGCTTAAGCTTCCAAAGAGCTGCCAGTCTCTGTCCCTGGAAAAGGAGCTCAATTTATCTTAAAATCAGGGAGAAGGAGAAGCTGGAATTGGTAGAATTTCATATTCACAAAGGAGGACAAGGAAGAGAAAGAGACTAAACTGTCTGAAGCCAGGTTTTCTGATCCGATTCTCAGAACCCCCGCTCTCCTCCAAAGTTATCCAAGCCCGGTGGCTCCTAAATACTTGCAAAAAATTACAACCCTCACTTCAAAAGAATTTGTACATAAGAAAGTTCTTAACTTTTTTTCCCCTGCACATATGAATACCTACCATTCACTTAGCATTTAGAAGTTTTGAGTGGGGGCACCTGGCTGGCCCAGGAGGTGGAACATGTGATGCCTGATCTTGGGGTGGTGAGTTCAAGCTCCACGTTGGACATAGAGATTACGTAAACAAACAAATAAAGTGGCTCAAAAAAATAAAAATAAAATAAACTTCTAAGTTACAACACCAGCCCTGAAGAAGCTTTTTATCGGTCTCTACTTATTTTACTGAAGTTAGAATATGCAGCCACTAAGTAAACTTGGTTCTGGTTATATTATCTATAAGATCAGTTAATCTAAAGGGAAATCATCATGCTTTTATAGTCAGCTTTGCTTTTCATATACAATTTAAGCAGCCAAAGAGACAATAGCCACTCTATTTAAAAGGATATACAATTGTAAATTTTAAAGAAAATGGAATTACCTATGTACAATTCAGTTCCAGTGTCCATTGTCTCTAATAGTTAGTAATCCCTGGTTGTCTTACCTGGGACCTGCCTAGTTCCTGGCCAGGGCCCTAGACCACCTCACTGGCATTGTCATTAGATCAAAAACTCTGTAAGATCCGGCCCATATCTGTCTGGGACACTGCTGGAGTCCCAGTGCCTGGCATACTGCCTGCCTCATCTTAGGGAAACAGAAATATATCTCTCCAGTGAATGAATGAGTGGACACAATCCAGCACCAGGACTTTAGGATAAACTGAATCTGGTTGGATTATTTCTGAAGTAGCTGGAAGGATGTAGAATTTAAGGGGTAAATGTGAATTGAAGCCGAGGGATGGGAGCCAAACACCAGAGGAGTATCAAATGTACTTTGTTTTGGTTTTTCCCCTAAGGGATTTTTACAAGGCCAAAAATAAGAGGTAAAAGGGAAGTTCAGACGATCAGGAACTTCTCAGAAACTCAGGTGTGAACAGGGCAAAAAACAAAGCAAGGGTCCCAGATGTCATTCTTGCTGGTGCTAGTCGGTCATGTGACATACAGGCAGGTCCTCCAGTTTAAAGATTAGACTTGATCCCCAGAGAAACTTCCTTGAAACCAAACCCTTCCTGGGATTGCTTAAAAATTTCAAAATAATTTGATAACAAAAATCTTTACAGTGAATTACACTGTAGTTGGAGGAACCTCAGCTCAAGGTCACATTCCCCAAAACATAGTTTTAAATTTTTCTTAATGACTTACATGGGGGATTAATAGGGTTTTGTGGAAGGGAAAAAAAAGGGGGTGAGTAAAACAAATGTTAAGCAGATTTCTTTCTTGTAGCAATTCTCAGAGCCTTGAATATGTTAATGTGCATTATGACTCTCCAAAAGAATGTGTGTGTGTGTGTGTGTGTGTGTGTGTGTGTGTGTGTGTGTGTAGCATCTCTTAAGACTAGAATTTTGCACAGCACTTTTTTGGAAAATACTGATTTATTGAGTAATCCCACCTTCCTCTTAAGCACTCTTGTGCTAAAACAAATTCCCCATCAATGTCAATGCTTTTCGCTCCAGAGGTCTTCGTTTTCTTTTTGTGTGGCATGGTAAAAGCCCAAATGAAAGCTTAAAGACCTGAAATATATAATTTTCAGTAAGAAAGAAATATGTTTTCTTTTAAGTTTTGGTATTCTGCCTGTTGAAGCCAGAACTGGTATTTTTCCTTTTTCATATACAAACCAGCCCTTTAGTGACCAACACAAACAGAAAAATATGACAAAAGTACTTTGTGCAAGAACACAAAGTTAGAACAGCAATTTATAAAAATATAACTTTAGTTTATTTTTTCAGAGAGAGATAGCATGCCCATGTGCATGTGCTCGAACCAGGGAGGGGCAGAGGGAGGGAGAGAGAATCCCAAGCAGGATCCACACCCAGTGCAAGCCCCATACGGGGCTTGATTTCGCCAACAGGGAGATCATGACCTGAGCCTAGGTCAAGAGTTGGATGCTTAACCAACTGAGCCACCCAAGCGCCCCCAAATATATAACTTAAGGAAATACTTTTAAAATGAAACTTAACCAGGGTCCCTGGGTGGCTCACTCAGTTAAGCGTCTGACTCTTGATCTCGGCTCAGGTCATGATCTTACCAGTCTGTGAGATCGAGTGTGGCATCGGGCTCTGTGCTGACAGTACAGAGGTTGCTTGGGATTCTCTCTCTCCCTCTCTCTCTCTCTCTGCCCCTCCCTGCCTCAAAATAAATAAACTTAAAAAAATAAAATAAAATTTAGCTGCAAAAAACTGAGATACATGTGATTTCATCATATATTAGAAAAGTAGAATTACTCATTATTTTCATAATTCCTAAGAGTACCATTTTATAATTTGCCTCAGGATTTCATTTTATTTTCTAGTGGCCCCAAAGTTGGCAATATCTGCCTATAAAAGCCTTGATTTGGACTGTGTAGGCTGCTGATTTCTTTTCAGATGTTTTCTCATGAAAAGAAGATTGCATCCAAGTTTGGCAGCATCAGGCTTCCCAGAGGCTTATATGATCAGAACTTACTTTTCCCTTCTCTTTGCAAACCAACTTTTTTCTTAGCTAGTAAGCATAAAATATGCTTTTTCATAGCATATATATAAAGCATATATACAAAGAATAAATTCTTTATTCTTCATTTCACCCCAAATATTTTCTCACAAGTGTCCTGCCCCTTTCTCACTTCCTTTTAACAGAAAATTTGTGAATAATAAGACATAAACATAACTGATAGTGGAATGGGCCTTGTCATCATTTGTCATTTAAGAAGTGTCTGTCTCCTGCGGTTTGCAACAAACTTTTGGTGCCTATTGAGAAAATATTCATGAATTTTCAAAAAAACAAATGACTACACTAGGCCCGTGTAAGAAATATGTGTTAATCATCAAAACAGCTTCTTATTTGACCATCATCTGCTTCTATACTCTGACACGTGCTTCTCCTACCTATGGCAGGAAGGAGTTCAGTAGTAAAGGCTGAGACTGTCCTAAAAGCTAGCTGGAGAGGCCATGGGGAGGAAGAGAGAACAAGACAGGCCTGCAAGATGAAACTGCCCGCACTGTCCAGCAGATTCTCTGCTGCAGGGTTATTCTTGCAAAACACAGTCAAAAAATGAAGGGTCCTGAGTTCTGAGAGTTGCCCTTGATCCTGTGGGCTTTGTCCCTAGAGGAATTGCCCAAAGAGTCCATTTTTTATAAAAGTCTGAATGATGGCTGGATTACAGAGCTGTTGTGGCTCAGAGATGGACTGTGCTGTGATTATAATTCCCCTGCTTGCCTTCAAGATTCATTCTCCATCCCTCCCAGCCCCGCTTCATGCCCAAGGAGACTCACCCTTTCAGATGAAAAGGCGGAGGAGAGAGTGGTCAGGCCTCATTCTCTGCCATCACCACTTAGGAGCTGTGTCTCCGTTGGTAGCTATGATGTTCCACACCTGTGGCTCCCCTCAGGTGGCCCATCTTTCATGCTCTAGCTCTCACCAGGTTCCAATATCAATTTTCCTCCCCTTCGCCCCACCAGCCCTAAGGGAAATAATGGCTTCCTGCCAGTGCCAGACTCAAAATCCCTTGTTCATTTCCTCAATTTTGTCCCTACCTCTCAAGCCTCTTCGTTCAAGTTTCGTGGTGATTGCTGTTTCCTGTGGGGAACCTGACTGATAAACCAACTGCCACTCATTTGCATAAAAAGAGATCTCGAGTTAACAAAAATAGATTTTCTTCACAACTTCAGAGTATTGCTTAGGAATAGGGGTTTTGAAGTCATGCAGATCTGTTCTTATTAATTGTATGATTCTAGGTGTGCTTCGCCTTTCTAAATATCAGTTTTCTCATCCAGAAAATGGAGCTCAAAACGGTGTTTAACACATCAGATTGTTGTTAGGATTAAATCAGATAAGTTGGTAAAATAGTTAGCACAGTGCTTAAAACATCGAAGACTGTCAGTAAGATGGAGCTCTTTTTTTTTTTTTAATTTTTTTAACGTTTATTTATTTTTGAGACAGAGAGAGACAGAGCACGAGAGGGGGAGGGGCAGAGAGAGAGGGAGACACAGAATCTGAAACAGGCTCCAGGCTCTGAGCTGTCAGCACAGAGCCCGACGCGGGGCTTGAACTCACGGACCGTGAGATCATGACCTGAGCTGAAGTCCGACGCTCAACCGACCAAGCCACCCAGGCACCCTGCTCTTCTTTTTATTATTACTTATCTTTGAGTTTATTTCAATTTTCAAACTATCTAAGAATGCATCTTTATATATGAATTGTTCCGTGTTTCTTATTTGTGAAACGAAAGCCAATTACAGAATGTTATTGTTGTTTTACCAGTATGGACAATGGATGCTCAAGGGATTTGTACTGGTAGATTAAGAACCAACAGCAGAGAAAGAAAGGAGTTCAAAGCCTTGCCATTGGTTACTTTTAGGAAGTAGCATTGCTCTTACCAACTCCCCCCAAAACAGATACCTAGCTTTTCACTCTTTTCATACCAGCCTATCACGCATTTACCCCGTTCTGGGCAATATGACACATGATCTTGTCCTTTAGTGCGAAACAGAATTCCTCTTTTCATCTGTTCACCTGAAATGTACTGAATCAGCTGGTGTTGGTTTAACTGTGAATGACCTAAAACTCAAAATATTAGTAGCGTAAGCAAGATGTTTATTCTTCCTTCACATAAAATCCGAGTGGGTAGTCCTGAGTTGGTAGGGGACTCCATCGTGTCAAGGACTCAGGCTTATCGCTCTGCTGTGCATGGCCCTTGTCCCTTCTTTCAAGATGGAGCTCCAGCCATTACAGCCATATTCCAAGCAGCAGGATGGAGGAAAAGAAGAAAGATAAAGGACCTTGTGAAATAATAGGAAATATATATATTGGCCTCTGTTTCCCAGTTCCTGCCACAGTCCTCCTAAAACCCTTATAATTTCCTAAATGATAAGAGCAGTAGGAACTCTCATTCCTAATCTTTGGTCTTTGACCCTAGTTCTAGACACACGGCTCCTAAATTCCTTGGAATTTCCAGGACGTGTCATTTATTCTAATGAGATGGGGCCTGGTGACCAGAAAGATCAAGCCATAATTAGAAGCTTGGAAATTTTTTTTTAATTTTTTTTAACGTTTATTTATTTTTGAGACAGAGAGAGACAGAGCATGAATGGGGGAGGGTCAGAGAGAGGGAGACACAGAATCCGAAACAGGCTCCAGGCTCTGAGCTGCCAGCACAGAGCCTGACGCGGGACTCGAACTCACAGACCGCGAGATCATGACCTGAGCTAAAGTCGGCGGCTTAACCAACCAACTGAGCCACCCAGGCCTCCCAGAAGTTTGGAACTTTTAATCCCACCCTCTATTCTCTGGGAAGTTTTATAAAGTGGCTGGAGATTGAGTTAATAACCAATCATAGCTAAGTGATGAAGCCTTCATAAAAATCCCCAACATATGGGGGATTCAGAGTTTCTGGGTTGGTAAACACATCCACATGAGGGGAGAGTGATGTACCCCAACTCCACAGGGACAGAAGCTCCTGCACTTAGGACTCTTCTGGACCTCTCCCATGTATTTCTTCATCTGGCTGTTCATCTGTAATCTTTATCAAATTCTTAATTATATAACAAGCTGATAAATGTATGTTTCCCTGAGTTCTTTAAGTCACTGTAGCAAATTATCAAACCCAAAAAGAGGGTCATGGGAACCCCAATTATAGCCAGTCAGAAGTATAGGGGACAACACAGGACTTGTGATTGACATCTGAAATGAGAGGTTGGGGGCAGTTTCGTGGAACTAAGTTTTTAACCTGTGGGATCTGACACTAACTCCAAGTAGCTTGTGTCAGAACTGAGTAAAATTGTAGGACACCCAGCTGGTACCAGGGAATTGCTCAATATGCAGAAAACCCACACATGTGGTGTCGGAAGTGAAGCGAAATGTGGTAGTGGTGTAGGGGTAAAGGAGAAACACGGGAGTTTTTCCTTTACATTGTCCTACACTAGCTCTCCCTTAAAATGGGGATCCCAGAAGTTGCCATTCGACATTTCTGCTGTGAGCCCATGGGCCACCACTCAGTCAGGTGACTACCCTAGCATCAAGGAAGCTGGGAAATGTCTTTACCCTGGGAAGTCACGTGTCCAGCTCAAATTTCTATAACTATAGAAGAAACATAGAACAAATACTGGGGGCAAGGAGCAACTTCTGCCACAGACATCTTCCTTTCCATCACTCTTCTTCCTTGCCAGAGTTAGGAAAAAGAGAGGCAAAGAGATTTTTTTAAAAAACCAGTGCCATCTTGACAGTAGAAAAGGGCACTTCATTATTTTTTTTAATGTTTGTTTGTTTATTTATTTATTGAGAGATAGAGGCAGAGAGAGAATCCCAAGTAGGCTCCTCACTGTCAGGAGCAGAGCCAGATGCAGGGCTTGCATTCATGAACCATGAGATCATGACCTGAGCTGAAATCAAGAGTCAGATGCTTAACTGACTGAGCCACCCAGGTGCCCCAGAAAAGGGCACTTTAAAGTGTTTTTCAGCATCTCAGAAATGGTATGGTGTGAAATCAAAAGGAAACTAGAAAACTGTCATGCATCTTACTCTGCCCCACCTCAAACTCTGCTCAGATCAGTTTCCAAACATGAGCAATCAGTAGACCTTCTTTTAGACCATTGCCCATACACAGAGCACAAATCTATATAAATATAACATTGACAGTAACTGCAAACACAGAATACATTTTATATCTGAAAGATAAGAGACAGCCTAGCAAAACAGTCTGATGTTTATCTTTAACCATTCAGACATGGATTCAGCTGGTACCCATGGCAAATGCCTGGCAAATCCATTCTGTTGCCCAGTGGCCATCTCCATAATTCATAGTACTTGGGTGTCATAAAGATTTTTGAGTACATGTGCAAATAAGATCAGAATTATGCTCTAAGAATATTAACCTGGTAAAGTATTAAGTGGTCAGGCAAGAGAGAGAATGGAGTTGACACCAGTGAACAGATACTGCAGTGCTGACGACAAGTGAGGTATACAATGGGAATGGGAAGCTGGTTACAGATAGAGATCTACTCCAAAGGACTCAGAAATAGACTGTTTTCAGGGGACACACTGAGAAGAAGTTTAAAGAAGGAATCTGTCAATTTTGTGTTTTTAAGAGTCTCTTTTTGTAGATAATTGTTCCTCTGCCATTCTATATGATTATGGCAAGGCTGCCAAATTGCAGGACCCTGCTGTTTAACAGATGAACAGAGATGTGTGTGTGTGTGTGTGTGTGTGTGTGTGTGTGTGTGTGTGTTAGTGGTAGGAGCAGCCAAGCATAGAATCCAGTCACTGTGCCTAAGAGAATGGAGTACTATGATTGGCTGGGCTCCCTCTTCTCTCCCCACCCTCTTCCTACCCACTAAGGAATCCTGACCCACACTAAATCCTATCCAGAGGAGCACACTGGAATCCATCCAACCTAGCAAGTGCAGCCTGCTTGGCAGAGACCTGAGCAAACCAGTTTCACACAGGAAAATTCAATAGCCTGCTATTATCGCAGCCAGGGAGGCAGGGGAGGAGCAGTCCCATCTATCACCGCGATTTGAGGAGGTGGAGAAGTGAGAATGGGAAGAGGAGGTGAATAAACAAACAGGGAAAGGAAGAATTATAGAAGGTGCTCCTGCCCAAAAGTTGGGGCTGAAGGATACTGTGTGAGAAGAAAGGAATCTCCTTCGAGCTCTTTCAAACTGTTTTCTCCATTCTCCACCAAAATGGTCAGCAAGAAGTTTCTCAGTTCTTAGAGTTCTGAAAAGACTTGGTACACAGTAGGCATTTAATATGCATTTACTGAAAGAAAAAAAAAAAAAGAATGGATGTACAAATCTATTGGTCACCATGTTTACTCTCTTTGTCTGACTTTCTGATGAACCACAAAAATGGAATATACTCCATAGAAGAGAAGGCATGATAAGGATAGGGGCTAACTTCAGGCTCGGCTGAGGCTGATAGTCCCCACTGTGGACTACCCAGGCTGAGTCATAATAGGTCACATCACACAGAGGGTGTTTCCTTCAGTCAATGAGCAATTGTTAAACAACATGCTCTTATGGACCCAGGACCATGTAGATGTTAGTCCTGGACTTCTAACTGAAGAGGGTGTTAGCCCATATAGAACAATGATATGAATCACATAAATGAATAAATAGCCTTGTTTAGGGAGAACTAGAATTGCAATTAAAGTTCAAAGAAAAGAGAGATGAGTGGGGCTGGAACAGTCCAGAAAAGCTCCACTGAAGTGGGATTTGACCTTGATGCAGAGAACAGGCAAATGTTCATTCACTTGGGACAAACTTGGGTTAACATTCTGAACTCTGATCCCACCTGGGTCATCACAGTGCTATTTTCCAGCTGCATGGCTAACCCCCCTTCCAATTTGCCTTTCATAATCTGCATGGCAAGTGAGATTTCCATCACCATTAGAGCAGAGGGGAGCCTCACAAGGAGCAGTGCAATTTGAGCGGTGATGAAGCCAACAGGTTTGATTCTGAAGGTTATTATTGCTGCCAGGCTGTAACCTAGACATATAAACTTGCTGCTTCAAACGTTCCATCAGGAGAATCGGCTGGGGTGCACTAATCCTAAGTGAAACCCTCTTGATTACAAAGGAAGAAACGACAACACCGTATCATTTAACCACTGAACTTCATAATGAAACACAAAGCGGCATTAAAGTTCTCTGCCGGTAATGCCTCGGTTTAAGCAGTTAATCTTATTTTAGCTGAATGGCATGTTCATTACAGCAAATAAGTAGGTAATATGTGGGATTACTGAAAGGAAAGATAAACCAGTTATGGGCATCATGTTGATTTTTTTAACTGTCTGATTTAACTTGGTATTTTTCATCAGTCAGAACTAATGTATACTCATCTAGCAGAGATTAAGTAGATGGGACTCTTGGGGCGCCTGGGTGGCGCAGTCGGTTAAGCGTCCGACTTCAGCCAGGTCACGATCTCACGGTCCGTGAGTTCGAGCCCCGCGTCGGGCTCTGGGCCGATGGCTCGGAGCCTGGAGCCTGTTTCCGATTCTGTGTCTCCCTCTCTCTCTGCCCCTCCCCCATTCATGCTCTGTCTCTCTCTGTCCCAAAAATAAATAAACGTTGAAAAAAAAAAAATTTAAAAAAAATAAAAAAAAAAAGTAGATGGGACTCTTGCCCAGAAAAGCTATTATATACAACTTAAGATACTAGTTTTAAGGGCAGCAATCCATGGTACTCAGCACCAGTTCCAGCCTGGAATCTTCAGTGCTTAAACTGGAGTGTTCCTGAATGGTAAGATGGCATTTCTCTCTTTTCCATTAAGTATGTTTTCACCACTTATGCTTCTCATGGGCAGCTGAAGGACTTTTCTTCAAGGTCTCAAATATCCTTCTGGGTGGAACTGCTACAAAGACGCCTTCCAACATAATGTATAGTGCAGGGATGTATCTTATCTCATTCACACATGCTTTCCTCAAGCAAGTACTGCTCTTACTCCAAACGCCATTCACTGAGCAAAGGATACAAAAGGGAGATATATAGTCCCTGAACTGGAGAAGATTACAATCTAGCCAAGAGAGGAGGGATAATAATCACAAATGTAAGGAACCCAGGAAACAACGTGAGAGGGTGTATAATCCAATGCCAGTTGCACAATGCAGTCCATAAGGGAAAAAAACTAGTACTTACTGAGCAATATGAAGCACTACATATTGGGCATTGCGCTGTAGGCTCTTTGTATACTTAATCTCATTTAATTTGCACAATAATCTTGTGAGAACAGTATTATTACTTCCCATTTTCACAGCCCTCCCAAAGTGAAGGCTCAGAGAAGTAAATTGCTTGCCCAAATAAGGGGAAAAACAGGAGTTTAAGCCCAGGTCTGATTGATTCTAAAGCCCTTGTTTTTTCTGTTATGGCAAAGTGCTTCCTTAAAAAATACGAAGAAAAAGCAGAAGAAAATCCTAAAAGATGTAGTGAAAGGAGGGGAATTGGATCTGAGTCAGAATGTATCTTCAGTCCAACTTAAAAACAACAAAGTTCATTACTAGTACCTATTTGAAAATCAATTCTACTTCCAGAAACAGCCTAAAGAAATAAGCTTTCCAGGTAATGCAATGACCTTAAAATATTTTAACTCCAAAAATAATCTTCTCTTGATGTTTATGCCATTGTTGTTTTTATCTATTCATTCTTTCATATACATAGATATATGAATATCTATCTATATATTAGAGAAAAAGAGACATCCCACAGAATATTATTGTTGTGTCCAGTCATTATTATTTAAATTTATCTATATATTTTACCCTTTTCATCAATCTTTTCTTCTTATACCTGAGTTTCCATCTAGGGTCATTTTACTTCTCCCTGAAGAACTGCCTTTAGTAAATCCTTTAATATGTAGGCCTGCTTGTCAAAAAAACAAAAACAAAAACAAAAACAAAAAAAGAAAAAAAAATATGTAGGCCTACTTGTGAGAATTTTCTGTCTTTATGTCCATAGATGCCTTTATCTCCTTCTTAATTTTGAAAAACATTTTTGATTGGGCGTAGAACTCTAGATTGTCAATCACTTTCTTTTAGCACTTTGAAAATATTCCATTTGTCTTCTGGCTTTCATTTTCTCTTGAGAAATAAGCAATAAGTTTAGTTATTGCTCTTTTAAAGGTAATATCTTTTCTCCAGCTGGTTTATAAGATTTTCTCTTTGGTTTTTATCTACTATGAATGTGACTAGGTTGTTTTGGTTTGTTTTAAATTCTTCTTGGGCATCTTCATTTGTGGCAATGTTTTTCACCAGTTTGGAAAATTCTCAGCTATGATGTTTTCAAAAATTGCTTCCATCTCATTTTCTTTCTCCTTTGCTTCAGGGACTCTAACTATATTTATATTAAATTTTTTAATGCACCCCCTCTATCTCTTACCTACCCCCTCCCCAATCTGTATTCCCAAACTTTTTTCTTTCCCTGTTTCCTTCTGAAGATACTCTTCTAACATATTTTGAGTTAACTCTTTAACTATGTCTTATTTGCTATGAAACCTTTCCATTGAGTTAATTTCAGCTACCATATTTTTGGGGACTTGGTTCCTTTTAATGGCTTCCCTAATTGCCAATCTTACTTTTTGTTTTACCTCTTTACCTTTTGTTTTGTTTTTGAAAGAAAAACTATTTTACTTAAAAAAAAAAAAAAAGTAGGCTCTGGGAACAGAAGATTAGTCCATTTGAGCCTTCAGTGTCCTGGTGATAATTTTGTCCTTCTCAATGATGTGGACAATGGCGCCCATGCCTGGCATTGCATCTTGATCCACAGCATTCAGCATGGCTTGTAGGATGGTTTCAAACAGTGTTCTGGATCCATGTTAGGCTCCCAGAAGGACTCCTACATCCCATTCTTGTTTGGAGTAGATGTCACTGACCACAAAGTCGTCAGTCACCATGGGGTTGCTGATGAGTCTAGAGATCAAATGAAGAGCTTAAAGGTCTTCAGGTTCAACCCAGGGATTTCTGGCTCTGTGTAGTAGGGGCCAAACCATCTCTGTACAAGAGGTTGGCCATGATGCTCATGAGGGTGTAAGCCTTGATCTCCCAACCATCCTTCAGCTCATACAGGTTCAACCAGAACTTGAGTTGCTGGGCAACAGTCTGGACATCAGTGATAAGCCCAGTCAGTCCTATATACAGCTGACTGCCCATGGGAAAGAACTTCTGAAATCCCGTGGTCACCATCTGGGCCTGGATCCCAAAGTGCCTGTCAGCAGCGATAGCCACACAGTTCTTCCCTTTCAAGGCCATGACGGCCCCTCCATTATAGGACATAATAGACATAATTGCAGTATACTGGGACCTCCAATAGCCACAATTCCAGTCAACTGGTTAAGGCCCTCACTGCCTGTTTTACCTCTTTGAATGTATTAAACAAATTGTTGAGCAGTTTTCCATCAAGTAAAAACAGTTGACAATAAAGAAGCAATCAGCGAGTTCTAGTCCCACTTAGGATATAGAAAGCCAGTAAACACTGCTCCTACCAACTATTTTGCTTTGGGAAGAGTACAGGAGGAAGAGTAGCAGCCAAAAAAGTAAAGGTAAAAAACCTGAAATGTTAACAGAAGTTTAAAGACCAAGTATGGCTAGAATGACAACTTAGAACCCCTGGGAGCCATGGATACAAAGTCTGTGCCCCATTTGCCAGCACTTTTCCATAGGCCTCCCTGGGTATTCACAGGAAAGACTGGGTGCAGATCAGGAGAACTGAAAGAGCCTCCCTTTGGTGAGACAGGCATGCAGATGACGGCCAGCTACCAATGCGAGACAGGCATGGGGCCCATGTCCATCTTCCATACAAAGAAAAAGCCATCTGCCACTAAAGGAGTGGTACTAAATCTTCTTGCCCCCTGGTCCCAAGATAAGGTTGGCTGTGGCAGAAGAGGAGTTGAAGCAAAAGCCATCAGATGCTGGAGGAAGGCAAGAAACCTACCAGTCACCAGGATCCTTCACTGATACAAAGCAAGGTCTACTGTCAGTGAGAAAGGGACAGAAAACTCACTCCCATTTAAGACCTCCCCCATTACAATGCAGTGTCCGATTGCCATGGGGGAGAAGGAGACCCACCCTAAAGCTCAAGAGCCCAGGACCTGCATGAAACTGAGGTTAGAGGGGGGAGAAACAATGCCTACCCCTACCATAAGCCTTGCACAAAGAAACAAGCAAGAGACCCCTATAGCTGAGGAAGAGACAAGACCATGGAGAGAGATCCCACTTAGCACGGTTATACACAGTCTGCTGAAAGTTGAAGTAGGAACACTGAGAAGAACTCTCTTGGCATTCTAGGCCACACACCAAACACAAAGTAGCTGCACAAATTCGATCACTGGAGTAATTTGACCTGTGATATACTGAAGGTAATAATATTAACAATAAAACCCAAATCCAGATCAACTACTGATGGGAGGTATTCAACCCTCACTCCTCATACTAATAGTCTGATAGAAATGTTTGCTCAGTTGTAGGTATGAATACTAGTTATTTCAGTTTCTACTGTTCTTTTTCGTGCAATGTCTGACATTTAGGCAAAAATTGTAAGATGAATTAAAAATCAAGAAGAAAATGACAATGATGTATTGTCAAGAGATGAAGTAATCAAAGAACTAGATCCAGAGATGGTTCAGATATTGATACTATCCAACAAGAACTTTAAAATAACTGTGATTAGGGACACCTGAGTAGCTCAGTCAGTTAAGCAGCCAACTCTTGATCTCAGCTCAGGTCTTAACCTCAGGGTCATGAGTTCAAGCCCCATGTTGGGCTCCACACTGGGCATGGAGCCTACTTAAAAAATAAAACATAAAATAATATAAAAATAACCATGATTAAAACACTAAAGGATCTAGTGGATCTAGGAGAATACAAAGAAAAATACACCCAGACACATCACAGTAAACCTGCTGGAAATCAAAAATTAAGAAGAAATCTTGAAGGTAGACAGAAAACAACAAAAACATAACATACAGAAGAACAAATACAAGAACTATAGCAGGACTCTCTTCAGAAACTTTGCAATCCTGAAGGCAAAGGAATGATTTCTTTAAAGTACTGAAAAACTTAGACTTTACCACAATCCCATCAGGTCATTTGAATTTTTGGTGTTTGTGAAGCTAATGGGGACAAAGAAAAATGGTGGCACTATGGGAACAAGAGTAAATGACAGGGCTTAAATCCAAGGAGCTGGGTGGACTTGAGAGCCAAAAGTGACATGGATATACCTCGTGAAAGCAGACTATCAATAAGCAAGGATCTCAACCCCCAAAAGGGTTTTCCAGAGCCTGACCAGGTCAGTGACTGCATTCTCTAACTCACTTCCAGCATGGTGGGGTTGGTTACAAGCAAAATTTCAGTACCCATGTAAGTAAGCACCTATCCATGGTGTTTCAAAGACACAGAATGAGTGGTGCAGATTTGGTGATAATAGCTAAACTACAAAGGATAGTTCCTATGAATTCTATCTATTGTGGTATTAGGAGACAGGGGGAAAAGCGAACAAAGAAAAGAGGACATAAACCTAGCAGGAGGAGCCAAAGCAGCTAAACAACAATTTCATGTTTCTCCTGAGATGCTGGGTTGGAGCAGGAGTAAGTCCTGAGTGGATGGTGGGCAAAGTGTGGCAAGCAGTGTAATTTCAAGCAGTCTTAGCCCTTTCACAATGTCCATCATTTTCCAAAAGCCTCCCCCAGTAAATATACAATCTAATACTACTCCTAGAGATTTCCATTCCTAGGTCCCTCCTATATAAATATTTGGGAATCACAGGGGAGAGGTGTGAGGGGAAAGAGTAAATGTGGAGATTCTACTTGCTCACTCACACTCTTTACATCCTGTGCTAGCTGTTTGCCCACACCATAATTCTCCAAACCCATAAGGAGAAAAGCAAGAGAAAGAGCATGTGTATGTGTTGGGGGGTGAGGTGGGAAATGCTGGAGTTTGACTGATAACAGTCCCTAGGTTGTAAAAACAAAACAAAACAAAACAAAACAAAACAACAAAAAAACACTGCCTTGTTTAGTGAAGAACAGCCAAGATATAAAGAGGATTTGGATTTTATTTGTTTGTTTATTTATTTTGAGGATTAGGATTTTACAAAGCCACGGTCAAGCCCTTTATATCTCAGCTCCTATTACATTACTGGCAATAGCACTTCAAATGAACATAGAAAATGAAGTACTAATAGGAGGGAGAAAGGGAAGACATAACTTCCCCTCTGGAAACAGGGATGACTGTCAAGCTTTCTCTTGTGGGCCTCTGCCTCTGAAGATACACATTCTGGTGACCAGAAACCTACTTCCTTCTGCTTACTCTTCTGCTTCAGAAGTCAAACTTCCAATCCTCCTATCTACATTCTAGTTGTCTACAATTACTCCAGAAATTACAGTTGTTGAATTGTTTTTCACTTCTAATGCTATTGGGCAAAACTTTTGGATACAATTCTGGTACTTAGGTATGACAATGGAGGATTTACTACAATATCTAGCTAAAGATGGGCTTATCATTCATTCCTTTTAAAGGTTTGAAATATTTTGATTGCATTTAGGTACTGGGATGGATGTTTTAAAAAATACATGTTTATCACAGGAAAAAGATTTTTAAAATTATTATGGAAAACCTCCCTACTTTAAGAAGCATGAATTAGTCATATTATCTTCTAAAAGCCCTCTTTAGTTCCAAGGAGACAAAGAAAACTACTGGTCATTAAGTATGTTACATGTATGACTAATATTTATTATACCCAATGTAATAGTTTAGAACAAGCAACCCTGGTAGAGTTGTAATTTTTATGTGTTACATGTATAATTCAGCATAGGCCGAAGCTCTTCTTATAATCAATGTGATCATTTTTTGGAATTTTGGATGAGCCGAGTAGAAAAACATTTGATTAGGTATTTCAAGTCTCAATTTTAGATTTGACTATCAAACAATGGCTCAGTCATAAATAAGGAGCTCCATGATGTTCTGCTTCCTCAATTGAGAAGATAGGAAATAAGTGATACACTTTTTAGAGGGAATTCATGCAGTGGATGGGTTAGATCCAGCTGTCTTTAGGGATCCATCTGGCTCTCAAAGTCTGTGACCAGATGACCACTAAGGTTTCTTGTAGCTCAGAAACCAATGTGCTTGGAACATAATTTTTTTCCTATCTTCAACAGGTACATAGGTTACTGGTATAAATTTTACTTTTTTAATTCATTGCTGCTGATGTCTATTATTTATAGATGTCAAGTCTTTCATCAGGAATGCAACCCCAATAATAACGTTCTGGAAAAACATTTCGGTTTATAAGGAGTACACTGCAGTAGAAGTACAGCTCATCCATGAAACATTAGAAAATGCTGTCCCCTTAGAAGTAACCTTTACCATCTACACTCTGGTGGTATTGATTTAGAGTCACATTTTAAGATAGCTAGCTGATGCTAGTTCTACATCTCAAATCCAAACAAAAAAATAAACAATCCAAAAGTACATTTTTATTAACAACAAAATGATTAGATGGTACTTTTTTTTTTTAACGTTTTTTATTTATTTTTGGGACACAGAGAGACAGAGCATGAACGGGGGAGGGGCAGAGAGAGAGGGAGACACAGAATCGGAAACAGGCTCCAGGCTCCGAGCCATCAGCCCAGAGCCTGACGCAGGGCTCGAACTCACGGACCGCGAGATCGTGACCTGGCTGAAGTCGGACGCTCAACCGACTGTGCCACCCAGGCGCCCCAATGGTACTTTTAAAGTAGGCATTTAAACTCAATGCCTGAAAAACTGATGTGTGACGTTCAATTATATCTGAAGTTTTAAAAATATATCTTAAAAAAAATCAAATATGGTGCACTGCAATTTTTTTAAGTTACTTCCTTTATTTCAAAGTGTCAAAAGCTAAAGATGCACACACATATGCTTATGTGTCTCAGAATTTAAAACTATGCAAAGAATTTATCTGTATGACTAAAAAATGAAGTATTTACACACTTCAGTGTAATGCTTAATACTCATTTTTGAAATCTATTGCTGATGCTATGTTGAAAGAGCAATGACTCAACCAGAAAAATAGCAAAGGCTATCTTTTCTTTTCTAAAGTGCTTATTTGCAACCATACCCAAAAGCAATGGTTTTTAGAAATACAGAACATTGAAAGGTGATCAAAGAGTCACTACTTACAGATTCAAATATGCCATTTTGTAACTTTGCATATGTAAACTGGTTTTATCTGCATTAATGAAAGATTGCTTTCAATGGCCCTCAACTATATGCTTCAAATCAAGACAGTGTTATTAGTATCAGCAGCATGAACAATGACAATGACAGAATAAACCCCAGCACATTTTAAATGGATCACAGCCAACTAGAAAAACTGTAACGGCTTTTGGATATGTTATATATCCAAAGATAAGCCTTCTTTTTCAACTCTACATACATAGTAAACATTAAAAAAAATTAAAAACACTTTCTTGCCTCTTTATAGAGCATTTTACTATATATGAAGGGATTAAAATTCTTGTACTATTTAACCTAATTCTTGTTTCTATACAGAGCAGGCTTCACATTCTCAACATTTAGAACAAAGCCTATTGCCACCATGAAAGCAAGAAGGAATTAACAAATGAAATACCTAACACTAAAAACCTGAGGGAAAAAAACTGTGAACAATTCTGAAATGAAGCTTTTTTCTAGAAAGGTTGATACAAACATCCCAAAATAGAATTTGCTTTCTGATAGTGAAATATCTGACTTCATTTCTATCATATCACATTTAACTGATTTAAATAATTTAGAAAAAAAACAGGCATCTTAACCTAACTGCTTTCTGTATCAGACTCATCTTAACTCATGCCCTCAACATGAACCATTCGACAGTCTTCTCGTGAGCACCCCTCACGTCCCTATTTTCTGAACCTTAAGATTTTTTTACCCCTCCTCTCTCTCCCCTCCAAAAATCTCCATATATCCCAAGAGAATCTCCATTAAAAAAAAAAAATAACAACTTAAATACATATTGTGAGAATGCTACATTTGATTTAAAGTAGTAATAAATTATAAATTGCCAAATAACTTAATGTAATTCACAATGCAAATCCCTGGTAGAAAAAGAATCCATCTTGCCCTGAATATAATACAGCAGTCCAGTGATTTCAAATTATTTAAGAAATAAAGGCTAAAATAAGGTGTTAAATACAACACTATTTATAAAAGTTAAGTAAGAAACCAGTTACCGTAAATCTTTTTACAAAGATAAATGTAATGTGCCTTCCTGCTTCTAAAAATTGTTAGGGAGGTTTCTAACTAGTGGTTTCAAAAATCACTTAAAGTAAACTAGAGATTGAATTACATATTATTTGTAATGTATGACATATTAAATATATATATAAAACAATAATACTGCAATGGTAATTTAAATTAATCTTTGGACCTGCTACTTTTTGGCAAGTATATTTCTTTTTCAAAGTCTTTGCTATAATTAATTAATTTTTAAATGTTAGTTTTCAAAAACTTTGCTACTAAAATACTATATTAATAAGGAGCTACCAGAAGTCTCAAATAGTAATAATATGCCTACAAAACAAAACAAAGATTGTCCTTGCATCTTTTGTTATTGTAACAAATACTCTTTAAAATAGACAACATTACTTGGCCTGGAAATTAAAAATACCCAAACCCTTAAAAAAGGAACAAAAAAGGAAAGAAAAATTGAAAATCCTTATTTAAAAATAAATCTGAAGTCCTTGCATTTCTTAGGAACTTGACTTGTCAAATCAGTTTATCTTCTTTTGGACCAAGCTGCATCTCCTACCATTCACCCATGGAACAGGACGTTAATTCTCCGTTTTGTAGATTTCAGTTTGAATTTTCTTGAATGTTTGCAAAGCTGGTACTGGACTTGAGACGTTTGGCTAGATAAATCAAAAGTATTATATTTTAACTCAAATGTAATTCTCTAAATGTAATTATTCATTATTTTTTTGTAAACTATAGTATTCATCTAATAATTCTATGTTTGAATCAGAATAGACTCAATCTTCTAAGAATTAAAACCCAAGTCTATTTTTTTCTACCAACCTCAAAAAACGTAACTTTGCTTGCAGCCACACATGACTTTGTTAGAAGCAGCACCACATAAAACAGACATAATTTATATCATCTTGAACATCACAATCTCAAATATGTAATATAGGTAAGAGTATTCTACTTAAAAATTGGAAGTGTTACAAGGTACAATAATAAAATTGTATATTTAAAAGTCTAAGTTAGTAGGGTGCCTGGATGGCTCAGTTGGTTAGGCATCCAACTCTTCATTTCAGCTCAGCTCATGGTCTTTTTTCTTTAACATTTATTTATTGAGAGAGAGAGAGAGCGTGAACACAGGAGGGTACAGAGAGAGGGGGAGTCAGATTCCAAAGCAGACTCCAGGCTCTGAGCTGTCAGCACAGAGTCCGACATGGGGCTCAAACTCACAAACCGTGAGATCATAACCTGGGCCAAAGTCAGATGCTTAACCAACTGAGCCACACAGGCCCCCCAAAAGCTCAGGTCATGATCTCATGGTTCGTGAGTTCAAGCCCTGCATCAGGCTCTGCACTGACAGAGGGATTCTGCTTGGGATTCTCTCCCTCTGCACCTTGCTTGCTCTCTATCAAAAATAAATAAATATGTGGATCCTGAGAAACTTGACAGAAGACCATGGGGGAGGGGAAGGAAAAAAAAAAGGTTAGAGAGGGAGGGAGCCAAAACATGAGAGATTCTTTTTTTTTTAATTTTTTTTTTCTTAATGTTTTTATTTATTTTTGAGACAGAGAGACAGAGCATGAGCAGGGAAGGGGCAGAGAGAGAGGGAGACACAGAATCGGAAGCAGGCTCCAGGCTCTGAGCCATCAGCACAGAGTCCGATGTGGGACTCGAACTCACAGACTGTGAGATCATGACCTGAGCTGAGGTCAGACGCTCAACCAACTGAGCCACCCAGGCGCCCCAAGACTCTTAAAAACTGAGAACAGCTCTGGGCTGATGGCTC
>NW_024412394.1:66220942-66281108 GCF_014898765.1 Herpailurus yagouaroundi
CCCTCCCCCCGTTCATGCTCTGTCTCTCTCTGTCTCAAAAATAAATAAACGTTGAAAAAAAAAAATTTTAAAAAACTGAGAACAAACTGAGGGTTGATGGGGGGGTGGGAAAGAGGGGAGGGGGGGTGACGGGGGGCACCTGTTGGGATGAGCACTGGGTGTTGTACGGAAACCAATTTGACAATTAATTTCATATTAAATAAATAAATAATTTTTAAAAAGTCTAAGTTAGAAATCCAAATCTAGATTTCTCTTAATTCTATAATGTCAAAAAATTGTCAAAAAAAAGTTGAAAAAAACTTAAATGGCTTACAAAAAAAAGTTACATTGAGTTATATTACATGTGCACAGACACACAAATACATATGGCTGCTAATAAAATATGTGCAATCAATTTTGATTATGATGCTAATGGGACTGAATCATTAGGGTTAATAAAGGAAATCATGGCTATTTTGCTTGGTAATGTTTGTGCTTATAGTTAAATGTGAATGTTTCTCATGTTCCATAAATGAAAAACAATTGTGCCATAGTAAAAGTATTTTACATTGGATAACTAGGAATCTCTCTACTTCAGAGGCTTTTAACATGAGAGTAGAGGTTGTGGTCAGAAGGTCTGCAATGGGACCCAGGCATCTGTTTTTATGTTTTGTTTTAAAGCTCTGCAGACAATTCTGATATGTGTTCAAGGATGAAAACCAGTGTTCTGGTTTCCATCAGGGTCTCTGCTAACCACCACTCTAAGATGACAACATGACTTTCTGGACCAGTGTATTGCTTCAGGCTAAACTAAAGGGCAACTTAACCTAAAAAACTGCCTAAGCTAGAAGTCTACTCTTAAGCTTCTGTGGGTTTGGGAGACAAACTAAATCAAGAGGGTTTCTCCCTATGTTGTTTAAAATTACTAGAAATAATCTAGTTTCTCACTAATTACCAAGTTTATTAAACTAACCAGGTACAATGCCAATGAGTACATGTATCTACAACCTCCTTGCTTCCTTATTCTCTGATAAATCCCTATATCCTTCAAAATTCTACTCCAGGGGATATAAAAGGAGAGGGGAGGGAAGGGGAGGGAAGGGGAGGGGAGGGGAGAGGAGAGGAGAGAAATTCTACCCCAGAGATCTAGGGATGAATTCCAACAGCCCTAATGCAGAGTTGGTCTTACTCTCTGTGGGCCAACCACACTGTATACCTTTAACTACATCTGTTGTAATAATTGGATTATGGTCAGTGTGTTCTTTGAGGGCACATATTGTGCCTTGTTCCTTTTTTTTTTTTTTTAATCGCTAATTCCTACCACAGGACTTAATAAATTGGGGCATATAAAATTGTGACATAAAAAAAAAAAAAAAACAATGTCCATGAGATAACAGCACAAGAATTGTTTGCTTACACTAGCATTTCCTTAAATTCATAAATCAATTCATAAACATGAAACATCACAGGTAATATGCAAAAGTTCTGTCAAGTTTTGGGAATATAATCTCAGAACCTTTAATTTATATTCAGGTACACTATGGAGATCATAAAAAGGAATTTCACAGGACTAGTTATTTTAAGGAACACACCCTAGGAAATGCTAACATTAGATACACGTTCTTTTGTCCAACAAATATATTTGAGCACCTAATATAGGCCTGGTACTTTCTAGATACTGATATAGTGGTGAACAAGATAAAATCCTTGTTCTGATGGAGCCTCCAGTTGAGTCAGGAGAGCAAATAAGATAGAATATAAATGAAAAAGTTAAGTTAAAAAGTGTCATCAAAGAAAGATGATAGATATAGGAGAATTGAAAGAAGGATGTCTTAAGGATGGGGGTCATAAAATGTATCTTTGAATAAGTATCTTTGGCCTAAGACCTCGATGACAAGGAGCCAGTCAAGGAAGGTAGAGAGGCCCAGTGTAAGAGCTTTGGGAAGGGGGCAGTGTGAATGAGTTTGGTGTTTGAAGGGAGCAAAAAGGCCAGTCTGCCTACATACAGCATCATGAACAAAGAAAGGAGTGGGTGTAGTGAGTTTAGAAAGGTAGATGGGGCGGGAGGGGCAGGTCACACATAGCTTAGAAAGCAGACCCCGGAAATATGTTTTGAGTTTATTCTAGATGCAACAGGAACACAGGAAGGTTTCAAGTGGGAGAAAAGCATAGTAAAATTTGTGTTTGAAAAATTACTCTACCCACTATATGAAGAATGGATTGTTGTGGGTCCAAAAAATGGAAGCAGGGATACCAGGTAAGGGACTCCTGCATTAGGGCAGATAAGAGATGGGATGGCTTGGGCCAAGGTATTATCAGTGGAGGTAGAGAAAAGATAATTTAAGATACATTTTTGGAAGTACAGCTGTCAATACTTGCTGATGGAGTGAAAAAAGGTAGGGAAGAGAATATGGGAATGGGGAAATAATAAAGAAAAGAATTAAGAAAGTAAAGATAACAAGGTTTGTGGCTTGTACAAGCAGATGGGTGAAAGTGACTTTGAAAAACCCTGATCAGAAGCAATAAGTATCTTCCACAGAGTTAAACTGATTTGCAGGCAAATACGATGCTAAACTTTAAAAGTACACTAAGCCTTGAAAAAGAAAGTTTCTCAATAGTGAGGTCCCTGCAATATTTTGTTAAAACTGTAAGTAAGTGCTTTTAGGACTCATTTATTACATATTTTATAGAATACTAGCAATCTTTGAAAAGCTTTGCCAAATACACTCATATTACAGACTTTCCCCTCTATTAGCTAGCTTTTCAAGGTGACAAGACATTACAAATTCAGTTTAAGCTGATCTGTAAGTAGCTTTTTTTAGTTAAATATATTAGTGAGGTTAAATAAACTGTGAAGAAGAAAGGCTAGAAAGAAATTTATAAAGGAAAGAAATTTTATATCATAGGTTCCTAGACTAGGAATAATATTTAAGAGAAAAAAAAGCCTAACTTTTTTCTACAAAAGACATTCTCTATTTTAAAAGTTAAAATTATTAAGGGATAAGCCCATACCTTCATTCTGATCATAAACAAGAAACCCACTAGACTTAGAAACCACTCGTCTTCAGCTAAATAGGAACTTCTAATTAGTGCTTTTTCTGCTCTGCCCTATTTGATGGGGAATACGTGTGAGCACATGCTGTATGTGAAGTAATGTCCTTGCAACTACAATTCCAATTTATTCATAAACAAATTGTCTGTGTGTTCACTATAGTTTCTCCCTGCCTTTTTAGGTGGCTTTCTAGGTGGCTCTGCCACAGCTCTGATGGGCCTGAGAGCTGTCCACCTCTCCCTACCATGGCCGTTCAGGTCTGCAAAACCTTTGTTGCTATTCTTCTGTTGTTGCCTACCTAATTCCAGAGCTAGCTCTCTCAGTTAAAACATCTGAAAAGATACTGTATGTTGACTTTTGATTATTTGTACTTATAGACTTCTTACACATCTCTCCTATTAGTAAGTATTTACTGTAAAATTTGAAGCAGAGAGCTGTTTTAGACTAATACAGTTTGAGTTTTCAGAGTATACATCATTTCTAAAACAGGCTTAAGTTTTTAAAATACAGGTTTTAGTTAAATAAATAAACAGTCGTAAAAAGAAACTTACGTAGAATGAGTTTCCGTTTCTTTTGTTCTGAGTGAAGAAAGCTACTAAGGTAGAAGACAATGGGTAGAAAGAGAATGAATACAGAAACAGCAATTACAGGCACTGTGTCACTGCAAGGGACAGAACAATTGAAAGTTCGACTCCAAAGTTTTCGAGTAATGTTCATCTGGAACGATAGCAAATAAAATTACTTTGTTTTACATTTAATTTGTCTTCAAGTCATACAATTATTTTATTAGTAAAATAACAGGCATCCAGAATTTAAAACTAAATATACATCCCTAAAAAATCTATTGATAGTTGAGGACAATTTCTTCTGCCCAGGAAATTAGCTAGTTTACAATCAGTCACTGTGTAAGTTTATATCATACAGAAATTTCATATTCTAAATTCATAACACCATCCAAAGAATGTCAGCCTTTCACAGATCTCGGAGAACTTGTATCAACAGAAATATGGTTAGACCATGCTTCATTCATTAAAGAAGATTTAAAAGGGTAACAATGTGAGGTGATGGATGTGTTAATTAACTCGACTGTGGGAGTCCTTTCACAATGTATATGTATATCAAATTATCACGTTGAACACTTTAAATATATTACAATTTCATTCATCAATTATATCTCAATAAAACGGGGGGGGGGAAGGCTCACAAAAACAAATTTTTTTTATGTTTCATGTGTAATCTCACTGAGCTTGTTGCAATATTTTTAGAATGAAAATAAAAACATCAACTAAATATGTAAATATAGCTGTTCTTCAAGAGATGATATCTATGAAATGTTTAGTACCTTACCTAAGATATTATGAAAGATTCATATGGCAAATAATTGTTTAAGTCCATAATATCTAATGAATCATGGAAACTTTTTTAGGTAGTATTTCATTTAGCATCATACATTAAAAACAGATATATTTAGGGGCAGCAATACCCCATTTTCATTGAGCTCACAGTTTCTGTCAAACATGGTAAGTGATATAAGGAAACTATCAAATTTAATGTAGAAAACTGTTCTTGCCTGAATTTTGAGATATGGTTTGCAAATGGTGCTTTGTATGTTTACTGTAAGGTTTGCTTACTGTAAGAAGGACGTTCTAAAAACAGGAAGTCATGTTGATTTCCTATGTAATCCAACCTTTGTCAGAGAATCAATACTCATCTTTCTTCTTCATTTTAAAAATGATGAAATAGACTATTATTCTTAAAATAAATATTTAGTATTTACTGAGAGCCTACTAGAAGCAGGTACTCTTCCAGACATTAGAAAAAGAGCAGTAAAAAAATAAAAATCCCCATGGTATACCCACCCATTTTAAGTTGATAATAAATGCTTTTTGCCATCACGAATATTATTGATCCACCATAGTTCACTCTGAGCTGCTATTCATATTCATCATTCTCAACCATTAAGTTTATTAACTCTGACCTTTAGTTCTCTACTTTTAGCCAGTAATTCCTATTTCCTTTGATGCCTCAACCCTCAGGCACCATATTCCCATAAAAAGGCATGATCGCCATCTAGTGGTGCCCCACATGAAGGCCGACTATACAGTGGAGGAAATATCTTTTTTGTTAACCATTTAATCAATATACATTACTAAAGGCCTACTATATGCTTGGCACTGTTCTAAATACTGGACAGTAAACAGAAAAGGACAGGAGGTCCTTTTCCTCATGTGGCTTATATTTCAGTGAGAGGTAACAGACTGTAAATAAGTAAACAAATTAAAAATTTCAGATGATAACAGATATAAAGAATAAAAGCAATGGGATAGGAAGCAATTCAAAAATGGCTTCAGAAACACACGGTAGCAGGGCACCTGGGTGGCTCAGTCAGTTAAGCGGCTGACTTGATTTCGGTTCAAGTCAGGATCTCACAGTTTGTGAGACTGAGCCCAGCATTGGGCTCTGTGCTGACAGCACAGAGCCTGCTTGGGATTCTCTCTCCCTCTCTGCCTCTACCACCCCTCAGCTGTTCTCTCTCTGGAAATAAATATATAAGCTTACAAAAAAAAAAAGAAAAAAGAAAAGAAAAAAGAAACACATAGTAGCAAAACCAGAGACTTCTTGAATCAGCAATAGCACATAAGAAACTGAAATGTAAACATATAACAACACCCATGCCTCTGAAAATGACACATTTTATCAACCTTAAAACACCAAACATACCAAATTGTCAACTCATTTATGAAGTACTTGATTTATGTTCATTTTAGTTTGACAGATCAGGATATTCTAAAACTCTACTACTTTATAACTAGTTATTTCTGGTTGAAGACAGCATATACAGATTCCAATATACCTCTAAAGGGGATAGTACTACTGAAGGCACAATTAACAACACTGCAAAATATGCATCATATCACAAGTAAAGTACTTACTGCATCTTCCACATCAATGCATAAATGTGTTCCAGATTCAGCCTTATTTTCAAGTTCATTCATTTTTTGCATTTCATTGTATAGACTACTCAGAGTTTTGTATGCTTCACGACAGTTTTTGCAAACTTCTGAATAATTCCTTAACTGCATAAGACTGTGTACGCTCACCTAAAACATCAAAGGCACATTTAATACACACAATAAACATTACATCTCTTTTAACATAAGCTATTTGACCTCCTAGCAGACAGGAAACACTATAGCACATTAAAGTACTGAGCTGTGTGATGTTAGACAGGTTACTAAATCACTCTGAGCCTGTTTTATCATCTATAATATATTGCTACCACTACCTGTATTATAGGTCTCAAGGATTAGAGAAGCACGCACATAGCAAAATATTTTTGCACTTTCTAGTTACCCTTAAATTTTGAAAACCACTGCACTAGTCGCTGGTAACTGAGAACAATAGCTCCGATGCCAAATTACTAATGTCTAAATCCCCCAAATGTCTTAAATCATCTGGTCATTTATATGGCTGCTCTTATCTATCCTACTCTCACAGAATAAACCAAATATGACGTTCCCTGTGCTGACTTCAAAACTGAAGTCTGCCTCATTGAGACAGAAGGCACTTTATTAATGCGGAAGGAAAAGGCACCAAAACTACATCCCCACTCAACCCTCTTATGTCAAGGTTTGTAATCCAGACCTCTCTAGTCAACAAAAAGGGACTAATGCCAAAGGATTATATAACCTAAAATGAAGGTAGTGGATATAATATATAAGCTATTATGTTGCTGAATCTCAATCTTTTCCATTTCCGCGACTGACACTTGTCTTTTCAAGAGCAAGTTTGCTAACCAGTCAGTTCACATCTTTGCCTTCTCTTCCCTTATTCATTACCTTGTTGCCTGAAGAAATGATATTAACTGAATATTGGAATGAAAGAGAAAAGAAACAATTAAAGGAATGAAACTGATGCAGCCCCCACAATGTTACCCCCCCACCACCATCTATTTAACAGAGAAACTAAGTCTCCCTTTAGTTCTGCCACAAGAACTAGCACATGGCCTGTTTTTCACAGAACAATTGTGCATTTCGCTAAATGTGTTCGACCAAAAATTGAGCACAGAACTTTGATGGTGGAGTATAATTTAGCCATTTATATGAAAATTTAAAATGCATATATCTTTTGACAGAGCAATTTCACTTCTGTTAAAGTCATACAAATACTCAAAACAGACATGTTTGTAATAGTAAAATACTGAACCAAAAATCTCCATCAACATAGGAACTGACTGAATAAACGGTGGCATAGCCAAACAATAAAAAGACCTACAGTGTTTAAAAGGAATGAGGAAGTAGGATTCTAGAAAGAGGATGATACTAGCACATGCCTTGTGTCCTGACTTCTTCACAAGATTCAAGAAAAGAAAAGTAAATCCAGGCACTTGAATAGCACCTTAAATACAAAGGTGTGACATGCAAGTCTCACATCACAGGAAGGTTGTATTGTAGTATCAGCTACTATACCAGTCCCAGAGAAACTAACCAGAACCACAGTCTCTTGTGAACCTCTATCCCCTGCAGCCAGCCACCCACTGGCCTCTAGAGATGCAAGAGGCTAGGACAATAACCCTACCCTGTCTGCAGACCCAGCCAGAAAAAGGAGCCTTTCCACAGCCACCAAGACAGTCCAGGTTCTCAGAGAAGCCACCTGCAAACGCTTACTACCCAAAATGGATCCGGTCTGGAATGTAAACCCATTTTCCTGCCCAAGCACTGAGCGCGGAGCCACTGCCACAGACAATGTCACCAATTAGGCTGCTTCCCTTTTGACCTCAAACTTTTTAGTTGCGTTCTTTCCAGTTTGTCTCTAGGCTCAGGCAGAAGACCCTGAGGGCAAAGCATCTCCAGAGGGGAACTTAAACTACCCCCTGAAGCAGTAAGGGCGGCCCTGAGCCTGTAAGACACTGCCCATGATTGACTCCAGGACGATGAGGATGATGATCAATTTGACCTTCACTTCCTGCCTGCTCTACCCACCCATCTTTGCCCCACATTTTCCTTATGTAAACCTGGAAGTATTTTCAGCACTTTGGAGACAGTCTTTGGGATGCTAGTCGGCTGTCTTCTGGACATTGGCCTCATAGAAATAAATTCCTTTCCTGTTTCATCACCAATCAGTCTCTCTGCCTTTGGATTTTGTCAGCAGCAAATGGCCAACCCTGGTCTGTTTGGGACCCCCAGAGCCAGGTGCTCTTGTACCCCGGATACACCACTCTTAAGCTGGCTCCCTTCTCCTCTTAAACACATGGGCGCATGCACACACACCCTACCTATAAAACACTGGAGTTCTTTGGGGCCCCTTTATTATCACTATAGCTTCACTCATTCACATTTGGTCTCATGACTTTAAACACCATCTGATCTGATGATGGCCAAATCTGTATCTCCAGCTCACACCTCTCCCGAGCTCCAAGTTCACATATAACGTTATTTGACATCTCAACTTAGGTGTTCAATAGCTATTTTGTATTAACTTGTTCAAAACAGAATTCTTAATCCCCAATCCCTTACAGCCAGTCTTTCTAGTGGCCCCATCATACTCTTGGATACTCTAGGATAGTCCTGCTTCTTCTTCCCTCTCTGATCAGCCACCACAAATCTCAGGAATTACCCAATCTATCAGCAAGTCCTGTTAGATATACTTGCAAAATATATTCTGAACCAATCTGCGTTTCTCCAACATTACAGCCAGGACCCCAGTCCACACCATCTCTCTCTCCTGTGACAGTTTCCTAAATAAGTTCCTCCTTTCCGTTGTTGCCCAGGTTCAACTGAGTTTCTCCACAGCGCAGCCAGAGTACTATTTTAACATGCAATTCATATCATGTCACATTCCTGCTTTAAATGGCTTCCCATTGTGCTCAGAATTCAGTCCATATTTCTTCCTTTGTTCTGCACAGCTCTACAAGATTTGGCCTCTGCCTATCTCCCCGTATCTCATTCACATATGTTCACTGTGCTCCAGCCAAACAGGCCTTCTTCTTATTCCTTGCACATACCAAGCTCATTCTCTCTCCCAAGGCCTTTATCCTTGCTTCTAAGGGAAGCATTCTTCCCATGGCTGACTCTATGTCAAAATTTAGATTGTCTCAAAATTCACCTACTCAGAGGTACTCCCTGCCCACCCTCTCTAAAGTAGCACACTACACCCCTTTCCAGGACTCAGTACTCTTCATGATCTCATTTCTTTGTTATTAGTCTTACCCCTACTAGGACATAGTTCAGAAAAACAGAAATCTTAGTTGTATTGTTTACTGCTCTATCCTCAGTGCCCAGAACACTACCTCCTGGCACGTATCAGTGCCCATTAAATATTTGTTGAATGAATAAGTGAGTGCACAGTGCCTGCTTGAGGGAATTTCTGAAAGTCAAGCTATAGAAACCAAACTCTATATGGAGAGAGAGATTTCTTTTAGCCCTCCCAACCTGGTACAACCGTCTTATCACACTGACCACATGAGCACATAAGAAAGTAAGATGAGCCTAACACTAGACATAAAAAGAAAACAAATTTAAAAAAAAAACAAGCAAATAAAGTGATTCGAAGTGCAAATTAAACCTAGACATCAGAATAAATGCCCTAATGAAAAAGAATTCATTCAGCATATAGGAGAGAACTTTTAAAAATTAATTACAGCTCCAGGTATGAAATAAATGTCCATGAGTCCATATTGATATAAATAAATAAATGTGGAAGAAGTGGCAAATCTTCCTTATAGAAGATTTCTAAATAATTTAAGCAAACACTCACTCCTCCAGGACTTAGATCTTAATTTCCCCATCCCCATTCTTGTCACTTAGGAACTTGCTTCCAAAGAATAGAATATGGAAAGAGGAAGAAAAAGGTAACTTTGAGTTAAAGAGACCTAGAAAACACTACCCTATCCAGGTGATCAAGATTAACATAATCAGGGATAAATCATGGTGACAGCATGTACCTCTGACAAGATGTGATGAGAAAGGCACTTCACTTCTGTAGTATTCTTCCCCAAAACTCATAGTCCCAGTGTAACCATGAAAGAAACATTAGACAAACCCAAACTGGGGGACATTCTATAAAATATGTGGCCAGTACTCCTCACAATTATCAGTCATGAAAAACAGGGAAAGATTGAGAAACTGTCATAGACCACAAGAGCTAAGTGTGGTGTGATGGGAAATAGGTATTTGGCCTTTGTCTCCGGATCCTGGCACTGGGATATCCCCAGTGATAAGAGAGCCTTTTGTATGCTAATGCATGACTGGTGGCTGGGCGTCCCTACATAGCTTCAGGCTAAAGGCTGGTCACCAGAAAGACCAAAGCACGATTGGGTGTTGGAACTTTTAGCCCCACCTCTGACCTCTGAGGAGGGGAGAGGAGCTGGAGACTGAGTTAATCACCAGTAGCTGAGGTAATTAATCATGCCTACATAATGAAACCTTCACACACACACACACACACACACACACACACACACACACACACACACAAAACCCTCAATGTTACAAGAGCTTGCTTCTGGGTTGGTGCATACAGCGATGTGCTGGAAGAGTGGTATCCCCAGCAGAGCATGGTAGCCCTGCACACACACCCCTCCCTCACACCTTCGCCTACACATCTCTTCCACTTGGGCTATTTCTGACTTGTATCCTCTGTAATAACCAGTAAACATAAGTAAAAAGTGTACCTGAGTTTTGTGAGTCATTTAGCAAATTATTGAACTTGAAAGGGGGCAAGTTGTGGGAACCCCTTGACTTTGTAGCCAAGTCGAATGCAAGGGTAGGTAACCTGGGCACTTTGTGATGGGCATCTGAAATAAGGGCTTCTTGTGAGACTGAGCCCTTAAATCTGTGGAGTCTGACATTAATTCCAGGTAGTTAGTATCAAAATCGAATTGTAGGACACCTAGTTGGTGTCAGAGAATTAGTTGTTGGTATGGGAAAATCACTACACACTGGACATCAGAAGCGTTGTGAGTAAAACTAACTCACTTAAGGAAACAGAACAACTAAATGCAATCTGGAAATCAGGATGGAGAAGGAAGGACTTTACTGGAGAAACTAGCGAACACAAACTCTAGTTTAGTTAGTGCTAAATGCACCAATGTTGGTTTTTCAGTTGTGACAAATGTACTATAACAAAAGATGTTAACAGAGTGGAAACTGAATGAGGGGTATATGAGAACATTCTGTACTATCTTTGTAATTTTGTTCTAAATCTATTATTCTAAAATTAAAACTTGAAAACTCTTTAAAAAGCAAATAATATGTCATCATATCTACAACTTATTTTTTCCAACTTAATTTAAAATGCTTCAGCAAAAAACTAAACATATCTGCACATATATAAAGAAAATATGACAAAAAGTTGGTAATTGTTGAATCTAGATGATAGATATGAGTCTTCATTGTAACACTCTTTCAACTTTTCTGTGAGTTTTAAATCTTTTCATAAGAAAAAGACTGAAAAAATAATGCATATCATTTGTCACATTTATCTGCAAAGATCTGAGATAAAATAAAATCAGCCTGCCTCTTGAAAAAAATAGAAGTCCTGAAAGGTAAAAGAGACTATATTAAAAATAATTGCTTTAAACTAGTATATACTTAGTAAAAGTGAGAGACTAAATATATGTGTAAAGAGATATTTACAAATAATCTGGCATTTGATTTCTTTCATCTGTATTTCCCAATGTTTACCTACAATAGAATAAAGCAAATAACATAGCTTATTCTTGAAACAGTAAGAAAAACAGCACCTATTAGAGCAATAAAAATTCTTGAAAATTAAAAAATACCTCACAACAGAAGAAATTAATATAGAAGCAGTGAAAAGTAGAATGCAACACTGAGGATATAATTAGTGATTCAGACAAGGACCTCTCCTAGAACACAAAAAGAAAAGCCAGAGAGAGAGAGAGAGAGAAAGGGAGAAAGCGAGAAAGCTTACTTAAGAGAAAGAAGATAAGGGGCATAGAGGAACCAGACCCAAAAGATTCAGTATATCTGTAATAGGACTATTATAAGGAGAGAGAGGGCCAGATAGGGCAAAGTAAAAGAAAACCTAAGTAAAAATTACCTATACATGAAAACAATTCAAATTGGCATTGATTTCTATCTGAAACACTAAAGATAAAGGAGAATAATTCATAGAGAACTGAGAAAAAAAGAATGATGATTCTAGAATCGTAAACCTAGCCAAGCTATTACTCACATGTAAGGGAAACAAATGGACATTTTCAGACATGCAAAGATTTAGAAAGTACATCTCCCATATCCTTCTAACAAAGTAGTAGTCTAGTCAAACATCAAAACTCAAAAAAAAAAAGGGAAAGATATAGAAAGGCTTGGAAAGGATAGCAAGCACAGAAACAGTAAAATATGAATAACTGCTAATAGAATGATTATTGGGGCAGGTAAGGGGTTTTGAAAAAGATATATTTCAAATTTAATAAAAATGAGTTTTAAATTGCAGAGTATTTATATAAATTATGGGATATGGGATTCTATCTTGATCTAGGAAGACTATTGTGATAGAGAACTACAAATTCAAATATACTTCTTTAAAAAGTTAAAGAAAAACACTATGATGGCAGAATAGGATATATGAAATTTAAATTACAAATAGAGGGGCGCCTGGGTGGCGCAGTCGGTTAAGCATCCGACTTCAGCCAGGTCACGATCTCGCGGTTCGTGAGTTCCAGCCCCGCGTCAGGCTCTGGGCTGATGGCTCGGAGCCTGGAGCCTGTTTCCGATTCTGTGTCTCCCTCTCTCTCTGCCCCTCCCCCGTTCATGCTCTGTCTCTCTCTGTCCCAAAAATAAATAAAAAATGTTGAAAAAAAAATTTAAATTACAAATAGAGAAAAAGAAGTTGAAAAACAGGTCATTCCCATAAAAGTCAAGAAAAAGGAAAAAAAACCCAGAAAATAGAAAAATGGGTGGCAGGAATTAGACCTAAAATAATAGCACAATACATGTGAATTGGTCAAATTCCTCTATTAAAGAGAGACTCTATGTCAAATACAAAATAAAATCCATACATACATGCTACTTATATCAGAAATATTTCTTAATTATATAAAAAAGATTAAAAATGAAGAAATAAACAGATATAGGAAACATGCAAACAAAAAACAACAGTGGTGGCAACATTAGCGTTAAAGTAGAATTCAAGGCAAAAGCATTCAGTTGGATAAAGATAAATATCTTACATAAATATTATATATATTTATAACAAAAATACAATCTAAAAAGACATCAAACTCATAAACCTTTATAATCCCTACAACAGAGCAACAAAAATAATAAAATTAATACTTTCACAAGCACAAGGTAAATTCATCCAAAATAAAATCACATATAGAAACTTAGGGATAGCATACATAGACACATAGAAATTTAAGTAACAGAACCTGCCTGAGTTTCAGCAGGGCACTTGGTCACCTAGCTAGATATGGTTATTGACTACATTCTTATCAATGAGACAAAAACATAAACGACACGGGAATTTCTGTGAAACTTCCTGAAAAGAAACTCCTTGCCCTTCACTTTCTTTCTTTTCCCATTCTCACAGGATTAAATGGGGTCCTGGCTGAAAGCCTCCTAACACAACTCCTTAAACGAGGGGTAAGCACAAAGGGACAAGAAATGTAGGTCCCAGAATCACCTTGTGGAATACAGCTGCCTATCATCTACCTGTGGACCATTTCATTCTCTTATTTGTGATAGTTATTTGAGGTCTCTGTTATGACACCTTTGCTTATATTCTTCATAATATACTAACAAATTTGACCTAAAAGTAAATAAACAAATAAGTAAAAAAAACATCACTTTGCATCCTATATACATATTCTTTTCAAATGCCCATAAAACATTTTTTAAAGGTTTTTAATAACTGATTATTACATCACAAAGATATCTCAATTAGTTCCAAAATGTACACAGGCTATACTTACTGGTCACAATTTCAATGAAACTTGAGATGTACAAATGCAAATAAACCAAAGAAATCATGTCACTCCTATTAAAAAAAATAACTTTTTTTTTAACGTTTATTTATTTTTGAGACAGAGAGAGACAGAGCATGAACGGGGGAGGGGCAGAGAGAGAGGGAGACAGGCTGAAACAGGCTCCAGGCTCTGAGTGGTTGAGATCATGACCTGAGCCGAAGTTGGACGCTTAACCGACCGAGCCACCCAGGCGCCCCCAAAAAAATAATCTTCCAAAGAACTCTTAAGTCAAAGAATAAATCAGGGGCGCCTGGGTGGCGCAGTCAGTTAAGCGTCCGATTTCAGCCAGGTCACGATCTTGCGGTCGGTGAGTTCGAGCCCCGCGTCGGGCTCTGGGCTGATGGCTCAGAGCCTGGAGCCTGTTTCTGATTCTGTGTCTCCCTCTCTCTCTGCCCCTCCCCCGTTCATGTTCTGTCTCTCTCTGTCCCAAAAATAAATAAACGTTGAAAAAAAAATTAAAAAAAAAAAAAGAATAAATCAAAATTAAAATTAGAAATTTAGAAATAAAAAGCAAATACAATGCCTTTATATGAGAATCTTATTATTGGAAAGGCCAAAGTTATAAACTTACAATCTGCAAATTATTTTATTGTTGAGCAAAAAAAAAGCTAGAAATACATTGACCATTCAATTCAAAGAACTAGAAAAATGACAAAATTAACCAGAAAATATAGGAGGAATAAATGCAAAAGCAAAAATAAACACATTAAAAAAAAACAACCTAGAAACCAATAAATATAACCAAACACAGGTTTTCAGAATGATCAACAAAAATGAACATACCTTTAACAAGCCTAAAGAAAACTCAAGGGGAAAACTGCACAAAACAGCATTTGGAATAAGAAAGGGAATGTAGCTATATATATGATAGAAATTTTAAGGAGTAATCTGTTACTAAATGCAACATGTTATCCTGGAATGGATCCTTAAACAGAAAAAAGGACATTAGTGGGAAAAGTGGTGAAATCAATGAAGTCTGGCATTTAGTTAATAGCTATGTACCAACATTGATTTCTTAGTTTTGACAAATATACCATGGTAACATAGGGTTAACATTTGGGGAAACTGGGTCAGGAATATACAGGAATTCTTTGCATTACCGATGCAAGTTTTCTGTAAATCTAAAATCATTCCAAAATAAAACATTTTAAAAGAAAGAAACCACTGAAAATCTGGAGCAGGGGAAGAAAAGATATCATTCACAATGGCACCAAAAATAATATAATACCTTGGAATAAACTTCCGAAATGTATAACACCTATATGAAATTTAAATAAATCAGTAAAACTACTAGAGGGCATGAAAAAAATAGAGAATAAAGGTGGCTGCCAGAGGCTAGAGGAGGAAGACATGGAGAATCATTACTTAATGGGTACAGACCTGCAGTTCGAAAAACTTCTAGAGATGGTTGGTGGTGATATTTGCACAACAATGTGAGTGTACGCTTAAAAATGGTAACATGGTAAATTTTATATTCTAATTTACCATAATAATAAAAATAGATGATATACCATATTCCTAGATAGGAAAGCTCAGTACCATAAACATGCCAATTCTTTCCAAGTGATGAATCTAAAATGTAATGTAATTGTAATAAAATCACAAAATGATTTTTTGATTGATTTTTTTTTTTTTTAACTTGGTTCTATATTCATCTCACGGATTTATTTAGTTAACTGGGACAGTTAAGAAGCCATCAGGAAAAACTAATGACCTATGCCTCGCATCTCACACCAAAATAAATTTCAGATAGAGATAAGATGTTTTAAACACAGAAAATGAAGGGCACCTGGGTGGCTCAGTCGGTTAAGTGGCCGACTTCGGCTCAGGTCATGATCTCGCGGCCCATGAATTCAAGCCCCGTGTCAGGCTCTGTGCTGACCGCTCAGAGCCTGGAGCCTGTTTCTGATTCTGTGTCTCCCTCTCTCTCTGACCCTCCCCCGTTCATGCTCTGTCTCTCTCTGTCTCAAAAATAAATAAACGTTAAAAAAAAAATTTTTTTTAAACACAGAAAATGAAACCATAAAATTACTAAATCACAGCAATTTAAAAAATTATCTCAAAGTGGGAAAATCCTTCTAATATGACACCAAGTCTACAAGCTATTACAATTTTTTGATAAATCTGATAATATAAAAATTAAAATTTTCTTTGTAACAAAAAAGAAAAACACAATAAAAAAAAACCAACAAACTAGGATAAAACATTTGCAACTAACATCCCAGCAAAATGCTAATTTTCCTAAAACATTCATCAGAACACTAGTCTCTTAAACCAAAGAGTAACTAACTGGTCAAATAGACTTGGTAAACACTGTACACAAAAATTACCATTTGGTCAACATAGTATTGGAAACCTTAGCCTCTGCAATCAGACAACACAAAGAAATAAAAGGCATCCAAATCGGCCAGGAGGAGGACAAACTTTTACTCTTCGCAGATGACATGATACTCTATATGGAAAACCCAAATGATTCCACCAAAAAATTGCTAAAACTGATTCGTGAATTCAGCAAAGTTTCAGGATATAAAATCAATGCACAGAAATCGGTTGCATTCCTATTCACCAACAATGAAGCAACAGAAAGAGAAATCAAGGAATCAATCCCATTTACAGTTGCACCAAAAACCATAAAAACCTAGGAATAAATCTAACCAAAGAGGTGAAAAATCTATACTCTGAAAACTATAGTAAGCTTATGAAAGAAACTGAAGAAGACACAAAAAAATGAAAAAAGATTCCATGCTCCTGGATAGAAAGAACAAATATTGTTAAAATGTCGATACTACCCAAAGCAATCTACATATTCAATGCAATCACTATCAAAATAACAACAGCATTCTTCACAGAGCTAGAACAAACAATCCCAAAATTTGTATGGAACCAGAAAAGACCCCGAATAACCAAAGCGATCTTGAAAAAGAAAACCAAAGCAGGAGGCATCACAATCCCAGACTTCAAGCTATACTACAAAGCTGTCATCATCAAGACAGTATGGTACTGGCACAAGAACAGACACTCAGATCAATGGAACAGAATAGAGAACCCAGAAATGGACCCACAAATGTATGGCCAACTAATCTTTGACAAAGCAGGAAAGAATATCCAATGGAATAAAGACAGTCTCTTCAGCAAGTGGTGCTGGGAAAACTGGACAGCAACATGCAGACGAATGAACCTGGACCACTTTCTTACACCATACACAAAAATAAACTTAAAATGGATGAAAGACCTAAATGTAAGACAGGAAGCCATCAAAATCCTAGAGGAGAAAGCAGGCAAAAACCTCTTTGATCTTGGCCGCAGCAGCTTCTTACTCAACATGTCTCTGGAGGCAAGGAAAACAAAAGCAAATAAAACTACCGGGACCTCATCAAAATAAAAAGCTTCTGCACAGTGAAGGAAACAATCAGCAAAACTAAAAGGCAACTGACAGAATGGGAGAAGATATCTGCAAATGACATATCGGATAAAGGGTTAGTATCCAAAATCTATAAAGAATTTATCAAACTCAATACCCAAAAAACAGACAATCCAGTGAAGAAATGGGCAAAAGACATGAATTGACACTTCTCCAAAGAAGACATACAGATAGCTAACAGACACATGAAAAAATGCTCAACATCACTCATCATCAGGAAAATACAAAGCAAAACCGCAATGAGATACCACCTTACACCTGTCAGAATGGCTAACATTAACAACTCAGGCAACAACAGATGCTGGTGAGGATGCGAAGAAAGAGGATCTCTTTTGCATTGTTGGTGGGAATGCAAGGTGGTGCAGCTACTCTGAAAAACAGGATGGAGGTTCCTCACAAAATTAAAAATAGAACTACCCTACGACCCAGCAATTGCACTACTAGGTATGTAGCCAAGGGATACAGGTGTGCTGTCTCGAAGAGACATATGCACCCCAATGTTTATAGCAGTACTATCAACAATAGCCAAAGTATGGAAAGAGCCCAAATGTCCGTCGATGGATGAATGGATAAAGAAGATGTGGTGTATATATACAATGGAGTATTACCCAGCAATCAAAAAGAATGAAATCTTGCCACTTGCAACTCCATGGATGGAACTAGAGGGTATTATGCTAAGCAAAATTAGTCAGTCACAGAAAGACAAATATCAAATGACTTCACTCATAAGAGGACTTTAAGAGACAAAACAGATGAACATAAGGCAAGGGAAACAAAATATGAAAACAGGGAGGGGGACAAAACATAAGAGACTCTTAAATATGGAGAACAAACTGAGGGTTATGGGAGGGGGGGTGGGCTAAATGGGTAAGGGGCATTAAGGAATCTACTCCTGAAATCATTGTTGCACTATATGCTAATTTGGATGTAAATTTAAAAAAATAAAATTAAAAAAAATTACCATTTGGAATTCTACAACATACATTAATTAATCCACTAACCTTCTAAAGTCCTGTAGTAAAGCATTTCCTAACCTTATTAGAACACTCACTAAACCTTTTTTTATAGGCCATGTATTAATCACACTTTGCAGAATATATTTTGGGAACTGCTTATCTAATAGTTCTTATTCTCATGGAAATTCATAATTCTGTGTTATCACATTTATTAAAGAGGAATCATATATACCTATATACTAAACATGTTTACATCTATTTGTGGGGATTACTTACCTGCTAAGCAAATTTCAAATCTAGGATTTTATCAGAGTTCTAACATCACCCCTTACCACCACCAGGAAAGTTCCAATACCAACAGTCAAGGGTCAGAGGTGGAGAAAACAAAACCAATAAGGGCAAGTTTCTTTTTTTTTTTTAAGATTTTATTTTTTGGGGCACCTGGGTAGCTCAGTCAGTTAAGCTTCCGATTCTTGAGTTCAGCTCAGATCATGTTCTCACAGTCATGAGATCAAGCTCCCCATTGCTTGCTCTCTCAAAAAAAAAAAAAAAAAAAAAAAAAAGTAAGTACTCTCTATACCCAATGTGGGGCTTGAATTCACAACCCTGAGATCAAGAGTCACAAGCTCTAGCAACCCAGCCAGGAGCCCTAAGGGTAGGTTTCTTAAAGGGTACCTTTTACATTATAATTCAATATTCAAAGCTACTTTACTAAACAGTGCCTTTAAAAGCAGGTAAAATATATTTCAGCAAATATTAAGGCAAAGAATAAGCTGCCTGTAGACAGAATCATATACTGCATTACATAATACCTTTTGCATAAACAAAGTCAAGGTAAATTACTGTCAGAACAACATCGTGTTTTAATTAAACAATGACATACCTAAGTTACTGTGTTCCATACTCAGTGTCTCATTGGATCCTCACTACAAAATACTTGAAGGCAGGCAGGATAGATTTTGCTGTTCCCACCTTATAAGTAAGAAAACTAAAGTTTTGATGATTTGCCTAAAGGCTACTAATGTAAGAATTTAGCAGATATCCAGGTCCACTTACTCTTCTACATTGTATGTCTAGATAAATATCAATAATTAATGGTAAAACATTTTTAAAATGATTCATTACTCATTTGTACAAGGCATCATTTTAATTTCAAGTATCATATATAAAATACCTGAAGGTTATGCTCAAAGCAGGTCAAAGTGTGATTAAATAGACTGAGGAAATATAGCGTGCTATTTGACAATTCTTCACTTGTGTTCGTTAAACAATCTGTCAAACAAACAAAAATGTATATTAATATATCTCAAGCAACAATTATAAACTGTCATTTATCTCTCAAGCTATCATATTCTGTTTCAAACTATAGTAATTCTTTATTCAAACAAGCATTATGTGTTCCACATACATGAAGCTTACCCCTTCTAGTTTCTAAAAGATATTTTTTCATATCATAAACATTTTCACAAAAATCTTAATCACGTATTCTCCTCTCTCTATAAAAACAATATACCAGAGCAACTGTAGCTTAGTTGGCTAAGTGTCTGACTCTTGGTTTTGGCTCAAGTCATGATCTCACAGTTTCGTGGGTTGGAGCCCTACATCAGGCTCTGTGCTGACAGCACTGCAGAGCCTGCTTGGGATTCTCTCTCTCCCTCTCTCTGCCGCACCCCCCACCCATGCTGTCTCTTTTTCAAAATAAATAAACTTTAAAAATTAAAAAAAAAACACTACATCAAATAAAATTTAAATTGATTTTTGATATGTTACAAAGTCTCAATCGTGAACATCAGTTATCAAATACTAACTTAATAAGCGCACTTAGTGCTCTGTAGGCATAAAGACTGTGTATCCTACATTCATTTAATCTAAATTTATATGCTTTTTGATCCTGTTTTGTGACAAATATAGTAGTTCTGTGTCTCTTCCATCTTCACTAGTGAGTCATTTACTGCATCTAACAGGATCAACCTTTTAAAATTTGCTCTTTTGGACTGGATATTGTATGTAAGCAATGAATCACAGGAATCTATCCCCAAAACCAAGAGCACACTGTATACAGTGTATGTTAGCCCCCTTGACAATAAATTATATTTATTTATTTATTTATTTATTTATTTATTTATTTTCAACGTTTATTTATTTTTGGGACAGAGAGAGACAGAGCATGAACGGGGGAGGGGCAGAGAGAGAGGGAGACACAGAATCAGAAACAGGCTCCAGGCTCTGAGCCATCAGCCCAGAGCCCGACACGGGGCTCGAACTCACGGACCGCGAGATCGTGACCTGGCTGAAGTCGGACGCTTAACCAACTGTGCCACCCAGGCGCCCCGAAAGCGCCCCTATTTATTTTTAAATATAATTTATCAGGGCGCCTGGGTGGTGCAGGTCACGATCTCGCGGTCCGTGAGTTCGAGCCCCGCGTCGGGCTCTGGGCTGATGGCTCAGAGCCTGGAGCCTGTTTCTGATTCTGTGTCTCCCTCTCTCTCTGCCCCTCCCCCGTTCATGCTCTGTCTCTCTCTGTCCCAAAAATAAATAAACGTTGAAAAAAAAAATTAAAAAAATAAAAATAAAAATAAATAAAATTTTGAACAATAAAATAAAATAATATAAAAAATAAAATAAACTTTGTTCTTTTGGAGCACCTGGGTGGCTCAGCTGAGTCAGGTTGAGCACCTGACTCTTGATTTCGGCTCAGGTCATGGTCTCAAGATTTGTATGATAGAGCCATGTGTCAGGCTCTGAGCTGGCAGCACAAAGCATGCTTGGGATTCTCTCTCTACCTCTCTGTATGCCCCTGCCCTGCTCATGCACACATGCTCTCTCTCAAAATAAATAAACACTTAAAAATAAATAAACCTTAAAAAATAAATAAATAAATTTGGTCTTTCAAATCTATTGTGAGTTATGGGAACAGAGAAACTAGATGGTAAGAATTTTGCCTAAAAAATACTGATAAAGGGGCTTCAAGTAAAGTCTGGAAACAAAGATAATTATTTTACGTGTTTTTTTTAAATCTAAAATAAATGATATTCCTCTGCAACTTAATACTCTTACTTAACATTAGCTCGAGTTCATTCCTTTTGCTTTCCATGTATCTAGGTTGTAGGTTTGAGTGCCTGGCTCTATATCCTGAAACTTGTGGCCAGCCATTTCAATCTCACTCTCTGAGAATCCTTGCCCTCCTTACATTACACACACTCACAAACATTTGCAACCCTAGACAACCTCCGTTTACTTCCTCTACTCCCAATTCTGTTTTGTAGCACACTATTATAGAAAATCTTAAGGTTATATTAAGGGACTCAATTCTAAATTCTAGTCATAGGGCCACAAAAACTTCTTATAGGCACCCTACCAATTATTCTACAATGGATGTTCCAAATATTTTCTATTCTCTAGTACCTACTCCATGCTACTCTTGTCCTCCTTGATTTCAACTGATAGCCATATATTATACCCACTCAGGGCCATCTAATATGATGTCTCTCAACTGAGAGTGGAGAGACAGGATAGGAAGCTATTGCAATTATCCAGAAGGTAGCAATGCAAACAGAAAGAATTCAATGGATAAGAGATAAAGTGAACAGGTAGTGAAGGGTACTGGAATACAGTCACCTCAAAATATGCCTCTGGGGCATATAGATTATTTTGAGCTAAAGGTCACTGATAACCAACAGAAGCAGGAAAAAAAGCTCTAAAAACAGGGAACATGTTATGTTTTATAAATGAAATTTACATTTGGAGGGAAATTTCCATGTGTAAAATGTCTCCCTCAGGGTGTAAGGAAGAGGAGGACTCTTAACAACACTTACCAATGCAGAAGGCTCTGATGTAAATCTGCATTAATAACCCTGGTTTACCATACCTTTTCTGGTTCTCAGAACTTGCCTCCTCCACTCAGAAGTCCGAAACCTGTTTTCTTTTGATTAACCTAACATGATATAGAAGCCCAAATTCTAACCATCCCTTTGGATTACTTCCATATGTTACTCCCCTTATGGGGTGTTCCCATGTGTCCACGTGCAAAACACACGTTAATAAACCCTTGTTTTTCTCTTCTTAACGTGTTCTCACCTGATCTAATCTACAAAGTTCTAGCAAGAGAACCTAAAATGGGTAAAGAGGTTTTTTCACTCCCCTACAAGACACTAGTGTATCACACACTATGATATATGCATGTACTGTAATTCTTATAATATTAAGAGGCAAGCACTATCATTATCTCCATTTTCTAAATAAGGAACAGAGGTTTAGAGGAATTAAGGAAGTTGCCTATGGCTACGAAACTGGTAAGTAACGACCTGAAATTTCTACTCAGTCTGATTCCTGAGACTGCATTTTCAAATACTGTGAAATTAATAAAATATTCACATCTACATTCTAAACCATTAAAGTTCAATACTGGGAATCAACAAATTCAGGCCACTGCTCCTCCTTCCATAAGGAATAGATATCTTACACCACGCAGGGATTCAGGCAGTGACTACGAACTGATCAGTTTAGGCAACTGTGATGAACGGTAAATCTGCTGAACAGGGCAGCAACCAGCACTCTAAAAAACTCCTTTGTGCAAATTAGAAAAACATCCCCTCTGGGTAGATAGATTACAAAATGGCACACTCCTGCCTCCAGAAGCTGAGCTGGAATTAAGCCCCATTCACCTCCTCATCCCCTAGTGCAGGGCTTGGTGTGCACCTGGTATACATGAGGCCCTGCTACTGAACCTAATCCTAGAGTCTTTGCCTCTCTGAACTCCTACACTCTACATTCTCTGCATCTTTATCTTCTCAAGAATGTAAGCCCCATTCTGACTGTTCACCCTTATCATTTAAAAATCTGAGGGATCCCTTCACAAATTAGGAAACAGCCAGAGAAATAAAGTAATATACTGAAGATCATACATTGAGTTAGTAAGGCACTGTGATACAAAATATTCTTTCAAACTTTTAATTAAGTATTCTCTTAATTATACCACCCTTTCTTTACTGCTTAAAAATGTTACTCCATCTGTCAGCTTTCAAAAAGTTCACACATTAAATTCTTTTTTTATTTATTATTTTTTTTTAAATTTTTTTTTCAACGTTTTTATTTATTTATGGGACAGAGAGAGACAGAGCATGAACGGGGGAGGGGCAGAGAGAGAGGGAGACACAGAATCGGAAACAGGCTCCAGACTCCAAGCCATCAGCCCAGAGCCCGACGCGGGGCTCGAACTCACGGACCGTGAGATCGTGACCTGGCTGAAGTCGGACGCTTAACCGACTGCGCCACCCAGGCGCCCCATTAAATTCTTTTTTAAACAAATATAACTTAAACCTCTCTTAATCCTGGTTTAGTGTCATCACAAAATCCTTTTATGCATGAGGCAGTATATATATAAAAAACACAACTACAAACATGCAGAATGTATTGGCCCAAGAGATTAAAACAGGTTTTCAGTTCTTGTTGTTGACATTTTGCAGGGAGCAGAGGGAATACAATTTCACCCATAGCAATTGCACATCTGTGTTAATGAGCCATGTCATGGCACTTGACACACACATTAGAGGGATAAATGGGGGGGGGTCCCTGTACTGCCTACAAAAACAGTAGAAAGCACACGAATATGGGAGAGCAGTGGCAATTTCTTCGATACAAATTACATAACTGAAATAATTTTTATTAAAAAGTAATTTATAGGATAATTATGGAAAATAACAACAAATGAAAAAATAATTTATAAAGGAAGCTTCTCTGAACAAAAGAACTTAATCTCTTCTATTTTACTGACAGCCATTCCTTTTCATTTAAAATAACATGAAAATTAAACTAAAAGCTAATACAGACTGGTCATCTTGTTAAGTACCACATTAATGCAGTACCATCAAAATTTTTTCAATGATCATTAGACAGTGGTATTATAAAGCACAAAGGAGTTCATTCATACAATAGGGTTAAAAATGTCTTCATTATTAAAGAGCCCTGACTTTCTGATTTAAAATAAAGGAGCTCCAGTAAAATTTCTCTTTTGTGCTTTTGTAGGAATTGGAAGCATAATGTTATAAGCAGTGAGAAGCTATATATTTTATAAATTAGTAAGTTAGGGAATATTAGTAATAATAAAGCTTCCTATAAGCACCAAGTGAAGTGGTTATTATGAATTTTCCACATCTCAGATGATCAATGCAGCCTCATCAAGGACAGATTAGCATAGCTTCTTTCTTAGTGAGGGCTCAAAGCATCAGCTCAAGAGGCATTCTTAAAGGTATGGAGGATTCAAGTTAAGATACAGAGACCTAAATCATCATGACAGAAATTATTACGCACCTTTAGATAAAATATTTGGCATCCATTAGACATTTGTATAAAGATCTCTGCTGTTTTACAAAACTAGTTTTATAGAGAACAGAGACAATTACCAATTTCTGAAAAAAAGGGCAAGCTTCAGAAAATATAGTATAAACTCCTAGAACTTTGTGCCTCAATAACGTAATTAAGTTTTAAGTATGAAAACAAAGACATTTTCAATTGTAAGACACAAAATAAGTGAGTCTAATGCTTAGCAAATTACTATGTAGATAAAATATGTAAAAGAGGGGTTCTGGTTAACTGACCTTCTGATAACCATGAAGTTTTATTATTGACTTTTAAACAATTAAGACATAGTAAGTGAAGGGTGATAGAATATGCCATTCCAAAATATGCCTCTTTGCCATAAGGATTGTTTTGAGCTAACGTCACTTGAAAAATAGCAAATGCAGAGAGCTTTCTGTGAACTGCCCTTAACTGCCTAAAGACAAATCTTCCAAAAGAAACTCAACTGGCATAAATCCCTTCCCTGGGAATTTCATCTACTAGTTAAGACTGACTGTTATCACAGGAAAGGAGACCGATGGAGCAGAATCTGGAGTCCAGAAATAAACCCCAGCATATACAGTCAACTATGAGCTTAATTCATAGAGAAGAATGGTGGTTGCCAGGGGGTAGAGGAAATAGGGAGATGTTAGTCAAAGGATACAAACCTCCAGTTATAAGATGAGTAAGTTCTAGGAATCTAGTGTACAGCATGGTGAGTATAGTTAACAGCACTGTCATATATTTACATACCTGAAAAGTTGCTAAGAGAGCAAATCTTAAACATTCTCACCACAAAAAAGAAATGATAATTATGTGACATGTTGGAGGTATTACCTAAACCATGGTGGTAATCATTTTCCAATATATATCAAATCAATACACTGTACCTCTTAAACTTATATCTCAATTGTATGTCAATAAATTGAACAAGAAAAAAGAAAAAAACAAAGAACCAAAACACTTTATCATAAAACAATCAATGGTCTCATCACAGTTTGTGATCCTGGCAATTATTCAACTGTCATATGCATAGGATAACTAAGAAGCATGTTGATAACAAGGCTATTCCTATATCAACAATATACTTCTGATAACTGCTGTAAAATTCTGTACAGGAGAGGGGTGCCTGGGTGGCTCAGGTATGATCTCACAGTTCGTGATACCAAGCCCCATGTTGAGCTCTGTGCAGACAGTGCAGAGCCTGCTTGGGACTCTCTCTCTCCCTCTCTTTCTCTGTCCCTCCCCTGATCGTGCACGTGCTTGCTCTCTCTCTCTCTCTCTCTCCACCCCCCCCCTCTGAAAATAAATACTTTAAAAAAAAAGAAATATTTAAAATTCTGTAGACAAGAAATTTTGATATATTTCCTTTACTACTTAGCAGACATTCTCCACAAAAACTAGTTTCAATGTTATATGTAATGTGAAATGTAAGAGCTGAGCTCTTACCACTTTGAGTCTCCATCTGTTTCCAAAACCATCTTTCCTACCAAGACTGATATCATTCAAAGACATAGCAATTCTAAAGATAAAAGAGATGGGAGTGGTACATGGACAACACTCTATTTTTAATTGGGTTTCTAGCCTTCCTTTCATCAACTAATAACTGCAGAGACTTGGTATCAACCTGAGCTAGATCAAGTAGAAAGGAAAGGTGGGTTTTGGCAGTGTATTAATTTTAATAATATTTTTAAAACAATATTTTAGCTTTTACATTTTTACATTTTAATAAGATTTTATAATTTTTTTATTTTTGTATTTTAAATAACATTCTTTTTAAAAAATAGCCTCTTAAATTCACTTAAAAAGATTTTTACCTATATAATTATTACAGTTTTGCATTTGCTAACAGAGAAGTTGGGGAAAAAATAGTCATTTTATATCAAAAGATACATCTATACAAAATGGATCATATACTGGTTTAAGTTTCCATTAAAAACAAATTTTTAAAACACATCAGTAGCTTTTGCTTGCTCTTTGTAATTTTTTTCCTTCCTTTTTTACCTTTTAGGTGCTAGACTAAATAGACTCCATATTATTCACCATTAAAGATCCCTACTGCTGGCCTCACCTATAAGGGATATATTTGCAAATTTAATAACTAGATCATCAAAAAAAAGTAATGGAAACAAATGGATTAGTGGCTTAAGTTTAATAATTTCACACAAATTCTGAGAAAACTGAGCAGTCTTTTTTTTTTTTGTATTTAAATAAAAAGGTAAATAATCCAGAAAAAATTTTTGAGAATTTATATTGTGATTTTTATGTATATACTGTAGAGGAGAAAAATAATTTTCCCTCTATTCTTCTAAGTTCTCAGCTGAGGCTCCTGTAACAAAAGACAGATAACAGGAGAAAAACAAACAAATTTATTAACTTGTATCTCTCACATATACACGGCAAACATGAGTAACTCAAAGAGATGGCTTAGAATGCAGGCTTAAATGCCACCTTCAGCTAAAAACAAAGTAAAAAGAGTATGAGGGAGGCCAGTTACAAGGAAGTGACCAGGAGAATCATGGTAAACAAGTATAAGGTTTGTTATGCAGATACATGTCCCTGTCTTCTCCATTTTTAATATTCTCTTGTGAGTTGGGGTCATCATTTTCTTGGTACAGAGAAGGAAATACTCTTACAAGTGGAGATTTCCTTTATAAATATAAATTTCCCTTGTAAAATGGTTACTTCTACTCTGTCTTCAGAGCTTCTCCTGTGTCTGCTGTTTATCAAAATAATTAGCTCAAAATAATCCTTATGCCAGAGGTGTATTTTGGGGTGGCATATTCTGGTCTCCTACAATACAAAATTACAACATCCAGGCATACTTCTGACCAGGCAATCCCTTTAAAATTATAACATGTCTGTTGTCTTCCATTTATTAAAAGAGTAAACACCCCTTGTATTCTTTTACATATTTTAAAGGTCAATGATTTAAAAAACAATGACTGGGTAGGTAGGTAGGTAGATTTTCTTTCAAGTGAACAAGTAAATGGAAGACTTTATTATCATTCACCAAGAAAATAAAAGAGTAAAGATCCCATGAGGGGCGCCTGGGTGGCTCAGTCGGTTGAGCGTCCGACTTCAGCTCAGGTCACGATCTTGTGGTCCGCGAGTTCGAGCCCCACGTCGGGCTATGGGCTGATGGCTCAGAGCCTGGAGCCTGTTTCCGATTCTGTGTCTCCCTCTCTCTCTGCCCCTCCCCCATTCATGCTGTGTCTCTCTCTGTCTCAAAAATAAATAAACGTTAAAAAAAAAAATTAAAAAAAAAAGATCCCATGAAATTAGTGTTTTAACAGATCTGCTTGCTAGAGATGCAATTTCATGAGAACCTGATGCTGGATCATTGCTAACAGTAACATTTTTCTATAAAATGTGCAACTCTGGTGCCTTCTTAGTGCACTGGACGGTGCATCAGTCTCATGGAAAATGTGCAACTCTATTAAAAATTTTTTTCACATTATCTAGTTTTAATTTTATGTAGTATTACTTGTTCTTTATAGTATTTTACATTTATATTAGTAAAAGATTAGACTTTCCATAATATCAAGCATGTATATAGCATAAATGTTAAACTTTTGTGGGCTAATTAAAATATATTTGCATTTCTTGGAGATTGTGCAATGAATCTGTCAAGCACTACTTTAAAAAACTAAATTAGGCATTAACTCGTAAACACCATCTATTCAGATGAACAATCTTAAAGCCTTTTGAATTTAGTTCTAGACTCTGGATCTGCAGTTCATCTATACTCTCCGAACCCTCACTCTACCTCATAAGGCTTATTGTGAAGCTCAAATGAGACAAGGGCTACAAAATTGAGAAATTTTATTTATCTATCCATCTATTTATTTACTTTATTTCTAAGATTTTATTTTTAAGTAAATGTCTACACCTGATGTGGAGCTTGAACTCAAAACCCCGAGATCAAGAGTCACATGCTCTACCAACTGAGCCAGCCAGGCGCCCTGAGAAATATTAACTGCTAATTTGTTGCTCAACTTCTTTAACTCCTCATTTTTTCTTTCCTTCCTATTTCTTCCTCCCTACTTTGTAAGAGAAGATTATGCTGCTCAATTAAGAATGCTTTATTAAATTTTGGTAAAAAATTAGAAGTTATTTGAACAATTCCTTAAAATTTTCAGAAAATGGGGGCGCCTGGGTGGCGCAGTTGGTTAAGTGTCCGACTTCAGCCAGGTCACGATCTCACGGTCCGTGAGTTCAAGCCCCGCGTCGGGCTCTGGGCTGATGGCTCAGAGCCTGGAGCCTGTTTCCGATTCTGTGTCTCCCTCTCCCTCTGCCCCTCCCCCGTTCATGCTCTGTCTCTGTCTGTCCCAAAAATAAATAAACGTTGAAAAAAAAAATTTTTTTTTTAAAAAATTTTTTTTTCAGAAAAAGTTCACATTATCTTTATTAAATACATTTGCAAAGAGCATAATTAGAAGAGTTTCCACGTAATTTTGGTAGAGATTATTCAATTCTAGTTAAGATGATTATTTTAGAATGTCCAAGAGAAAACAGTTGAGGGAGTACATATTTATGGAACTACTTTATTTCCACTTAAAATATAGAATATAAGTTACAATGAAAGTTTAAAATGTGAATGAAAAATGAATGGAAGATAATTTTTTTAATGCATAATGCTAAAAAAGACTGACTACATCTAACATATAAATACCCTAAATTTGGACATTCTGTTAAAATTTAAAAAAAAATTTTTATTACGTTTATTAATTTTTGAGAGGCAGAGAGAGACAGAACATGAGTCGGGGAGGGGCAGAGAGAGAGGGAGACAGAATCAGAAGCAGACTCCAGGTCCTGAACTGTCAGCACAGGGCCCAACGTGGGGCTCAAACTCACGAACCATGAGATCATGACCTGAGCCGAAGCTGGATACTCAACCCACTGAGCCACCCAGGCGCCCCTCTGATAAAATTTTTAAATGTATTTTTGAATAGGTATTAAACGCATATGGTATAAAATCTAAAGGGTACAAATATAAGTACAATGAAAACTAAGTCTTCTTAGTTTCCTAATTCCTCAAAAGATGTCACACTTCTCTGCACCTTGCTTCTTTCACCTGACCATATGTCTTGGCCAAATTTTAATTAGGAGGTAAGCATTTCACTTGTTCTTCAAAAGAAGTTTACTTAAGGAATATTTACAAGATAGGATGGGTCACAGGAAAACAAAGGTATCCTAAGAATTTATTCTAAAGAGTTTTATAACTACCATATTAAGTAAATATGCAGCAAAATGTTTTCTTTATTAATTAACTGGTGAAGAAAGCTGCTTTGCATTAGTGAAGTCTTTGTCACAAAATATCTTTTTTTGTTACAAAATATCTTTTAAACAAAAGATGCTTTGCCTCTCAAGTATAAAAGTTAAGTCATACCATTCAAAAGAATTGAAATCCAATACATATCCCATTTACTCTAATTAATTTTAAATTACTTATAATTAACATATTTTTTATATTAATGGATTTTTTTAAGGTTTTAAGAATACTTAAAAACAATTCTCCTATATAGGTTAAGTAAACTCTGTTCAATCATTTTGAATACCAACTGTATACAAACTCTGTTCAATCATATTTATACTAGAAATTTTTACACTAAAAAAGTAAAGCTTTTGCTTTAAAAAAGGCTGTCAGCCAAGTCTCTGTTCAAATTACCATAAAATCTGAATTAATAGAGACAAAGTTAAGAGAGTCAATAAAAAGGAAAAAAACTTAGCAGGGGTCTTTTTGCCATTTACAGTTTTTCTCATATGAACTAAACAAAAAGACAAGTCCTTAGAAGAGTTAAACTCATTAATGACTTACATACAGGTACACAGATTTTAAATCCTATGGATTTCCCCTGCCCATGCCCTACTTTGTGTTTTCTCTGCTTCTTGCCTAAACTATTATAATAACTTGCTCACTGGTCTCTCTCTTCCTCTTCCAATGGGATTCCATAAAAAGAAAAAAATAAAGGGTCTTTGTAGTAAAAACCAAAAAAAAAAGCTACAGATAGTGACTGTACTTACCATGGTGAGCACTGAGTAATGTATAGAATTGTCGAATCACTAAGTTGCACCCCTGAAACTAACATAACATTGTAGGTCAACTATACTTCAATAATAATTTTTTAATGAAATAAAACAAAACAAAAACAGCTTGGAAAGTCCTAGGTTAAATGTTAAAAAAAAATTTTAACCTATAGTAGTCCTTACTGCCTTTAATATTCCATGTGTATTGTGAATGCCCAACATACTATAGTATATAACCATTTCTTAATGTACTGGTGATAAACTACTGCGTCAGTCAAGGTCCTACTTTCCTTTTCCAACTTTATCTCCCATTGTGCTTCCAGACCCTGGAACGCTACAACTCTGACACCTCTGTGCCTCTGTCTTTGGTGCCTCACCCTCTGCAGTGTCCTTCCTGTCATCTCTACTTCTTGAAATCACGCCTAGCCATAAAGGAATAGGATCAAAAGGTACCTACTCTAAGAAGTCATTTCAAATTCTCCCCAATGTATTTTCTATATCCCCCAAGTATTCGATAACTTTATTAAAGCATTTATTTATCTACCTTAGGGTTATCCTGTAAATATAACTTTCTTCATCACTAAATTATAAGACATGGAAAACAAAAACTGCCTGGTACACAATTGGTATTCAAAACACTTACAAATTGAAACAGTGGTTTTAATTTTCCCCAAGAGTGCCTGAAAATAGATCTCACTGTATTATACAAATACACATAAACCTGCAAAACTGGTAGAACAGATGTTATCACCTCCCACCACCTCCATTTGACAGATTATAATCATCATCATTATTATAGTAAACAGTTAACATTTCTTCAACATTAACTATGTGCCAGCTACCCAGCTAAGTTCTTTACATAATTTTTTTCACTTAATCCTAAAAACAATCATATAAGGTAGGTTCCCATTATTGTCCCCAACTTACCCCCAAATCAGATTGAAGAAACTGAAGCTCCAAGGGGTGAAGTTACACGCCCAAGGTCTGACTGCCAGTCAGTCAGGGTTAGCAAGTGGCAGAGCTTAGCGTGAAGTCCAACTCTGACTACTAAGCTCATCCTGTTAACTGCTACACTTTTCTGCCTTTCAATATTTGCCCAAGTAATTCCCACTAATAAACCATGATGCTAATTGCAGTTCATTTAAACTTGGTAATAAAAAGTATTATGTAGCTTCAAAGATCTCAAAATTCACTAAAATAAAATCTGACATCTATACTATTGAACCATAACTGCAACATGAAAATGAAAGAATTACTTACTTGCACAATTTGCCTTCTGCCATGTGGAGTTAAAAAACTCAGACAGAATCACAACTATCTGCATTCTATCTGCCATTAAGAGGCTTCTGGCACAACTATGACTCTCTGACGTATTCTGTAACAACAACAAAAAGGTAGAAAAATATAATCTGAGTACTTTTAGACTTCCTAAACAACAACATAAGGCAAAAGTTCTCATAAAAATAATTAAAGGATTAGAAGCATTTTAACTATTTGATATAAGCAAATAATGACATAATTAATAACCATAATAAAAGCAGCTAATATTTACTGGTACCAGGTTCACTAGCAAGGGAAGAAAATCTTTGCTTCTTAAATAAATATTTGCTTCTATTAAACAATCTCAACCATTTAGGCCCAAATTGTGTCTTGTTTCTTGCTTTTTACACATAGGAAAAAATTCTGGAAGGCTTTCATCAAAATGTAGCACTGGCATTATCTCTGAATAATGGAAATATGGTGATTTTTATTTTCTTTTTTGCCTCATTTACACTGCCTAAATTTTTCTACAATGAACATATATTATTTACATAATTTCTTTAATCTCGGTAAATGATCACACATTTGAGTTTTATCTTCTGGGCAACTTTTGGTGCAAAAATCTTATAATCCACAAGACAATGTGACACATCCAATTTGTACCCAAATAGTTTATACCCAGATAGAATGAATATGCTTTCCACAGGTCATCTGAATAATAAAACTCACACTATGCAAATAAATAAATCCAAGTCCCTAAACTATTTGATCCTTATCTATTCCTTTTCCCCTTTGTCCCAAGAAAGGAATTAAGTCATGCTGACCCTTCATTCTTTCAAAGCTATTTAACTCCTACTACTTACCAGGCACTGTAAGAATCCTGGAGTTTTGAGAACACAGAAAGTGTAAGGGAATGCCATAAACACTGGGACTTCAAGAACCTCCCCAGATTAACTACCAAGTCTTGTCAAGACTACATTCTACATGGCTCTGAAATCTGTCCATTTCTCCCCATCACAATGGTCTAGCCACCATTTACCACATCACTGCAAGAGTCTCTTAATTCACCTCTCCACACCTACTCTTCCTCTACCCTCCTCAGTCTGTCTCCTCCACTTTCTCTCATGTAACCAGGATGGTTAATGTACGAATCTCATCGTGTCATTCTACAGAATTAAACCTCTCAATAACATCGCACTGCTTCAACATCAAAGTCTAACCCTTAAACATACTCCCACCAGGCCCACATGACCTGGTACCTGCCTACTTCTTCAGGCTCAGGTCACAGGTCTCCTTCTGGCTCATAGTACTTTGAGTTCTTTCTAGTGCTCAAACACACCAGACTCAGTCTTCACACCTGTTACTTCTTTTGGACGTATACCTTCTCTTCCCCGCCCCACACCCTCCCAGATTTTAGGTATCAGCGTTAACCGCTGACCACTCTACCTACCACCAGCCCTAGTCAAGATCAGCTCCCTTGTTATATGCGCATCTGGGTTTTTTTTTTACTTGGCCCACAAGTATCACTTGTGGTACTTATCACACCTGAATTAAGTAATTACTTGTATTATAATATAGTTAATGCCTGTTTTCCCTACCAGACTACAAGGTTTGCTCATTCACAGCTATATCCCTAGTAACTACCACTGGCCTGCATATAATACTCAATAATTTTCTTGAATGAATGCATTAGAAGCATTATTTTCTGATTGCTAATGAAAGATACAGATTATTATGTTATTCTATGTTGATTCTCCCCCTATATTCTTAAGAATTTGTGTATTAATCTATACTGAAAAAAAGTATGTTGACCACTTCCAGATACATACCCCTAATCACTGCACCTTCATAAATACATATACATATCTATCCATATCTATATCTATCTATGTACACTTTAGACAAACCAAGCAGAATGAAATAGAGCTAAGCAATTCAGAGTTTGGGGGGGGGGGGCAAAGCATCCTGGCAACTTCTCTGAGGATGCTGAACAGCTCAATGAAACCACCATCCATTTAAATTAAAAGAAAAAAATACTGACTGTAAGGAAGAGGGAATCAGTCAGTTCTGTATTCTTTACCTTCAGATAATAAAACCATATGCAGGCCTTGTCTCAATAATTCCAAGAGGAACTGATAAGAAAACAGAATTCTTATCAGACAATTCTATTATAGTTAAATGAATTAGCTTGCTGTACCAGAGAAACAGCTTGCTAATTTCTACCTTAGATTCTTTTTCTCCTTGTTATACTCCCCTCCTCTCTCAATCAACCCATGGACATGGATTTGGCCTAAAGAGATGATAAAGGATATCTTGTTCAAAATTCAGCTCATAGGTTTTCTCTGATTAATGCCCCCTTGCTCTGTTCCCTCCTTTAATTCAGTATCTCCTTCACCCTTCTGCTGTAAATTGCTATTGTATGAATTATAACATTCACATTGATGATGTTTTTTCCTTTTTTCTTTTTCACAAAAGAGGTTTATCTCTCCAACTGATAGTTTGGAGCTTGGGCCTTACCTTCTTTTCCTCCTGTATCGTTTTACCAGCCCAATATTTAAAAATACCATGTCCCGAATTAAACTCATTTAAATGAAAGACTGAGTTTATGTGAGTCAAAGAAAATACATTACTCTTGAGAAATACCCCCTCCGTGCCCGCCCCCCCCACACACAGAAAGGACAACTGATTCCTTCCAGTTCACTCATAAGAAACTCAGAACACTTTTTTTCCAGAAGTTCATTATTACACATGATGATTCAATTCCAGAACCAATCCAAGGAAGCCTATAAAATCCATGAAGTGGGGTGCCTGGGTGGCTCAGTCGGTTAAGCGTCTGACCTCAGCTCAGGTCATGATCTCACAGTTTGTGAGTTCAAGCCCCGCGTCAGGCTCTGTGCTGACAGCTGGAGCCTGGAGCCTGCTTCTGTTCTCTCTCTCTCTCTCTCTCTCTCTCTCTCTCTGCCCCTCCACCGCTCATGTGTGCTCTCTCTCTCTCAAAAATAAACAAACATTAAAATCCATGAAGTAACTCAGAACTGTAAAAATCATGCTTCTGAGCTAGCAAAGCACATCTAGCTCTACTGAGGAAAGGGAAAGAGGTCAAGGTCTAGGATGTTAGGAATTCCAGGTTGGGTAAAGGGTTTTTCTGCCTTTTTAAATCTCTTTACTCTCTTCCTTTCACACAAGGGTGAGGTGAGTCCGGTGCCCAGATCCACTGGTAGAATCTGAGAGGCACCTAATAAAAAAAAAAAAAAAAAAAAAAGAATCTGAGAGGCACGAATGAAAGGAAGGAAGTTTCTGCCATCCCCTACCCGAGGAAGTCTCTCTTGGGCAATGAGGAATTCATGTGGAAATTCATACACAGAATGGGAGATGGGTACCACTAGAGTTTGGGGTAATTTTTTAACTTTTTCTTAATTCCACTGTATCTACACAAATGAGGAAAGCATTTGCTCCCTCAAAAGATCCAAGCTTTGCATCATGATTCAGTCATGTTGGCCACAAAACAACTCACTTAATTGCTCAAAACAGATATGATGTCATATCATACCTTGCTATCGTGACAGGGACGAGTCTTGGGTGCTATATTTTAAAATCATAGGAATATAGATAGATGGATAGATATCCACCTTGTTACACCTAACAGAAGTATGCCTGAAAAATACTGAAGCCTAAGTTTAAGCTATGTTAAAATTAAACACAAATGGAGACCAGACTTGAATATTCCCTGATCAGGCAAAGCCAGTTTAGTCACACAAACAAAAACTTAATTTAGCTTACTTTGCAAGACAAGTGAAGCTATCTTGACCTGGGCTACTTCTTGTTTATCCCTTTGAAAATCATAAGCCAGACTTAAACTGTTCTCCCAAATTGATATGAGGTAACCACTAACCAATTCTCTTTCAGAAAATTCCTATGAAAAATAAAAAGAAAATTCCTATATTGTAACCAACGCTGTGAAGAATTAACAGTCACCATTCTATACTATGTAAACTGCTTTATAATAGTGTATCTCTGAGCCTCATTCCATGTTTTGGTTTGAGTGCTTTCCAGTTCATACTGTCTTTTTTGGTGTGTGCACAATAAATTTTACTAATTACTACTTTGGTGATTCATTGGTTTTGTTTTTTTTCCAAACTTGACAACTACCTTTAAAACTAGCTCTTTACAGGAAGATTGACCTCATATTTATTTAATGCAAATAAATTTCCTATATATGTTTAAAAAAAAGATTTACCTTAAGGAATATCAGGCTGACTTAAAGCAGGATGCAATTCTATATAAGTTTTTGTCAAATCAACTATGATTGATGAAATAATTCCAATCACATTTTCGTGAGACTACTTGTCCCCTCAATACAAGAGGAACTTTCCCCCGCCACAACCCTAATGTCATTCCTCATGTTTTTCCTTTACAAGGCATATCCGGCCCACACCTCATGACTCCTACCAGCCCTGACACTCTTATCCTTTCCTACTCTAGACCCTATAAAATTTCTTATTAGTTAGGAACACGTATTCTTTCTCTTTCTTTCTTCCTTCCTTCCTCTTTTCTATTAAACCCTTCACAGGACCTACCACATGACCAGAAAAGCACTAAGGGTATAAAGAATGGAGGATAGATATAATATCATTTCCTAAAATTTTAACTCCCATTTACTGAGAACTATTACTATGTGCTAGTTTTCTAAGAGCTCCTTTCATCTTACAGATAAGAATACAGACAGAGAATGTAAGTAATTTGCTCAGAGCATATGGCTAAAAGATGAACTTTCATATGTCAGCTCTTGTAATTCTTGTAACAGTCACAACAGGCGGCTGTTTTTTCCATCTTACCGAGGGGTCTATACTAAGTCTAATACTAAGTCTATACTAAGTCTATACTACACTAAGTCCATACTAAGACTATAAATAATTAATCCAAGACCAAGCTGCTATAAAGTAGTGCATCTGATATTTTCTGGCTACCAAGCTCAATCTTCCTAAACACTGCCATACTAGAGTTTCTCCACTCTACTTGGAGTTTCAGGAAAGGGTCCTTTCTGGGAACACCAAGTAGAGATGGGAAGAAGCTGTATTGGAGTGGGGCGAGGGAAGGGAAAGGAAAAGTGGGGTTAAGGGTGTAGGAGACCCAAGAAAAACAACCATACCTATCTGCAAATATGTACCAAGCTGCCCAACAGCAGCTACGGAGGCAAAAATCGAAACTCCAAGCCCTATAATGCCACCCACTTTTCTGATGCCCCAAACTCCACAATCCCAGTCCAACCCTTTTTTCTTACAAACAGGAAAACTGAGCCCCGCCCCTCCCCGAGTTACCATCATTACATCCTCCTTTCCCAACCCTCCACGCCGGATGTCCAGGGGGGTGCTCCGCTACCCACCCCCACGGCTCGACTGATGTTGTCCATCTTGTTCGCGACCTGTTGGAAGAGGGGATAGCAGGTCTGACAGAGGCGCACTGGCCGGGCGCTGCGCACTAAGCACCCGGTCAGCTCTGCGCTGCTGTTGGCGAAGTCCAGTAACAGCTCCCGACACTCGGGATCCAGATCCGGCAGGTCCGGGGGTAACGACAGTGGCCCCAGCCTTCCGCCCTGCAGCAGGGTCAGGGACAAGTCCTCCACCTCCAGCAACTGCTGCTCAGACAGGAGGTCGTGGAGGACCCTGTGGGGGCTGCTGACCACGGCGAGCGCTCCCAGAACCAGCCCCGACCACAGAAGCGGCACCAGCAGCAGCCGCCGCAAAAGCAACGGCCTCCGCCACGCGACTGGCGCGTCTAGCTCCATCGCGGGGTCCGCAAACCCCAAAGCACTCAACCCGCCTCTCCCCCGCGAGCCGGCGCAGCTGACGGCCGTCGCTTCCGGCTTCCTTGGGCGCAGGCCGCGAGCGGGGTCACGAGGCGCGCGCGTCATGGCCCCGCCCCGGCGCGCGGCGCCCCGCCCCATTGGCTGCCGAGAGCCGCGCGCGCGCTCGTGCAGAAGCGCGCGCGCAAAGGCAGGTTCGCGCTCCTGGTCGGCTACAAGCACCTGACGGAGGGGATGCGAGACCGAGGGTGGCGTCAGGCTGTGGACCGCAGAGCGGAGGCTCCCCACCCTGTGAATACAGGCGTCCAACGCTTTGAACAACTGAATCTCGGGGGTCTTGGCCCTCTGTCGCCCACCGCTTTGGGATTCCCTGCGTTCTAGAAGTCTAAGGAGTTACTTCACACAGCAGAAAGAGGGACGGCCTCCGCCGTGAGAATTACGTGAGTTCCCCGAGAAAGCCTTCCGGCAGGTGCCTTTGCAGGTTTTTGCTTGGTGGTTTCTTAGCATAATTTCCTCCCTCATCCTATTTGGAAGGAGTAATAACGTCTGTTAATTATTTTGGGTAGGGGACCCCAGTGGCTTCCGAGCTTTTTTTTCCTTTTAACTTCAAAGTGTCAACATCAGCGTTGTCCAATAGCCTTTCTGCGATAATGGAAAAATTCTATATCTGCATTTTCTAATACGGTAGCCACTAGCCACTTGTGGCTGCTGAGCGATTGTGACTTAGCTACGGCGACCGAGGAAATTAATTTTTCATTGAACTTAATTTAAATGTAAATAGTCCCATGCGGCTAGCGGTGCCGTGTTGGAGAGCGCAGGTCCAAGTTCTCTCCCAGTGTAAGCCTGGTCCTAGGGTGGCTAACGTCCGGGTTTGCTTGGTACTTGGAGGGTTTCGCGAGGTACAGCACAAACCTGCAGCCAGGGCAAAAACCTGGGAAGTCCTGGGCAAACCCCGTAACTGCAAGCTCCCGATTTCTGACACGCCCGAGGCCATGGGAGAGGCCACTCCAAGGAGCGCGCCGATACCACTGCTGGGCTGCAGGATGTAAGCTAATGACCTGGAAAACGGTTTTCTGACAAGTATCTGACGAACACGTGTGGTAGAAAAAATATTTCCTGGTGTTTTGTATCGTCCTGCTTTCATTTCTGCCTTGCAAAATTGCAGGGCTACTGTACTAGCTCCCATTCAGCTTATGGTGCTAATTTATGTTTCTGAGCGTTCTTAAAGTTTTTAGCCAGTCTGTTCGTTTATTGTTTTGTATTTCTAAATTTGCTCGTGATGGCTAAATTCTGCTCCATTTTCTTTAGCGAGAAACTGAATTAGTAGGAAATTTGACTTGTGTAACGATAAATGTATTTCCAGAGAAATAAGAAGAGAAAAAATGTCTTAATTTTCTCAAATGTTATCCTGTCACGTTTAGGTCTTTCTGTGTATTTATGTTTCTATGTATCTAAGAGTTCTTTCAGGCATCATCATGAGTAAATTGTTGAAACTCTGAAAAGTAATGTAGCACAATCAACAGCATTACAAAGATACATACTCTCTGACCCAACAAGTCCACTTCTAGGAATTTATTTTAAACATATACTAACCTTGTATAGACACCATGACTAACTGCAGTATTGTTTGTAATAGTTAAAAAAAAAAAAAAGGCTAAAAGAGAATGTGAAAGAAATCACGTTTTCCCCTTCCCTTCCTGGAACAAAGGGTATCAGAGAACAGGTAAGAAGAGGAGGACAGGGGTGCCCGGCTGGCTCAGTGGGTAGAGTGTGGGACTCTTGATCTTGGGGTTGTCAGTTTGAGTCCCATGATGGGTGGAGAGATTTTTTTTTTTTAATCTCAAAAAAAAGAAGAAGAAGAGGAAGAGGGCATTAGAGGATAAGGAGAAAGCATCAGCCTGATACAGGTATTGGATCATGAGTAGAGTAAGAAGAGGGGCGCCTGGGTGGCTCAGTCGGTTAAGCATCCGACATCAGCTCAGGTCGCGATCTGGCGGTCCATGAGTTCGAGCCCCGCGGTGGGCTCTGTGCTAACAGCTCAGAGCCTGGAGCCTGCTTCCGATTCTGTGTCTCCCTCTCTCTCTGCCCCTCCCCTGTTCATGCTCTGTCTCTCTCTGTTTCAAAAATAAATAAACTTAAAAAAAAAATTTTTTTTAAATGAGTAGGGTAAGAAGAGTTTCCATGCAGGGGAGGGGGCAGCAGTGAGTGGGAGTCTGCTTATGTTCAGAAGGATTGATCAAATAAGTAAATATATTAAGGATAATGAAGGTCCAGTTTCTTACTCTCAGAGAAGGGAGTTACAAATATGAAAAGAGAGACCAGTAGAATGAACTCTGTAGTGTTGGATTAGAATTAGCAATATCAGTGACTGGACATACATACAGATATAGAAATAAATATAGTTGTATATGGGTGTGTGTGTGTGTGTGTGTGTGTGTGTGTGTGTGTGTGTGTATGTGTGTGTATTTTCCCTGGCTTTGTCCACTGAGAAGGCCTGGTAGCAGAGGCACCCCATTAATAATAATGAGCACATATTGAGCCCAAGGTGGTAGCTTCTAAATATTATTCTCCCCTAAAGGAAACTAAGAATCCTTGGAGAAATAACTGATTCCACCACTGGGGCAGCGGAAAAACACAAGTTTAGCCTGGATCATGTTGTTGTGCCAGAAAGTAAGAAAGTGCTCAAAGAATTGATGGGGGGGGGGGGCGCCTGGGTGGCTCAGTAAGTTGAGCGTCCGACTTTGGCTCAGGTCGTGATGTCACTGTGAGTTCAAGCCCTGCGTTGGGCTCTGTGCTGACAGCTCAGAGCCTGCAGCCTGCTTCAGATTCTGTGTCTCCTCCTCTCTCTGCCCCTCCCCTGCTCTGTCTCTCTGTCTCTCAATAATAAATAAACGTTAAAAAAATTAAAAAAAAAAAAAAAGAATTGATGGGGACATGAAAACAACATACAGATTGAATAGGCTCCCCCTGGCCAAACCTGGGACATTTTGAGCATCAAAATAATATTGGTCAACATGTAATAATCCATTGAATAAAACAGGAAACCGCAAGCCTATATTGATACATTTTTTTAGGTTTTATTTATTTTTGAGAGAGAGAGAAAGAGAGACAGGGAGGGGCAGAGAGAGAGGGGGAGAGAGAGAATCCCAAACAGGCTCTGCACTGTGAGTGCAGAGCCCAACTCGAGGCTTGAACCCACGAACTATGAGATCATGACCTGAGCCAAAACTGAGAGTTGGATGCTCAATCGACTGAGCCATCCAGGTGCCCCGCCTATATTAATGTATTTAAATAAATGAATAAATTGAATAATTAATGAGGAATAAGATATTTACATATTTTAAAAGTTCCTCCCCCCAAAATACTTATTAATTACAAATGGAAAAAAATGATAAATTTATAGTGGAGAAGTCTGTCAGATCCCACATTAATCAAATGGTCAATGGGGCGCCCGGGTGGCGCAGTCGGTTAAGCGTCCGACTTCAGCCAGGTCATGATCTCGCGGTCCGTGAGTTCGAGCCCCGCGTCAGGCTCTGGGCGGATGGCTCGGAGCCTGGAGCCTGTTTCCGATTCTGTGTCTTCCTCTCTCTCTGCCCCTCCCCCGTTCATGCTCTGTCTCTCTCTGTCCCAAAAATAAATGTTGAAAAAAAAAAATCAAATGGTCAACATGAATATCATCCAATTGGATAAATAGAAATTGTATGCCACCTGATGGAATGTAGTTAGAAGATCACAACATTACTTCTGTTATATTCCTGCCGAAGATACATAACATGATGCTAATATGGGAAAGCATCAGACAAATCAAATTAAGGTTCACTCTATAAAATAGCTAGCTTGTAATCTTCAGAAGTATATGGCTATAAGAGTCAGGGAAAGATTGAGGGACTGCACCTGACATAAAGGACATTATTGGAAAACTAGTGAAATTTGAGTAGAGTCCGATAATTAGATGGTAGTAATGTATAATGTTCCTGATTTTGATAATTATATTGTGTCCATGTAAGAAAATATTTTTATTTGTAGAATATATATATAGAAAAGCATTCAAGAGTAATCGGATATTAGGTCAGCAACTTACTTAAGTATTCTGCTGGGTGGGACAGAGTTGTAGGGAGGTTATTGTAAACAGACTTTCAGACTTTTAGCTTCAGTTTACCTACATTTTCAAAGATACCTCAGGTCCTGTATTTCCCATGTTTCTTGAGAATTCTATAATGTAATTCACTTGCTTTTTTTCCACTGTAGGCTTAGGATTCAACTATTCCGGTTCTGCTAAATCAGTTGTCATTAGTCCAGTTGCTTTCCAGCTTCCAGTAGTCTTATTTTGTTTTCTCTCCTCCTGCTCTCTATGTCCTTGTGTGTCAAAAATCTTTTTACTGTCATTTTGGTGGGATTTCAGGAAGGAGCAGATCTAATCATGTATTCAACTTGCTATCTTAAATGGCAGTTTCCTCTGTTTTACTTCACTCTTTAGTAAAGTAATTAGAGTGTGTCTTATGCCCCCCACCTTCACCCATTAGCTGATAACCTCATGGAGAATATGAACTGTGTCCTGTTTATATTTGTATACTCAAGTACTGGCCTTAGTAAAGTACTCAGTACACTTGTTACATTGAATTTACATTGTAATTCAAATGTACATCTGCTTTAAATGGTTTTTCCATTGATACATCAGTAAAAACTTATACTTCTATTTTCCAAATTCTCTAATATGCAAAAAAAAAAAAAAAAACCCACATTAAGTTAACTCCTAATGCCCATAAATTTTGCATGCCTGACTGGAATGACCTGAACACATGGAACATGTAAATCATATTCATTCATTACACTTTGCAAAGAGTCTCATGTATTCACTCTGGTGACCAATCTCATTTCCAAATCTCCAACCCCGAAATAGAGTACTTTATAGCCTCTGCATTGGGGTATTTTTAAAACAATGAAGTTTAATCACATTTACCTGACAGATTATCTGGTTATAAATGCATATTTCTCTTAGATGAATTTTATTAGAACTTTAACTTTGTATCAATATATTTTTAAATAAATATCTCCTCAATAAAGAAATGAATAGAGGGGTGCCTGTCGGTTAAGCTTAGTCGGTTAAGCGTCCAACCCTTGTTTTTGGCTCAGGTCATGATTTCACAGCTCATGAGATCAAGCCCTATGTTGGGCTCTGTGCTGACAGTGCACAGCCTACTTGGGATTCTCTCTCTCCCTCTCTCTTTCTCTCTGTCCCTCCCCACTCGCCCTCTCTCCCTCTCTCTCTAAATAAATAAAAACTTTAAAAAAAGAAATATTCATGAATATGTGTACTCCAGTATTTGTATATTGTGAGTGGCCAAATTCTGATCATTGAATCTATTTCCCAATAACAGGAAGACTCATGGTTAATTAGATATATAACATATGGTGCTTTTTTTCTCCTATAGCCAGAATTCATGAGTCCAGGAAGCAAGGGGTAACAATGGGAATGGTAAATCTCACTATTAACCCTAATAATTCACTAGCACAATTTTGCTTCCTGTCCCCATGACCTTATGTTCCACTGGTCTAGAGGTCTTTGTTCCAAGGGGAGGAATGTTTCTACCAGACGATACAACAATGATTCCACTGAACTGGAAGTTAAGACTGCCGACTGGCCACTTTGGGTTCCCCATGTGTCTGAATCAACAGGCAAAGAAAGGAGTTACTGTGCTGGCTGGGGTGATTGATCCTGACTACCAAGGGGAAATTGGACTACTCATCCACCATAGAAGGAAAGAAGAGTATGTCTGAAATACAGGGGATCCCTTTGTATTACCATGCGCTGTGATTAAGGCCAATGGAAAACTACAACAACCCAACCCAGACAGAACAACTAATGGCTCACATCCTTCAGGAGTGAAGATTTGGGTCACCCTAACGGTAAAAAATCATGCATGACCACCTGAGATGCTGGCTGAAGACAAAGGGAAAACAGAATGGGTAGTGGCAGAAGGTAGTTATAAATACAAGCAATGACCATGTGACTGGTTATAGAAGAGAGGACTATAATTGTCATGAGTATTTATCCTTACTTTGTTATGCATGTGTGTGCGTGTATTTCACAAATACCTTTGTTTTCTTCCCTCTTGTATTTCCTTATCATATAATGTAAGATATATTGACTTTATGTCATAATATTTAAGTATTGTTAATTTTACATTATAGAATTTGAATTATGGGATATCAAGAAGAGTGAACATCATTCAACAATATTACCTCCCTTTCAAGGGAAAGGGTTAGTATGTTTTTGGTTTATGCAAGATATTATATCATGTTAAGTAGAATTATGACCTTGTTATTGTCATTATTTAGAGATTAAATTTGGTTTAAGGAGATGCATATGGGTTCCAAGTTGACAAGGGGTGGACTTCTTTCTGATGGTTAATTGTATATATCAACTTGACTGGGCCATGGAGTGCCCAACATTTAGTCAAACATTATTTGGGTTTGTCTGTGAAGATGTTTCTGGATAAGCTAACATTTGAATGAGTACACTGAATAAAGCAGATTGCCCTCCCTAATTTGGGTAAGCTTTACTGAGTCAATTGAAGACTTAAGTAGAACAAAAAGGCTGGGTCAGAGGGGACTCCTCCTGCCTGATTGCTTTGAGCTGGGACATTGATTTTTTTTTTTTTTCTGCCTTAAGACTTGAACTGAAACATCAGCTCTTCTTGGGTCTTAAGTCTGCAAGCTTGTGGACTGGAACTGAAACCATTGGCTGTTCTGGTTCTTAGGCCTTCCGACTCACAATATAACTACACATCAGCTCTTCTAGGTCTGTAGCATGCCAACTCTAGATCTTGGGTCTTTTCAGCCTCCATAATCATGTTAGGCAATGCTTTACAATCCATCTCTCCTCCCCACTCTCTCTATCTATATCTAGTTCTCTCTCTCTCCCTCTCTCTATATATCCTATTGGTTCTATTTCTCTGGAGAACCCTGACTAACAGACATATTTTAATTATATATTGAAAGATGATTGCCCTACTTAAAAAATCTTATTAATTGTTCAATGTTTATTAATAACCATATGATTTTATGTATCTTTTGATAGTTTCAAAGTATGTTTTATTATTATTTGTTATCCATTTAATTTGTTGGGATATATAGATTGCTAAAGAAATGAACAAGATGCTATTTCTATACAGTATGCCTTCTTTAAATCAAGTTTTAAGTATTCTTCAAGAAGCATAGAAGGATGATAACAAGTAGACTTGCTCCAAATGTTGCCATAGGTGAACTGGACAACATGAACTTCCTGAGACATGGACATTCATAGACTTACCTTGTTTGTAACATTTGCTTCCTTCTGCCTCTGTTGTCATGTACACAGTGAACGTGACTTACTTACAAAGAAGGCAGTGTCAAATTGTTTGCTATGTTTCTTTTGTAATGGATTTTATTTTTCTTCCAATTTTAGTCCTGCCTAATTGTTCCATTCAAGTAAAGTCATTTAATCTCTCCTGTTCTGATTGATACTTTAATTATCCAGGTTTAACCAGCTGTGTCCACCTCAGCCTTTTATGAAGAAAGGAGAGCTATGGTTTCTGAATTTGAGTAATGAAACTATAGACAGGATCATTTTTTCTCCCCAAAATTAGAGAAAGAAATTACCCACAAAAAGAGTACCATGGGGGTGGTGGTTGCCTATCCAGTCCCCTTTATTAGTCTCTTAACATTTTAAAGACCATGACAGTTATTTAAACTAATTACTTGAGGGGCACCTGGGTGGCTCAGCTGGTTAAGCATCTGACTCTTGATTTCTGCTCAGAACATGACCTCACAGTTTGTGAGTTCAAGCCCTTCATTGGGCTTCACGCTAATGACAGTGCATAGCCTGCTTGAGATTCCCTCTCTCTCTGCCCCTTCCCTACTTGTTCTCTCTCTGTGTCTCAAAATAAATAAATAAACTTTTGAAAATAAAATAAAATAAAATAAAATAAAATAAAATAAAATAAAATAAAATAATGAGTTGAGAGGCACCTGGCTGGCTCAGTTGGTAGAACGTGCAACTTTCAATCTGGGGGTTGTGAGTTTGAACCCCATGTTGGGTGTAGAGATTACTTAAAAAAAGGAAAAGAGATTGGGGCACCTGGGTGTCTCAGTCAGTTAAGCGTCCGACTCTGGATCTTGGCTCAGGTCATGATCTCACAGTTCATGAGTTTGAGCCCCACACTGGGTTCTGCACAGATGGTAAGGAGCCTGCTTGGGATTCTGTCTCTCCTCCCTACCCCTCCCCAACTTGTGCACGCTCTCTCTCTCAAAATAAATAAACTTAAAAAAAAAAGATTATATGATGATGAAATGAGTTAAAAAAGTAATTACTTGATTTTATAGCAAAGAAATATATATATGCATATAAATATTATATATAAATATACTATATTATATATAAATATATATACATATAAATCTTGGACTTGTCAGATCTCATTTTGACTCCTCTGGAGCACCTCGATTGTATTCCTAGATCTTCAGAGACTGGATTCTATGTGTATTTGAAAATAACTACTAGCTGAAGTGATAGAGGCAATAATGTGACTGTAGAACTAACAGGTAGGCTTCTATCAAGACAGTCTATCTCTTGGCTCACTTTTGGTTTCAAGAAACAGAAACCAACTCAAGTTAACTTAAGCAACAAGTGGAAAATATAAGAATGAAACCAAGGCCATGTCTCAGGGATGAGACATTCTCTCTTTGTTCCACTCTATGTATCTAACTACCTAATCTTCGTGGTAGAAAATATGACTGCAAAAAATGTTTTTTCTATCTCCTGCATTTAAAGATTTCAACCTAAACACAGACCAGATCTCTTACTCCCCGTTCCAAATTTTCCAAGACTGAATCTCTGTCCAGTCCAAACTGTATCTAACAACGTTAGGGGACATAATTTATAACCATGGCTGCTTGGAGACTATCCTGTGACTATGTAGATAAGGGGAAAGGGAGAAGTTTGCAGAGAAAGGAGAGCCGATGTCAAACTTAATAGGGGTCATTTGCAAGACCCTTCGCTTTCCTCCTAATGGAAAATTGATATTAAACAGTACCTTAGGGGCACCTGGGTGGCTCAGTTGGTTGAGCATCCAATTCTTGATTTCAGCTCAGGTCATGATCTTATAGTTCATGGGATCAAGCCCTGCCATGGGCTCTGCACTGATAGTGTGGAGCCTGCTTGGGATTCTCTCTCTACCTGTCTGCCCCTCTCCCACTTGTGCTTTCTCTCTCTCTCTCTCTCTCTCTCTCTCTCTCTCTCTCTCTCTCTCTCTCTCTCTCAAAAAATAAATAAACTTAAAAAAAAAAAAACCACAGCTTGCTGGAGTCCATGTTGAGGAAGAGGAAATGGATGGTATAAAAAGTAGATTGGGTAAAAGGAAAACTTTTGAGGCAACTGGGTTTTTGGTGACTTTCTTTAATTCAAACCATAAGTATGGTTTCTTGAAATACAGCTCATTATTTGGGCCATTCTTACACAAATAGATTTCATTGAGTGTGGCAAATTTATTACTGGATTTTGAGCCATCTTCAAATTCAGATATATGTTAAGTATCCAGATCAGCTTGTAGAAATTCAACTCAAATATAATCATGCCTGAAATGACTAGAATGGACAAGTAGTAACTCAGTTATTTCCATCCTATAAACCAGTGGGTTACAGCCTGAGATCCCTAGACATCTAAGAGTACATAAAGAAAGAATTAAGCAAAACTAAAAGGCAACCAATGGAATGGGAGAAGGTATTTGCAAATCACATATCAGATAAAGGGTTAGTGTCCAAAATCTGTAAAAAAATTATCAAACTCAACACCCAAAAAAATAATCCAGTGAAGAAATGGGCAAAAGACATGAATAGACACTTCTCCAAAGAAGACATCCAGTTGGCTAACAGACACATGAAAAAATGCTCAACATCACTCATCATCAGGGAAATACAAATTAAAACCACAACGAAATACCACCTCCCTCCAGTCAGAATGGCTAAAATTAACTCAGACAACAACAGATGTTGGCAAGGATGCAGAGAAAGAGGATCTCCTCTGCATTGCTGGTGGGAATGCAAAGTGCAGCCACTCTGGAAAACAGTATGGAGGTTCCTCATAATGTTAAAAAAAGAACTACCCTACAACCCAGCAATTGCACTACTAGGTATTTATCTAAGGGATACAGGTATGCTGTTTCGAAGGGGCACATGCACCCCAATGTTTATAGCAGCACTATCCACAATAGCCAAAGTATGGAAAGAACCCAAATGTCCATTGACAGATGAATGGATAATGAAGATTTGGTATATATATAGAATGGAGTATTACTTGGCAATCAAAAAGAATAAAATCTAGGGGCGCCTGGGTGGTGCAGTCGGTTAAGCGTCCGACTTCAGCCAGGTCACGATCTCGCGGTCCGTGAGTTCGAGCCCCGCGTCGGGCTCTGGGCTGATGGCTCAGAGCCTGGAGCCTGCTTCCGATTCTGTGTCTCCCTCTCTCTCTGCCCCTCCCCCATTCATGCTCTGTCTCTCTCTGTCCCAAAAAAATAAATAAACGTTGAAAAAAAAAAATAAAATCTTGCCATTTGCAACAACATGGATGGAACTAGAGGGTATTATTATACACTAAGCAAAATAAGTCAGAGAAAGACAAATATCATATGACTTCACTCATATGTAGAATTTAAGATACAAAACAAATGAACATAAGGGAAGGGAAGCAAAAATAATGTAAAAACAGGAGGGCCATAAAACATAAGAGATTCTTAAATACAGAGAATAAACTGAGGGTTGCTGGAGGGGCTATAGGTGGGGAGATGGGCTAAATGGGTAAGGGGCATTAAGGAAGACACTTGTTGGGATGAGCACTGGGTGTTATACATAGGGGATGAATCACTGGAATCTACTCCTGAAATTATTGCACTATATGCTAACTAACTTGGATGTAAATTACAAATAAATAACCAGAAAATAAATAGGCACAAAATGAGATAAAGGCATTTTCATATTTCACTGTACTGATCAGCTAGTGGTGTCAATAAATTTGTTCCCTGTGCCATCTAACATTAAAAGGGGCTTACTTTAATTTAAAAAAAAAGATCCATAAGCTATTTCCAATATTTCATAAAGCCCAAAAGAAATCATAAACTTACCTGATGCAAAGCTACTTAAAAAACATCAAAATTTTCTGTTTATACTGTAATTATACCAAGGCAGGAAGTAAGCCTATTATTCCATGCTGATCCTAAGCTCTGTATATATCTATTTGTCTGTCTGTCTATCTATCTATCTATCTATCTAGATATACGCACACATACATACACACATATACATAAACACACAAATGCATACATAATACATACAACAGTTCATTAAATAGATTCTGGGTAAATGAATTACATCCTGGGAGAAATGTGACTTTAATAAATTTATATGTGGCCACTATTATTCTGTTTATATTCTAAAGGCTATAGAAAAAGAAATTTAAAGTTCAAGATTACCAAAGTCAACTTTCCTGGACATCTATAAACATGAGATAACTAGGCATCTCTCTAAAATAATAAGGTCTAAAATAATGACCTCTGGAAAATCCTCCTGCTTTCCTCTTAAAATATATTAAAATATCATCTAGCCCATTATTAGAAGATGTATTGATTAGGATAGTATAATGCCTTAATGATGAAGACTTGTGGGTGATAAGTTGTTACCAGAAATGTTCTGCCTTTAGAGCATGAATTTTGATCATCCTGTGAATGTCAAGACCTTGGATGTTTAGGATTTCCTGAAAGTCCTCATCTCCATAATGATCACAAGCACTTGTTTATTCTTCTGCTTCATTCCATGATTAGGCCTTTTCAACCCAGATGGGAAGAACGAGATGGATAGGGGGCACCTGGGTGGCTCAGTCAGTTAAGCGTCCGACTTCATCTCAGGTCATGATCTCACAGTTCGTGAGTTTGAGCCCCGTGTTGGGCTCAGTGGTGACAGCTCAGAGCCTAGAACCTGCTTCAGATTCTGTCTCCCTGTCTCTGCCCCTCCCATGCTCATGCTCTGTCTCTGAAAAATAAATAAACATTAAAATTAAAAAAAAAAATAAGATGGATGGGAAAGGTTTCTAAAATATTTATTCTCTACCTGTAGTCCACACTGTCAGAGATCTTTCATGCCCTTAGCAGTGGTACACACATTTACCTGAAATCCACTTTGGAGCAAAGCCACTCCTCTTCCTATAGCCAAGATATCTCAGTAGGTCATTTTGAGCAGCCTTGAACACTTCTCTCACCTCATCAAGGCTCAAACCTCTGCACTAAGTTGTTTTCCATTTTGCCTTTCAGAAAATGATTATAGTTGACCCTTGAACAACATGGGTTTAAACTGTGGAGGTCTAATTATACATGAATTTTTTTTTTATAAATACAGTACAATACTATAAATATATTTCCTCTTATGTTTGTCTTAATAACATTTTCTTGGTATTAATACAGAATATAATACACATAACATACAAAATATATGCTAATCGATTGTTTATGTTATCAGTAAGGCCTCTAGTCAACAGGAGGCTATTAGTAGTTAAGTTTTGGGGGAGTCAAAAGTTATACATAGATTTTCCACTGCACAAGGGTCACTGCCCCAACTTCTACATTGTTCAGGTCAACTGTAATCCCAATTCAAATAAAAAAGTCCATAATTGCAACTTCATCTTTAAATGTACCCTCTACTGGGGCACCTGGGTGGCTCAGTCAGTTAAGCATCTGATGTCGGCTCAGGTCATGATCTCACAGTTTGTGGGTTCAAGTCCTGCATCGGGCTCCATGCTGACAGCTCAAAGCCTGGAGCCTGCTTCAGATTCTGTGTCTCCCTCTCTCTCTGTCCCTCCCCGGCTTGCACTCTGTCCCTCTGTCTCTCAAAAATAAATAAATGTTAAATGTACCCTCTCCTTCAGTCTTGGAAATGATATATCTAAGTTTGAAAATAAATTAATGAGATTAGAAGCAATAATGAAGACAAATTCTAATAAGACTTACTACTTTTAAAGCATTGGTTTAAGTATAAAGCTACACAGAAACAGACCCATAAATACAGAGAACAACTGATGACTGAGAGAAGGGAGAAAGTAGGGGGAATGGGCAAAATGGGGGGAGGGGAGTGGTAGATACAGGCTTCCAGTATGGAATGAATAAGTCACAGGAATAAAAGGTACAGCACAAGGAATATAGTCAGTGGTATTGTAATAGCACTGTATGGTAACGGATGGTAGTTGTACTTCTAGTGCATAAGGTATAGACTTTTTGAATCATTATGTTGTACACCTGAAACTAAATGTAACATCATATATCAAATATACTTCAATAATAAATACATAAATATAAGGCTACATATTTATTCAAAATTGATTCATATTTTATGATGGACTAATCACTTCTCAAATGTGCTTCTTTGTAAGGCTATGAAAAGGGAAGAGTAGGTAGGACATGCATTAATGAGTGTAAGGTTTTCTCACCCTTAAATACTTGTACAAGATGTTCTTTGTAAAGCAAATGTAGTGAAAATCCCCTTTTCTTCCTTGAAGCATCTGTGAATCTTTCTTCTTTATATAAAATGAGGTTTTTGGTGAACACATGACAAGGAAGAGGTTCAATGTAACAAGCAATCATGTTATTTCAAAGAGCTCCATCTCTAAGTTTCCACGCTGAAGCTTTTTAGAAAGGATAGGTTGCAACATGTGAGCAATTTAAAAGTGTAACATTTCATTTACAGGTTCAGAGTAGCTTTCAATTCCCTTCCTAGTGTGCTTCTAATTAAATCTTAATTGTACCATACACTATGAAATGAAAGAAACACTGATATACTGGGTTTTCAATAAGAGAAAGTCAAGATGGCCCTCATAAAATGGCTAGCTAATCTAAAGAAAAGGAATAAAATGTGAAAACGAGCCTCAAAATTAAAACCTAACATTTGAAGCTGCATAATTATTAAGTTATCAGAAATAACATTTTTTGATAGACCCAGATGATTTAAATATATATGATTATAGTAGATCACCAGAATGCATGAGGAGTAGTGAGTAGGTAGCAAATGTAATAAAAATGATATATCCAATAATTTAAGTTGCTACTTTATCATATGCCAGTTTTCAAATACATCCTCATGAAATAAACATTTTTAAAGTTGATTTATCTTAAAGTCAAAAGAAGGACCAAAAATGTAAGTAGTCCAGTGCTACTTTCAAGATTTTTGTCTGAATGATGGGATAATTGTTACACTTGTTTCATTACTCCTCTTTGGCATGTTCTTGGGTAATTTATATTTTCAACTTAGAGTGACATGATTTTCAAAAACAAATCAATTCCCCTTCCATTAAAAAAATTTTTTTTCTAACCTTTTGTATTTATTTTTGAGAGACAGAGAGCACGAGCAGGGGAGGGGCAGAGAGGGAAGAAGACACAGAATCCAAAGCAGGTTCCAGGCTCTGAGCTGTCAGCACAGAGCTCGATGTGGGACTTGAACGCATGAACTGTGAGATCATGCTCTGAGCCAAAGACAGATGCTTAACCTACTGTGCCACACAGGCGCCCCAATTAAAAAAATTTTTTTTAATGTTTTTATTTTATTTTTGAGAGAGAAAGTGAGCAGGGGAGGGACAGAGAGAGAAGAGGACAGAGGATCCAAGGCAGACTCCACACTGACAGCAGAGATCCTGAGGTGGGGCTTGAACTCACAAACCGTGAGATCCTGACCTGAACTAAAGTCTCTGACACTTAACCAACTGGGCCACCCAGGTGCCCCTCCCCTTCCATTTTTTAATTTTTCCTGTCTATAGAAGTCATAATTCCTAAAATGTGGTGATGTTGAATTTAGAATTTAAATGAGCACACTCTTCCATTATCCCCTGCAGCTAGCTCTATAGAGAATTAATGAAATAATAACTTAAATGGTATACCAAGAAAGCGTCCAACAACTATGTGGAACTGAAAACAAAAGGTTTATTTCTCATGTCTAGAGGTCTAGAAGATAAGATCTCAGCCCTAGGTTTTTCTCATAGTCTGAGATTAGGAATTTATTCTTTCTTTCTTTTTTTTTTTTTTGAAAAATTAAGTACAAAAAAAGCACATATGATAATGTACCAAACACCCATGTTCCCACAACCCAGATTTTAACAGTTATTAGCATTCTGTCACATTTTTTGAAAGTCATTTCTATAAAAGTATTTTTTAAATTCCCCTTCATCTTTCCTCTAATCCCATTCCCTCCTACTCCCTCCCCAATCCAGACTATAACCCACATAATGTGATGTATTAGTATCTATTGCTGCATAACAAATTACTTAAAACATTTATTTTCTTACAGTTTCTGTGGATCAGGAATCCATGTGCTTTAGCTGGACTCTCTGGTCAGGATCTCTCACAATGTTGCAGTTGAGATGTTGCCCCGGGGCTGTAGTCATCTCTAGGTTCAACTGGGGTAGAACACTTCCAAGGTCACTCGGAGGTTGTGGGCAGGATTCAGCTCCTGGAGGATTGTCAGACGGAGGGCTTCAATTCCTTTATGGCTCTTAACTAAAGGCTGCCCTCAGTTCCTTGGCACATGGACCTCTCCATAGAGCAGCTCACGACACGTAATTTGTTTCATCAGAGCTAGAAGAGCCAGAGCCAACAAGAGAAAAGTCAGAATTTTTTTATACCCACTCTTGAAAGTGACACCATAACTTCTGTTCATTACAAGCAAATCGCTAAGCCCCAGTCACACCCAAGGTGGGGAGATTATACAAGGGCACGAAGACTAGGAGGAAGTATTCATTGGGGACTATCTTAGGGGTTGGCTACCAAATTGTGTCTTTCTGGCTATTATACTTTTCTATGAATATCTGTAAATGAACATTTTATATACATAAACATAAAAATGTGCAATGTTTCATGTTTCCAATTTGTAAAAATGATTATGTAAGTGTGTATTATTATGCATCTTGCTTTTTTCTTTCAACATTATATTTTTGACATCAATTCATGTTGATCTGTTTACATCTATTTAGTCCCTTTTAACCACTATTCAGTAGATTGTGTATTGAGTCTATAGATTACCACATTTTTCTTAAAATTCTACTCATTCATTTTCCTGGTAATGGACATTTGTTTCCCTTTTTGGTTTTTTTTTTTTTTGTTTTGGGGTTTTTTTTGTTGTTGTTTTTTGGGTTTTTTTTGGTGTTACAAAGTGACAATGAGCAACTTTGCACATGTACATATACCGGAATTTCTATAAACTTAGAAGTTATTTAAATATTATAACATCCTTTCAAATTGTTCTCCTGAGAGATTATACCTGTTTATACTTATGCCAGTAGTTTAAGAGATTTACCTTTCCCCAACTTGCATGCCACCCCTTAATTGGTGATACATGATATCTAGTTGTTGTTATACTTGTTTTTTCCTAATTACCTGGAAGGTTGAGCATCTTGATGTTGATCACATGTTGATGAATCATTTGGGTTTCCTAATCCCTTCAGTTTCTGTTCATACTGTGGCCATCTTTCTATTGAGTTGTTTGTGCTTTTCATTACACTTTGATTATACGTTTTTTTGTCTTATAAAAAACATTTATGCAGTCAAATATCAATTCTTTGCCTTTATGATTCATACTTTCTGTGTCTAGTTTAAGAAATTTTCTATGACCCAAGATCCCAAAGATATTCCCTGTATTCTCTTCAAATGGTTTTAAAGTTTTGGGTTTTTTTTATCTTCAAGCTTCAGTCTGTCTGAAATTTGCTTCTATGTTTTGTTTGAAGTTGAGATCTTAATTTTATTTTTCTCTATGGAGAGTGAATTGTTCTGACATTGTTTACTAACTTATCCATCTTTTTACCCCAGATTTCAGTAACACCTCTGTTATAAATCAAGATCCCCTAAAAGCAGAAGTCTGTTTCTGGGCTTTCTATCCCCCTCAGCTGATCTCTTTGAACATTTCTGAATCAACTGATCTCTGTAATTGCTAAAGCTTTATAATGACTTGATATTTTAAAGAGCAAGTCCCACCTCCTTGTTCTTTTTTTTTTTTTCCAGAACTCTTTGGGATATTTTTAGATATTTACTCTCCCATTTGCATTTTAATCATTTTCTCAAATTACATTAAAAAATCTCACCTGGGGGCGCCTGCGTGGCGCAGTCGGTTAGGCGTCTGACTTCAGCCAGGTCACGATCTCACGGTTCGTGAGTTCGAGCCCCGCGTCGGGCTCTGGGCTGACAGCTCAGAGCCTGGAGCCTGCTTCCGATTCTGTGTCTCCCTCTCTCTGCGCCTTCCCCGTTCATGCTCTGTCTCTCTCTGTCTCAAAAATAAATAAACGTTGAAAAAAAATTAAAAAAAAAATCTCACCTGGAATTTTGTTAAATTTATACATCAAATTGACATGCTTTGAAATCACATCTTCCCAAAGGAGCACATGGTAGGTACCTCTATTTAAAAAAAAAACAAAAACAAAAACCTCCTTATGTCCTTCATAATATGTTACAATTTTCTCCGTAAAGAATATATACATCTTTTGTTAGATTTATTCCAGGTACCTTTATAGTACATTTACTATAGTGAATGGTATCCTTTTTCTACTAGTTTTTTAATTGTTTACATAATGCTGACTTATAGAAATGCCATTGATTTTTATGTTAGTATCATGTCAAGAAAATTAAACTTCTTCATTAATTTTATGTTTGACTATAAATTACTTTAGATTTTCCGTGTAGATTATTATAGCATCTGCAAATAACAATTTTTACTTTTTCTTTTCCTGAATGGACCTTTATCCTTTGTTTTGACCACCCAGCATCTGAACTCCTCTTTCTGTTTGAGGAATTTCATACTTTACAAGTCCAGTTGTAGGACAAAGACTGCTCCCTCTTTAGGAGCTTAAAATATTCCAAATTTCTTTCCCAGCTTTCTATACAGCTGAGGAACGAGCCATTACTGATGCTGTAGTGGTGACAGCAGTGACATTAAGAGCAGTGTTGGAGCAGAGCTGACATCAGTGTTAGCAGGGGTAGCAGTTGCAGTCAAGTTGCAGAAGCAGAAGTGATAATGGTCTATCAATAATGTCTAGGCTTCAGTGGTGGCAGCAAAGGATTCCTTGTCAGTCCATTTCTGCAGCCTGATATAGACACTTCAGGAAACTCAGCCTTAAGCCTGGTTTTTCTGCTCTCCCAATGATTCTGTGAGCTGTCAAATATTCTGGTTTATAAGCTATTTATCTGCTTAATTAACCAGAGTCAGCATCTATTGCTCATAACTAAGAACTCTAAGAAATATATTTTGGCTCTTTGAACCCCTTATTCTTTTTTTTTTTTTTAATCCTAGTGGATTGTCAAGGATCTCCAGTATAGTGTTGAAAAATTGGAGTGATAGTATTTAGTATTGTCTTGCTCCTAGCTTTAAAAGGAATGTTTCTGGGGGCACCTGGCTGGCTCAGTCAGTAGAGCATGTGATTCTTGATCTCAGGGTTGTGAGTTCTAGCCCCACATTGGGCATGGAGATTATTTATTTAAAAAAAAATGGGAGGCACCTGGGTGGCTCAGTTGGTTAGGCATCTGACTTTGGCTCAGGTCATGATCTCACAGTTTGTGAGTTCAAGCCCCACATCAGGCTCTGCACTGACAGTGCAGAGTCTGCTTGGAATTATCTCTCCTCCCCTCTCTCTGTCCCTACCCCTGCCCACATTATCCCTTTCACAAAAAATTAAAAACTTTGAAAAATATTTTTAAAAAATGTTTCTGAAGTTTTACCACTCAGCATGCTGTTTGTATGTTTTTAGTAGATATCAAATAATCAGGTTAGGGAACTTCTATTAATATTTTGCTGAGAAGTTTTTTCTTAAATCGTGAATGGGTCACAATTAGGTCTTTAATCCATTTAGAATTTATTTTTGTGAATGAAGGAAGAAAGTGGTCCAATTTCATTCTTCTGCATGTTGCTGTCCAGTTTTCCCAATACCATTTGTTGAAGAGACTGTCTTTCTCCCATTGGATATTCTTTCCTGCTTTATCAAAGATTAATTGACCATCTAGTTATGGGTTCATTTCTGGGTTTTCTATTCTGTTCCATTGATCTATGTGTCTATTTTTGTGCCAGTACCATACTGTTTTGAACACTACAGCATTGTAATTTAACTTGAAGTCCAGAATTGTGATTCCTCCAGCTTTTCTTTTCTTTTTCAAGGCTGCTTTGGCTATTCAAGGTCTTTTGTTGTTCCATACAAATTTTGGGATTATTCTAGCTCTGTGAAAAATGCTGTTGGTATTTTGGTAGCGATTGCATTAAATGTGTAGATTGCTTTGGGTAGACAGTTTGACAGTATTTGGTCTTCCAGTTCTTAAGCATGTGATGTCTTTCCATTTCTTTTTCTTTTTTTAAATTTTTATTTATTTTTGAGAAAGAGAAAGAGAACTCAAGTGGGGGAGGTGCAGAGAGAGAGGGGGATAGAGGATTCAAAGTGGGCTCTGTGCCGACAGCAGAGAGCCCGATATGGGGCTTGAACTTGAGAACTGCAAGATCATGACCTGAGCCAGTCAGATGCTTAACCAACTGAACCACTCAGGTACCCCAATCTTTCCATTTCTTTGTGTCATCTTCAGCTTATTTCATCAGTGTTTTATAGTTTTCAGAGCACACATTTTTTAGCTCTTTCATTAAGTTTATTCCTAGGTATTTTACTGTTCTGGGTACAGTTGTAAATGGGATTGACTCCTTAGTTTCTATTTCTGATGCTTCGTTATTGATGTATAGAAATGCAACACATTTCTGTGTGTTGATTTTGTATCCTGTAACTTTACTAAATTCATGTATCAGTTCTACCAATTTTTTGGTAGAGCCTTTGGGGTTTTCTGTATATAGTGTTACGTCATCTGCAAATAGTGAAAGTTTTATTTCTTCCTTGCCAATTTGGATGTCTTTTATTTCCTTTTGTTGTCTGATTGCTATGGCTAGGACTTCCAGTACTATGCTAAATAACAGTGGTGAGAGTAGACATCCCTAGTTTGTTCCCAACTGTAAAGGAAAAGTTCTCAAATTCAAGGTAGATTAAAGAACTAAATATGAGACATGAAACCATAAACATCCTAGAGGAGAACACAGGCAATTATTTGCCTGTGTTTGACAGCAGTCATAACAACTTCTTTCTAGATATCTCTCCTGAGGCTAGGGAAACAAAAGCAAAAATAAAATATTGGGACTTCATAAAAATAAAAAAACTTCTTCTGCACAGCAAAGGAAACAATCACCAAAACTATAAGGCAACCTGTGGAATGGGAGAAGATATTTGACAGTTACATATCTAATAAAGGGTTATATCCAAAATGTATAAAGAACTTATAAAACTCAACACCCCAAAAATGAATAATCCAATTAAAAATGGGCAGAAGACATGAACAGACATTTCTTCAAAGAATGCATACAGATGGCCAACAGACATGTGAAAAGATGCTCAACATCACTGACCATCAGGGAAATATACAAATCAAAACTACCTCACACCTGTCAGAATGACTAAAATCAACAATACGAGAAACAACAGGTATTACTGAGGATGTAGAGAAAAGAGAACCCTCATGTGCTGTTGGTGGGAATGCAAACTGCCCCCCCCCTTGGAAAACAGTATGGAGGTTCCTCAAAGTTAAAAATAGAACTACCCTATGATTCAGCAATTGCACTACTTGGTATGTACCAAAGAATACAAAAATAATAATTCAAAGGGATACATGCACCATGACGTTTATAGCAGCATTGTCTACAATAGCCTCACTATGGAAACAGCCCAAGTGTCCATTGGCTGATGAATGGATAAAGAAGATGTGGTATATATATATACAGTGGAATATTGCTCAGCCATCAAAAAAGTGAAATCTTGCCATTTGCAACAATGTGGATGGATGGAGCTGGAGAGTATAATGCTAAGTGAAATAAGTTAGTCAGAGAAAGACAAATACCATATGATTTCACTCATATGTGGAATTTAAGAAACAAAACACATGAGCAAAGGGAAAAAGAGAAAGAGGCAAACTCTTAACTATAGAGAACAAACTGATGGTTACCAGAGGGGAGATAGGTGGGGGGATGAGTTAAATAGGTGATGGGTATTAAAGAGTGCACTTTCTGTGATGAGCACTGGGTGTTGTAATAAAGTGCTGAATCCCGGGGCACCTGGGTGGCTCAGTCGGTTAAGCGGCCGACTTCGGCTCAGGTCATGATCTCACGGTCCGTGAGTTCAAGCCCCGCGTCGGGCTCTGTGCTGACGGCTCAGAGCCTGGAGCCTGTTTCAGATTCTGTGTCTCCCTCTCTCTGACCCTCCCCTTTCATGCTCTGTCTCTCTCTGTCTCAAAAGGAAATAAACGTTAAAAAATAAATAAATAAATAAAGTGCTGAATCCCTATATTGTACACCTAAAACTAATATTACACTATATGTTAATTAACTAGAATTTAAATAAAAACTTAAAAATTAAGTAAAAAAGTTTTAACCAAAGAAAACTGCAAAAAAATCATGAATAAGGATTACATTTCATCAAATCTTTTTTAATATATCTTTTGAGGTAATCATATGATATTTAACATGTTAATATGGTGAATTATATTAATAGTTTACTAAAGTTATTGTTACATTCCTATAAATCCTATTTGATCATCTTAAATTTTTTTAATGTTTATTTATTTTTGAAAGACAGAGAAAGAGCATGAGTGGGGGAAGAGCAGAGAGAGAGGGAGACACAGAATCCCAAGCAGGCTTCAGGCTCCGAGCTGTCAGCACAGAGCCTGACGTGGGGCTCAAACCCATGAACCATGAGATCATGACCTGAGCCAAAGTCGGATGTTTAACCGACTGAGCCACCCAGGTGCCCCCTATTTGATCATTTTTATACAATGTTAGATTCAATTTTCTAATGTTTTATGTAATATTTTACATTTGTGTTCTTAAGTGAAATTACCTAAAATTTTATTTTCTTTTACTCTGCTTTGGGTGTTAAGGTTAGTCTAGCCTCAGAAAAAGAATTTGGTAACTTTCCCTCTTTCCTAATTCTCTAGGACAGTTTGTAAAGAGAGACTTTTTCTTTCAAGGATTGGTTAAAACTAACCTGGGCCTGTGTATTAATCATGTTTTTTATTTTGCTGTATTTTATGATGCTGTGACATCTTGGGGCCAATGACCTGGGGAGGGACTGCCCCTACCAGGATTAGCTAATTCCTGGAGATAACAAACAGTTTGCATTTGAACATATCTTTGATATCTAAACCAACCAATTCTGAGTCTGTAATCTCTCTCTCTCTCTCTCTCTCTCTCTCTCTCTCTCTCTCTCTCTCTC
>NW_024412394.1:66281208-66375601 GCF_014898765.1 Herpailurus yagouaroundi
AAAAAAAAAAAAAAAAAAAAAAAAATCCCGGACTGCCAGTACCTGATAAAAAGAGGGAGTTACAGACTCTTACCACAGTAAGTTTTTTTATGCCAATAAAATTTTCTTAATAGTTATGGCTCTATGCAATTTGCCTATATCTTCTTGAATGAATGGTGGTGATTTCTTTTTTTTTTTTTTTTTTTTTTAGAAAATTGACTATTCTTTTTTCAAACATACTGGCAAAATTAATGAAATGATCCTGATTTTTTAAATATTTACAACTTCTGTAGTTAGTTTCTGATATTGTTCACTTAATGCCATTCTCTTATTTTCTTGATTACTTTGTGAAAGTTTGGTCTATTTTATTGGTCTTTTTAAACTGTATTCAGTTTTGTTAATCATCTCTTTTATTTTTCTGTTTGTTTTCATTTTAATTTCTGTTTTTATATTTATTTTTTCTTTTATTCTACTTCCTATGAATTTATTGTAGCTTCTAGAATTGAATGCTTAGTTCATGTATTTTTAGCTTTTCTTATTTTAAAATATATTCTCCACTCCCAAAATTTCCTTTCATGTTGAAAGTACTCACTGTAATGCTTCTGATTTCTTTCTACCCTACTGCACTGCAGGACAAGGAAGGAGACTTATTTGATTGGTAAATTTTAGAAGAGTTCCAGATTCTTCTAACAACATGTGGCTCAACTCTTCTTCCCTTCCTTTTGAGAGTAAATGACTAGCAAAGAGCATGGGTACCCCTCTGCTATTCCATGATGTAAATCTCACGTAGACAGGATTCCATGTGGGGAGACCTGCCCACGTCCAGTGTCCCTATATACAAACTCTCAGTTCTGGACCTATGCTCCCACCTTCATGAGTTCTGTTCATTACTGCTCTTCCATGAAAGCTGTCTGTGCCTTTTAAGACTATTGTCTTCCTTACTTTCCCATGTGTCTTTAGTATTCTTTCAAGTTATAATTACTATAAAAATCATATAACAGTATTACATGAATGTTGAAAAGGGGGAGGAGGTAGCAAATTCAGCATCAGAGAAAAACCACTATCACCATTCTTTTTTTTTTTTTTTAATTTCTCTCATGTGAGATAAAGTTTTTTTTTTTTTTAACGTTTATTTATTTTGAGACAGAGAGAGACAGAGCATGAACGGGGGAGGGTCAGAGAGAGGGAGACACAGAATCTGAAACAGGCTCCAGGCTCTGAGCTGTCAGCACAGAGCCCGACGCGGGGCTTGAACTCACAGACCGCAAGATCATGACCTGAGCCGAAGTCGGCTGCTTAACCAACTGAGCCACCCAGGCGCCCCTCACCATTCTTTACATATTCCTTTGTCATGTTGTATACACATTTTTTGTACTTGTAATCATGTAACATATCTAGCATATATATTATTTCATGTTTCTAAATTGTCTTATACCTATATGCAGCATATAATTTCAATGAAAGCATAATATTTCATTGAGTAGACATTTCATAATTTAACCATGACACATTACTTAAAATTTTCTTTCGTGAAATTAACTCTGTAATAAACATTTTCAATTTTAACATTTTCCTATCTTTAATTTTTTTTAGGATTAATATTGGTAAGTATAATTATTAAGCCAAAAAATGATAATTTTTTGATAATGAAATTTTATGAATCTTAACTAGGTTCCAGTTATATCCAAAATGTCTATGCTGGTTAGTTTATACTATGTTAGTTTATACTGCTCCCTGTAATACATGAGTACCCCAGTACTCTTCCCCAAACTGGGTAATTTTTGAAATATTAGTGTAAATGTTTTTTTGTTGTTACTTAGTACATTTGAAAATATTTTGCTTTTTAAAATCAGAATTCTTTTGGGGGTGGGAGGGGTGCCTGGGTGGCTCAGTCGGTTAAGTGTCTGACTTCGGCTCAGGTCAAGATCTCACACTCTGAGTTCCAGCCCCACATAGGGCTCTGTGCTGATAGCTCAGGGCCTGGAACCTACTTTGGATTCTGTCTCCTTCTCTCTCTGCCCTCCCCCATTCATACTCTGTCTCTGTCTCTGTCTCTCAGAAATGAATAAACGTTAAATTTTTTTTTTTAATTAAAAGAATTCTTTTTGGGGGAATATCCATGATTTTCCCACTTACTTTTTTTAAGTTTTAATGTTTTTCAATATATGAGTTATTTATATAAGATGTTAATAATTTTGTTATTTTTTTTGTAAATAATTTCCCTGGTACTTAAGAATATTTGAGATAACGCAAGAAAATATAAACAATCGTAAGATTAATACAAGAATTGTTTTAAAAAATAAAACTGGCTGGGAAAAAAAGAGAAAGAAGCAAGTATACTAATCATAGGAACTAGCAAATGACCTAATGTAAAAAATGGTCTGATATAAAATCTCTGGCACTTAAGTAGCTTTATTATTGGCAGTTATAAAACTCTCATTATCAAAAATGGAAAAACATAATTATCTTTTAGAGAATATGAAAATTCTCAAAACTACCATCTACCATAAAAAGCATTCCTCCTCCTTTCTCCTCAAAGCTGGGGGTAGGCTTAGTAAAGCATGTCGTTGGATAGAGCCATGTAACTAGTTCTGGCTAATGAGTTTTGTCTTCAAGGCTAAAACGTTTGGTTATTAATACAAGACCTTTCAGACCTCTCTTTCCATTGGCTATGGTAACTAGCAACATTGGAGAAGTAAACTTGCCTCCTTGCTTGCTTCCAAGGTCCATGAACTTGGGTCCCAGAGTGGGGAACCAAGAAGAAGCAGCTCCCAGATTCACTGCAGTGGGTATGTGGCATGAGCAATAGATCAACCTTTGTTCTTGTAAACCACTAAGATTTGACTCTGTTACTCAAACAGCCTAAATTCTCGTAATTGAAACAAGAAGATCAGTTTCTTTGGTCCTAGATGTTATTGTAGGGACTTCCATAAATGCATTAGAAAGCTAAAGAATTGACTTTTGCTTCACCCCTAGTTGCCTACTGATGGACCCACCTAGTCTGCAGTAGCAATATGCAGGGTAGGTCCTGTCCCCTTGAGTACCAACACTTTATAAACAGCAGCTCCTCTTGGAAAAGGAATCAGTACTGCAATTCACATTCTCCATTTGCCTTTCACTTAATTATACACACCTAACATATTCCAAATTTGTATAGATTCTTAAACCACTATATCACTGTTTTAATCAGTGTCATTAGTATTATTGATAATTACCAGAAACTTGAAGCAATGAAAATGTCCTCCAACAGGTGAATGGATAAAAAATTGAAGTATATCCATACAATGGCATAGTATTCAAGGATTAAAAAAACCATACACTGTCAGGTTACAAAAAAATATGGATATACTTTAAATGCATACTTCTAAGCTAAATAGCCAGTCTGAAAAGGCTATATATTATATTATTCCAACCATATGATATTCTGAAAAAGGCAAAACTATAGAGACAATAAAAACAGTGGTTTCCAGAGGCTCAGGGGAAAAGAGGAGGGTAAAATTAATGAAGTACAGGGGATTTGGCAGGGGCATAGGTCAAACTGTTCTGTATGATGTAATCGTAGATACATGATACTGTGCATTCGTCAAACCTTTAAAACTTTACAGCAGAAAGGGTGAACTTTCAGGTAGACAATTAAAAAACATCATTTAGGAGGTTGGGGGATCCCAGGATGGAATGCAGAAAGTGATAAGTCAATTGAACTGTATTACAAATGTATGAAGCAACCTTACTAAAGTGGGGGGGTGGTGGTAGGAGGAAAGGTTCTGACCTAAGTAACTTTGAAAATGAGTAGAGTCTGTAAGACTAAAGGCAAAAGAAACTGCACATAAGCACTATACTTTAATATTTAATATTACGTATTTAGTATTTAATGTTACGATATTTCCCACAGGGGTACAAGTTAATGGTTCTGATAACACTGTACACGAATCCTGGAATTGAACAATTAAGTAAATGGATGGTGGAAACAAGCTTTCTCACAGTTTGAGTGGGAATTTAGAGATAAGGAAGAGCCCAGAAGAGATTAGAGTTGGAGATATCAGATTAGTACGAACTATATTATGTTTAGCTTAATATAGACACAGATGGCTATATATAGAAATATTTATAGATATGTATATATAAATAGGTCAGTATATACACATATATTCCCTTGCTCTGTCTGCTGACAAGGCCTAGAAGCAATGACACTCCAATAGCAACAAACATTCCTAGCCCCCAGATCTTGGTTTCTAATACCAACTTCTAATAAAAGAAACCAAGGCTCCTTGGAGAAACAGCTGATTATAGGACCGGGGCAGGAAATATACAAGATGAGCCTGGAGCATCTTATACCACTGGAAAGTAAAGAAGTGCTCTAAAAACACAAAACAAAACACTGCATTGATGGAGTATGTCAAAGGAGCCAACTGAAAGCTCTCAGTGGTCAAAGAACAATTTGAGCAACAAAATAAAGCAGCCTTGGATTACACCCTAAAATATAAAATATTCATAATTCCATGTTGATATACAGAATTGATTGAATAAATAAATAGATGGAGGGAAGAAACAAATCTGCCTTGCAGAAGAATTCTAACTAATTTATGTAGATATTCTGTCCTCAAGGAGGTAGAGTACAAGGCCCCATTTCTTAAATGTGGGTTGTGCATAGTGACTTTCTTCCAAAGAGTATGGTATGGAAAGAAGTGTAAAAAAGAATAACTTGGTATTGGAGAAATCTGACAAATACTACCTTAGCCAGGTGTAGGGTCAAAACCAACAATGATAAATTATGTTAATAGTATATGTTCTCTTGATATGTGATGGAAATGGCACTTCACCTCTGTGGTTTTCCTCACAAAAACTCATAACTTCAATCTAATCATGAGAAAAATATCAGACAAATCTCAATAGAGGAGTATCCTACAAAGTATTTGACTAGTATCCCTCAAAACTGTCAAGATCATCAGAAACAAGGAAAATCTGAGAAGCTGTCATAGCCAAGAGGAACCTAAGGAGAATGACAACTAAATATAATGTGTCCTGGATGAGATATTATAAGAGAAAATGATATTAGATAAAACGAGGGAAATCTAAACTATGGACTTTAGTTAATAAGAATATATGAATGTTACTTTATTAATTGTCATAAATACACCATGCTAATGTAGGATGTTAATAATAGGGAAAGTGGGGTGCAGGGTACATGAGAATGCTCTGTACTGTCTTCTTTTTTCTGCAAATCCAAAACTGTTCTGGGGGAGGCATTAATATGGTGGAGAAGTAGGGGGACTGGGATTTTCCTTGTCCCTCAAACACAGCTCTATTGAGGTCACATCACTTGGAACACCCAGGAATTTGATCTGTGGAGTGGCAGAAGGATCTCCACAGTTGGAGGCAGACAGCATGGCAGGTGTGAGGTGTGTGGAAGTAAATTGTGGGAGAGAAAAATGGCGGTGCTGCAGAGGGGAGGGAGCCCATTCTGTGGAGAGACAAAAGGGAGAGAAGGGGAGAGGTGTTGAGAAAGTGCAGCATTGAGTTCGCACAAGAGGAAAACTTCTCTGGGTCACGGACCAGGGAGCAAGAAGTACTGAGTGTTACAGGGTTTTTTTGCAAACAGTGTTTGGAGCTCAAACTATGAGGTTTTAGAAGTCCATGACTTTCTCCAGAGTAGAGCTGTGGCACCTGCTCCTGGGGAGGAGGGAGCTGGGCCCAGAATGCATAACATAGTGTAGAGATCTCCGGAGTGCATTAGGAGAGAACATTCTCCTTCCTGGAGTTCTTTTGGAAGAGGGTATATTGCCTCCCCAAGGATGGAAGACCTTACAGGCACCAGCAAAAGGCCTTCCATCAGTAGGGGACAGAGGTGCACCCAGAGGGAATATAACCTTTGCTGCTTTTAGTGGTGTCACACCATAGATTCCACACATTGTGCATGCATAGGACTGTTTTTCAGGGACAAAGGACTTCAGACACAGCATGGATAGGCTCTACTCCAAGGAGGGGAGCGGATCTGCATGGTGCCAGGTCCTTTAAGACTTTGAGTTTTGAATCCTAGCCTCATGCCAAAGAAAAAACAGGAGAGTTGTGGTTCAGGGCAAGCTGACTGCCTTCACTATTCTGTGAGGGCTACCTGAGCAGTGGGGTGTGTGAGATCCCCGGTCCAGAGAGGAGAGATTGGGGTGGTGCCATTTTACCCCCAACACCAACAGGGTAGGACTTCAAAGAGCAACACAGCAGCCCCCAGTGGTGGCGGGACCCACTTACACCAAACCCCAAGGCCCTGTGCCTGGCAACTGCTTATTTACTGGGACAAGATTGCACAGGCCTCTCCTCCAGAAGACAAACACAGCCAGCACCCTGTATGCACCAAGTGTACTGAAGATCGAGTGCTTCAAAATTACACCTGTGGTTCTAGTGGAAATAGGATGAGGCTTACTTTTTTTCTTTCTTTTTCTTCTTTTTTTGTTTTGGAATCAGGCTTATAGTTGTTTTTGTTTTTTTTTTTTTTTTATCTCCCTTACACACACGCATGCTCTCTCTCTCTCTCTCTCTCTGGATTAGTCCTTTTTTTATCCTTTTTTCTTGTCTTTTTTTCATTTCTTTTTCTTTGGTATCAACTTTGTTGGGTTTTTTTTAATTCTGTTTGGGGTTTATTTTTGTTCTTGTTGCCTTCCTTTTTCTCTTTTTTTGGGATCATACTTTCCCCCCCTTTTTTTCCAGGCTTACTTCAACAAATAAATCAAAACACACTTAGTTAAAGGTCCAAACACTCCCCACTGCTCCACAGAGGACTGACCAGTGGGAAAGATAAGCCAAAACGCAACAGCAGAGTGCACACAGCATACACCAGAAACACTTCCTGAAGTGCCAGGTCCTGGACAGTGATGACCCCTTTTTAATATAGCAGTACTCTCAGGTGCAGGAAACATAACAATCTTTTAAAACATGCAAAAGACAGAAACTTAAGCCAAAATGACAAGATTGAGGAATTCTTCCCAAAAGAAAGGGCAGGTAGCCAGGGACTTGCTCAAAACAGATGTGAACAATATACCTAAACAAGAATTTAGAACAAAAGTCATAAGACTACTAACTGGGCTTGAAAAAAGCATAGAAGACACCAGAGTAACCCTTGCTGCAGATATCAAAGACCTAAAAACTAGTCAGGCTAAAATAACAAATGTTATAACTGGGATGCAAAACTGACTGGATATAGTCAAAATGAGGACTGAAGAAGCAGAGGAGAGAATAGGTGATGTAGAAGATAAAATTATGGAAAATAATAAAGCTGGAAAGAGGGAAAGGAAACTATTGGATCATGAGGGGAGACTTAGAGAACTTAATGATTCCATAAAACAAAACAATATCTGTATCATAGGAGTCCCAGAAGAAGAAGAGTGGGAAAGGGGGCAGAAGGTTTATTTGAACAAATTAGAGCTGAGAACTTCCCTAATCTGAGGAAGGAAACAGGCATTCAAGTTCAAGAGGCATACAGAACTCCCCTCAAAATCAACAAAACAGGTCAACATGACCTATCATAGTAAAACTTGCAAAATACAAAGATAAAGAGGGAATTCTGAAAGCAGCTAAAGACAAAAGGTCCTTAACCTACAAGAGTAGACACAAAAGGTTACCAGCAGATGTGTCCACTGAAAGTTGGCAAGCCAGAAGTGAGGGGTAGGAAATACTCAATGTGCTGAATGGGAAAAATATGCAGCCAAGAATTCTTTATCCAGCAAAGCTGTCATTCAGAATAGAAGGAGAGATAAAGACTTTCCCAGACAAACAAAAGCTAAAGGAGTTCATGACCACTAAACCAGCCCTGCAAGAAATTTTAAGGGGGACTCTGAGGGGAGGAAAAAAAAAAAAGAAGACCAAGGCAACAAAGGACCAGAGAATATCACCTGAAACATCAACTCTACAGGTAACACAGTGGCATTAAATTCATATCTTTCAATAATCACTCTGAATGTAAATGGACTAAATGCTTCATTCAAAAGACATAGGTTATCAGAATGGATAAAAAACAAGATCCGTCTATATGTTGCCTACAGAGACTCATTTTGGACCTAAAGATACCTGCAGATTGAAGGTGAGGGTTTGGAGAACCATCTATCATGCTAATGTATGTCAAAAGAAAGCTGGAGTAGCTATACTTATATCAGACAAACTAGAATTTAAAACAAAAACTGTAACAAGCAATGAAGAATGGCATTATATCATAATTAAAGGCTCTATGCCCTCAACTTGAAAGCACCCAAATATATAAATTAATAAAACACATTAAAAAAATTAATTGATAGTACCTTAATAGTAAGGGGCTTTAATATCCCACTTACAGCAAAGGACAGATCATCTAAGAAGAATATCAACAAGGAAAGAAGGCTTTGAATGACACACTGGACTGTATGGACTTAACGGATATATTCAGAACATTTCATCCTAAAGCAGCAGAATACACATTCTTCTCAAGTGCACATGGAACATTCTCCAGAATAGATCACGTACTGGGTCACAAATCAGCCCTCAACAGGTACAAAAAGATTGAGATCATACCATGCATATTTTCAGATCAAAACACTATAAAATTTGAAATTAACCACAAGGAAAAATTTGGGGAGCCCTCAAATACATAGAGGTTAAAGAACATCCTGCTAAAGAATGAATGGGAACTTAAAAAAATAAATTTAAAAAAATACATGGAAAATGTAAACACAACAGTCCAACCCTATGGGATGCAGCAAAGGCTGTCCTAAGATGAAAATACATTGCAATTCAGGCTGAACTCAAGAAGCAAGAAAGATCCCAAATACAAAATCTAACCTTACACCTAAAAGAGCTAGAAAAGCTCTTTAGGCAAATAACGCCTAAAGCCAGTAGAATAAGGGAAATAATAAAGACTAAAGCATAAATATACGATATAGAAACAAACAAAAAACACCACAGTAGAACAGATCAATGGAACTAAGAACTGGTTCTTTGAAGAATAAACAAAATTGATAACCCCCTAGCCAGACTTCTCAAAAAGAAAAGAGAAAGAGGGGCACCTGGGTGGCTCAGTTAGTTAAGCATCCGACTTTGGCTCAGGTCATGATCTCATGGTTTGTGAGTTTGAGCCCCACATCAGGCTCTGTGCTGACAGCTTGGAGCCTGGACCCTGCTTCAGATTCTGTGTCTCCCTCTGTCTCTGCCCCTCTCCCGTTCATGCACTGCCTCTCTCTCTCAAAAATAAATAAGCATTAAAAATTTTTTTTAAAAAAGAGAAAGGACCCAAATAAATAAAGTCACAAATGAAAGAGGAGGGATAACAATCAACACCACAGAAATGCAAACAATTATAAGAGAATTCTATGAAAAATTATATGCCAACAAACTGGGCAATCTGGAAGAAATGGACAAATTCCTAGAAACTCACACACTACCAAAACTGAAACAGGAAGAAGTAGAAAATTTGAACAGACCCATAACCAGCAAAGAAATTCAATCAGTTATCAAAAATCTCCCAACAAACTGGAGTCCTGGGCCGGATGGCTTCCCAGGGGAATTCTACCAGACATTTGAAGAATATTTAAAACCTATTCTTCTCAAACTATTTCAAAAAATAGAAATGGAAGGAAAGCTTCCAAACTCATTCTATGAGCCAGCATTACCTTGATTCCAAAACCAAAGACCCCACTAAAAAGGAGAATTTACAGGCCAATATCCCTGATGAACCTAGATGCAAAAATTCTCAGCAAGATACTAGCAAATCAAATTCAACAGTACATTAAAAGAATTATTCACCATGATCAAGTGGGATTTATTCCTGGGTACAGGGCTAGTTAAATATTTGCAAATCAGTCAACGTGGTACACCACATTAGTAAAAAAAAAAAAAAAAAAAAAAAAAAGGATAAGAACCATATGATTCTCTCATTACATGCAGAAAAAGCATGTGACAAAATACAGCATCCTTTCTTGATAAAAACCCTCAAGAAAGTAGGGATAAAAGGAACATACCTCAAGATCATAAAGGCCATATACGAAAGATTCACAGCTAATATCATCCTCAATGGGAAAAAACTGAGAGCTTTCCCCCTAAGGGATGTCCACTCTCACCACTGTTGTTGAACATAGTACTAGAAGTCCTAGCCTCAGCAATCAGACAAAAAAGAAAAAAAAAAAGAAAGAAGAAAGAAAGAAAGAAAGAAAGAAAGAAAGAAAGAAAGAAAGAAAAGAAAGAAAGAAAAGGCATACAAATTGGCAAGGAAAAAGTCAAACTTTCACTCTTTGCAGATGACATGATACTCTACATGGAAAACCCAAAAGACTTCACCAAAAAACTGCTAAAACTGATGCATGAATTCAGCAAAGCTGCAGGATATAAAATCAACAACAGAAATTGGTTGCATTTCTATACACCAATAATGAAGCAGTGAAAAGAGAAATCAAGGAATTGATCCCATCTACAATTGCACCAAAAACCATAAAATATCTAAGAATAAACCTAACCAAAGAGGTAAAAGATCTGTATGCTCAAAACAATAGAGAGCTTATGAAAGAAATTGAAGAAGACTCAAAGAAATGGAAAAACATTCCATGCTCGTGGATTGGAAGAACAAATATTGTTAAAATGTCTATACAACCCAAAACCACCTACATATTCAATGCAATCCCTATCAAAATAACACCAGTATTCTACACAAACCTAGAACAATTCTAAAATTTGTATTGAACCAGAAAAGACCCCGAATAGCCAAAGTAATGTTGAGAAAGAAAACCAAAGCTGGAGGCATCACAATTCCAGACTTCAAGCCGTATTACAAAGCTGTAATCATTAAAATAGTATGGTACTGGCACAAAAACAGACACAAAGATCAATGGAACAGAATAGAGAACCCAGAAGTGGACCACAAATGTATGACCAACTAATCTTCAACAAAGCAGGAAAGAGTATCCAATGGAAAAAAGACAGTCTCTTCAAATGGTGCCGGGAAAACTGGACAACGACATGCAGAAGAATTAACCTGGACCACCTTCTTACACCATGCACAAAAATAAATTCAAAATGGATGGAAGACCTAAATGTGAGACAGGAAACCATCAAAATCCTACTGGAGAAAACAGGCAGCAACTCTTTGACATCAACCACAGCAACTTCTTATGGGACATGTCTCGAGAGGCAAGGGAAACAAAAGCAAAAATGAACTATTGGGACTTCATCAAGATAAAAAGCTTCTGCATAGTGAAGGAAACAATCAACAAAACTAAAAGGCAACCAATGAAATGGGAGAAGATATTGCCAAATGACATATCAGATAAAGGGTTAGTATCCAAAATCTATAAAGAACTTAACAAAGTCAACACCCAAAAAACAATGCAGTGAAGAAATGGGCAGAAGACATGAATAGACACTTCTCCAAGGAAGACATCCAGATGACTAACAGACACACGAAAAGATGCTTAACATCACTCATGATCAGAGAAATACAAATCAAAAGCACAATGAGGGGCACCTGGGTGGTGTAGTCGGTTATGTGTCTGACTCTTGATCTTGGCTCAGGTCATGATCTCACAGTTCATGAGTACAAGGCCCACGTCGGGCTGTGCGCTGATGGCTCAAAGTTGGCTTGGGATTATGTCTCTCCTTCTCTATGCTCCTCCCCCACTTTTACCTGCTCTCTCTCAAAGTAAATAAATAAAAAAAGAAAAAAAAAAACACAATGAGATACCACCTCACACCTGTCAGAATGGCTAAAATTAATGACTCAGGAAACAATAGATATTGTCAAGGATGTGGAGAAAGAGGAATAAATGTCAACTTCATTAGCTGACAGACAAAATTTTATCAGAAAGAAAAACCCAATGGGAATATTAAAAGCTATTCTCAAATAAAAGAAAAAGAGGGAGCTAGTCTGAGCAATATTTAAGAAATACGTGCTAATTTTGTTAGATGTGATAAAGGCATTGAGGTTATACAGACAAATCCTTAATTTTTTTAATGTTTTTCTTTCTTTAAAAAAATTTTTTAATGTTTATTATTTGAGAGAGACAGCAAGCAGAGGAGGGGCAGAGAGAGAGGGAGTCACAGAATCGGAAGCAGGTTCCAGGCTCTGAGTTGCCAGCACAGAGCCCATCATGGGGCTCAATCCCACAGACCTGGAGATCATGACCTGAGCTGAAGTTGGCAGCTTAACCAACTGAGCCACCCAGGCGCCCCCAATGATCCTTAATTTTTAGGGGTGTACACTACATGTATTTCTTTCAAAATACTTCAGTAAAAGAGGCGCCTGGGTGGCTCAGGCGGTTGAGCATCCAACTTCGGCTCAGGTCATGATCTCACAGTTTGTGAGTTTGAGCCCCGTGTCGGGCTGTGTGCTGACAGCTCGGAGCCTGGAGCCTGCTTCAGATTCTGTGTCTCCCTCTCTCTCCTCCTCCCCTGCTCACATGCTCTCTCTCAAAAATAAATAAAGATTAAAAAAAATTTTTTTAAATACTTCAGTAAAAAATAGGAGCAAACATGGCAAAATATTAACAATTGTTACATATATGATGGATATATGGGTGTTCATTATATTGTTCTCCCTACCCCTTATTTTTTTTTCATAATAAAAAGTAAAAAAAAAAAAAGTTCACTTTCTTTTTGTTTCTAGGCTTATAGGGCTGTTAAGTTTTTCATATGTCCAACATCCGTTACATTTATTATCACTGACTAAATAAACCTACATCCTGTGTCACCAGGTCTATGCACATTCACTGCCTAAACTAAGAAGTCTAATCCCAGGAGATCCCAAATTGACCCTATGTGAGCATATGTCCATTCCCTCTTGATACCTGTTGTAATTTTTGCAAGAAGCAAAGTTATCGGATGTTCGTATCTCCTGAAAAGACATGGAACATTCCTATTCTTCTCTTCATAGGCCAGATAGCTTAATGTGTCAGTTTTCACCAAAAAAGACACTAAAATAAATTGATTATTGAGATAGAGATATAGCAGTCATAGTAATCTCACGGTATTTTTATTCAGGCTGGATTACACAACATATAGTAAAGCTTTTATAACTATCAGTACGTTGTGTGTGAAAAGATTTGATGGAATGTACTATGCTTTATAAATTTAACTGCCACCCTCGTCATTAAGCATTTAAGTACCCACTGTGTACCTATGCTAGGAACTAGACAAATTAATGTGAGAAAACGCAGGCCCTGGGCTCTCAGTAATTCCAGATAAGCTATGTAACAATTCAAATTAACCAAATAACTGCAAATCTCTGCTTCATCGATTATTATTTTGGCTGTATCCATCTCTGTGTTCCAAAGTCTCAAATACAACACTCACATTCCAGAGACATCTGATAAAGTACAGTAAACTTTATATAAACCACATAAGCTAATGAATTGAAATTGCATTATCTGCTAGGGTAAAATTGGAAACACTCCATTTCTTTGTTGATTATCATTTGCTTGACCTTTAAAGTATATTTTTTTTGACTCTGATGAGAACATTGTGCTGATGTATTAAGGGTTGCAGGGGGGTGGAATTTTCAAACTCAAATTCAATGGTTTCTCATTGATAGTTAACAACTAAAACCAGGATGACTAACAATAAAACATTCTTAAAAATAGAGCATGTGGACTGATGCTATAAATACAGATATGCACATTCCTATTCATATATTACACTTTGTAACCAGTTTTACTTAATTTAGCCCTTTCATCAATTGTATGACTCTAGTTACTTAATCTGTCTGGTCCTGTTTATTTATCCAAATAAGAGGGTCAAATGATTTTATGGCAATTTAAATACAATGTTCTGTTGGCTCTATAATTTTTCAGTGATTCAGTGATATCTTTTAAAAATTGTAAATGAGAAGTGCCTGGGTGGCTCAGATTGACTCAGGTCATGATCCCACAGTTTGTGAGTTCAAGCCCCACATCAGGCTCTGCACTGAGAATGCACAGCCTGCTTGAGATTCTCTCTTACTCCCTCTTTCTCTGCCTCTCTCTCTCTCTCTCTCTCTCTCTCTCAAAAATAAGTAATAAACTTAAAAAATTGTAAATGAATCCTGTTACTTACACACAGCTTTGATAAGTATTTTCATATTCACTTTTTTCTTGTTTTTATGTTTTTACCTGTATGGCACTGTATTTCTCATGCTTAGTATTAACTTTTTCTGATTGACCTATCTGATATCAGGAAAATGGAAAAGTGGTGAGGCAGACAAAGTATACATAGCGAGGTCCCAACATGTTGGAGGTAATGGAGGGGAGGCAGCCTGCTGGAGGTTTGGAGCTTGAGAAACCCGGGAGCTTGCTGGGGAATAATGAATTCCCAGAGTTAGGGACTTGATATTTGGCTCAAGGGTAAAGGGACGGGCATAGGATAGAGATTATTTTGAGCATACTAAGAAGTCTGGCATGGACTCACTTGCCAAGTCTAACCCCTTGGACTCCTCATCTTCTGAGCAACAGGGCTTCAAGAACTAAACCAACAAAAACTAAAAGATGTAGTTTTGTTTCTAACATTATGCTGTGAGAAGTTAAGAGGATGAGTCCCCTGAGGCACAGATATCAGTGACTCTGCAGGCAGCATCAAGGGATTTGCCAGTGACAGATGGGCCAGGAGTATGGCTAATGATGACATCAGGGAACTTGCACAGCCCGGCTGCTGCAGAGGCTAGTAGTGGGGACTTTGGCAGGAAGCCATGGGACACACTGTCAGAGTGCATCGGAGGGAAAGGATCAGTACCCCAGGATGGCCTCAGGACCAGTTCTAGGGGCAACATGCAATATTCCTTGGCATCTTTCAGAAGCCGAGGGCCTAGAGTTCCTACAAAGAAATGCTGACAGTGACCATTATTGTGATACACTTCTTACTGCCTGTTTGGAAAACATGAATTATATTTTTCTGACCCCAGACTTACCCTTCTGCTCATTTCCACATTTTAGAGTTCCCCCTTTCTTCTTTAGACAGTCCTCCATTCAGAGGAGCTAATATTGGTCCTTGTACGGGCATTACGTTTCCACTGTACCCCATCGCCCCCCGCCAGCCATGATTCTCTGTTTCCCAGTTGTGTATGAATGCTGGGGCTTCGGGGCTGATGTTTCTATTCTAATATGAATATCCCACCGGGGCCTGCAAGGGTCAGACCCCAATCTTATGAATATACTTCTCACGTGAAGAGGGAGATCATTTTGGTGTCAGTCATTTGAGTGAGTATGAGAGTATGAGAGGAAACTAGAAATCTGGTCAGAATCTAAGGAGGGAGACCCAGCCCGTCTCTCTCAATTTAGATTTCTGGGGCTTTAAATAACACTAAATGCATGCTTGGCTCATGGAGGTCAAAATGGCATCCACCATGTGGGGGGAGGATAACCTTCAAAAGATTTCTTTTCCTCATTCTCTAACCAGTGACATGAGTCTTTATCACGTGTGCAAGCTGTGTCTCAGCAACTGTGCTTCTTTTTTACCCTCCCTTTTGCTATTTAACCTTGAATAAAGTCTTTTTTTTTTTCAACGTTTATTTATTTTTGGGACAGAGAGAGACAGAGCATGAACGGGCGAGGGGCAGAGAGAGAGGGAGACACAGAATCGGAAACAGGCTCCAGGCTCCGAGCCATCAGCCCAGAGCCCGACGCGGGGCTCGAACTCACAGACCGTGAGATCGTGACCTGGTTGAAGTCGGAAGCTTAACCGACTGCGCCACCCAGGCGCCCCGAATAAAGTCTTTTTTTAATGTTCTAACCAGATCTCTGCTGTGCTACTGGGAAACCAGAGGACTGTTTTCTCACTCTTGGCCCCTGGAGGTGAAGAATCTGAACTTTAATTTAAACTAAATAAGAATCACATTTTTCCTTGAGGCCCTTAATATATTGGGGAAAAATGTAAATTAATGTTACCTTTCCAGAACTATTTGAATTTTAACATTATCAGTAATTGTGATACAGATTTTGTCCACCGTTAAAGGAATTTTCAAGCATTCACAAATCATATGCAGCAGACATTTTTGGAGAGAGGTCACTAGAAATCCATCTATGGTGGAAATCTCCTGATGTCAGGCCTGCTTTCTGACTCATAGTACCCTAACTCACATTTTGTATTCTGCAGATCTTCCTACTTCTCAATCTTACATCAACCTCAGTTTAATAGCCTTATATCCTCTAATACCCTTACACCAACCATGGAGCTCACAGATCAGTAAAATTCAACTTCATTTACCTTAGTGACCACCCAAGGTATTTATCCCCTCCTGAAAGTTGGAGCCAGTCTTTGTCTGATTACCATATCTTGTGGCCAAGGGGTTTATGGACATATTTTTCGTTACCATTTGTCCCTCAGAATGATTGGCTGAGGAACTTGGTTTCATGAAAGTATAAAAGATGGTGTGTGTCAGAGAGCAAAGAAAGACGGGATTGGTGTAGGTGGATCAGCATTTCATTTATGCCCAACCCTCATCTCCTTGCTGCCTCTGCTATAGAGGTTGAAAGCCAAATACTGCTTTCCCAGCTCTTTAGCAGTTCAGGATGCCATATAAAGACCCAGTTCCAGCCCAAGAGAATACTGCTAGGGGGCTTCGGATAAAGCATATGTTTTCCTTATTGACAGATGTGGCTGGCATAAGCCTTTTCTTTTTCTTTCTTTAAAGATTTTTAAAAGTGTGTTGATTTATTTTGAGAGAGAGATAATGGAGGAGGGGCAGAGAGAGAAGGAGAGAGAATCCTAAGCAGGCTCTGCACTGTCAGCACAGAGCCTGATGCATGGCTCGAACCCACAAACAGTGAGATCATGACCTGAGCCAAAATCAAGAGTTTTGAGCACCCCTGACATAAGCCTTTTCTTGAGCCCCCTTCTTCTGCTTTGAATGCAGACATGATGATTGGAAATGCAGGAGCCATCTTGAAACTAAAGGGAAAAAACTAAGAGAGAACATCTGCAATGTCATCATCAAACCACTAAAGCAAAGCCAGCAACTGCTAACTTCAGGCCTTCTTCTTATGTGGGGGGGGAAAAAAAGCAAAACCATAATTGTTTAAGGCCCATAAATTGGGACTTCTGATACTTTTAGCTGAATAAACCCTTAGAGTAAACATCCCAGTGCTGGGAATTAGAATATTCCTGAGTGAGAGAAGTATCCTCTTTGGTTTATCTGGCCAAAATCATGCAAATGAAAAGCTGACTCAAACAATGAAGATGGGCGTGGTGGGGTCACCTGGCTGGCTCAGTTGATGGAGCATGCAACTCTTGATCTGAAGGTTGTGAGTTCAAGCCTCACTTTGGGCGTGGAGCCTACTTTTAAAAAAAAACTATAAAAATTTTAAAAAAGCAATAATGAAGATGGTTTGGGATCTTAGATATTCATAACCAAGCAAATAAAATTTCTTATATCTGGTATCCAGACCAGAGTGACCCAAACTGATCTCAGTTAAGATTTTTAAGTCAAGGGGCACCTGGGTGGCTTGGTTGAGCATCCAACTTCGGCTCAGGTCATGATCTCATGGTTTGTGAGTTCAAGCCCCACATTGGGCTCTCTGCTGTCAGCACAGAGTCTGGTTCAGATCCTCTGTCTCCTTCTTTCTGCCCCTCACCTGCTTGTGTGCTCTCTCTCAAAAGCAAACAAAAATTTAAAAAATATTTTTTTAAAAAGTCAAAAGATTTTGAACCCTTTGAGCCCAGTTTTAAAATATTCCTTTGTATTCCAAATGGCAAGATATAAGGAAGCATTGTTACCTATTGTGTTTCCTGCCATAGAAAAGTATTTGGAGTCAGGATTCAGCAGACTTGGATTTTGGTTATGCATGAACCCCAAGTCACTGGGTGATCCCTAACATGACTTCTCTATTACTACTCTATACTATAAGGGAAATTATAAGTATCACTGGTAAAAATAAATAATTTACATGAAGATCTGCTTTGAAATGGGTGATATCCTATCTCCTAATGAATTACCTGATTCAAACAATGATAAGAGGGAGATGGGAACTTTACATTGAACGACTGGGCTGACATCACCTGAACCCACTGATTAATCAATTTGAGCTTCACCCAAAACAGAACAAGACATTGTGGACCTCCTGATTTAGTACAATATGAAAATTACCTCCAATGTATTATTTCCCCCAAAAAATGACAAATAAAAAAAACCCAGAAAAATCTGAATTTATTCAAATCTTTAGAACTTAGTGCTAGTCTTCAGGAAATGCAGAAGAAAGAAAAACAAGTCAAATCTCTGCTTTACTGACCCATGAAATCTCTGCTAAATGATACCATGAGGAAGCAAACAAGAAAGCAAATCCAGAATGTGGAACATTCCTCAGAACAACTAACTTGGTTTCCTAAAAAACTCAATGTCATGTAAAAAGAATGGGAGAGAGAAAGGCAAAACCATACTAAAAGATTTTAAAAGACTTAAAAGCCATCACAAAAACATTTTTTTAAGACTTAAGAGCTATACAACCAAATATAAGTGTATCTTATCTGGATCCTGATTTAAACAAATTAACTGTTTAAAACCAGACAATGAGAGAAATTTTAATATGGTCTGGATATAATATATTAGAGAAATGTTTATCATTAGATGTGTTATTGCCACCGTGACTATGTCATATTTTGAGATGCATAATGAAGGGGTGAAATGACATTTAATGTCTAGGATTCACTTTAAAACATCCTGGCCAAACCAAGAGGGAGATAGGAAATAAGAGGCAAAATATATGCTTATTGGAGTTAGGTGATAGATTCATGGGGGATTTTTTTTAAGTTTATTTATTTATTTTGAGAGAGATAGAGTGCAAGCAGGGGAGGGGCAGAGAGAGAGAGAGAATCTCAAGCAGGCTGTCAGCACAGAGCCTGAAGCAGGGGCTCAAAGCCACAAAACTGAGATCATGACCTGAGCTGAAGTCAAGAATCAGACACTTAACTGAGCCACTCACATGCCCATGGAGGATTATTATACTTGACTTTTGTGTATGGTGGGAAATTTTCACAATAAAACCTATAAAAAAAAGAAAAGTATGACATGATGTAGAATGTGGTTTATTACTCAGGTTTGGTGTTTTCTACTAAAAGCTAATATATATTTTTCTTTTTATTTAGATATAAGTAAATTTTTCAGTAAATATAAGTAAATGCACTAAAGGGATGATGGAGTCCCAACAAACCATTCAAAGCACTAAGCTCTTCCTTCACAAAGTGCCCAAGAAGCTTCTTCTAAAGAGCAAGCTTGTGTCTACAAAGCACAAAATAAAGCAAAATCATATAATCATCTGATGACAGGTAGTAGGGTGCACAATTCAGATAATTCAGTCTTTGCATGGATAGTGACCTGAGTTGTTCAGTTTGGCTGTTTCAAAACTTACAGTGCTTTAATAATTGTACATTCTTGGGGTGCCTGGGTGGCTCAGTTAGTTACGCATCAAACTCTTGATTTTTACCTCAGGTCATGATCTCATGGTTCGTGAGTTTGAGCCCCACATCAGGCTCTGCACTGACAGTGCAGAACTTGCTTGGGATTCTCTCTCCCCTGTCTCTCTCCCTACCCTGCTTGCTCACTCTCTCAAAATAGATAAATAAACTTAAAAATTTTTTTTAAATAATTATACATTCTTCTCTTTGCTTTATTACCATTTTGACTGAGTACAAATTGAAATTAGCTAGAGCAGCCATGAGACATTCCAGCTGTTTTTGAGACACTGGTTACCATACTAAGATGAACTGTGTGGGTCATGATATTCTGATAAACAGGAAAGACTGAAGAGGATGCAGCTGAGAGTTCATGAAAACTTTAAAGGTGACATGGGGTGGTTTGAGGAGAGTGCCCTGCACCGAAGTGGGGTCACCACAGCTCTTCCTCTGGCTCTGACAGTGGCTACAGGAATTATGATTCATTTGCCAAGTCTCCCTTTGTTGACTTGGCATCCCTCATTTCAAACCTAAGTCATCATTTGGGTCAGATTGGGGTCAAGGCTCTACTGGAGCCAGTAATGGCTCTACCAGGGGGACAACATGGAAAAGCTCTGAAAGAAGCATATACTGTCACTGGCAAGAGTTGTGGAACATAGTGCTGTCTACTCTCACTGGAACATGCACTCACCTCTTATTAGTATTTCCTGTAGGTGTGCTACAACTATTTCATTAATTGCTGTCAGGAGAAACTATTTACCCTCTATCCAGGACACCAGACTGATCCTCCTGACCTGCTTCTCTCAAAGCAGATTTCAAAACAACTGTGTTCTCTGCATGTCTGCCCCCCCCCCCTCTCCCTCTTCCAGTGTTTGGCACTTGCATTGGAGAGTCACAAACACAGCATAGGAGTTTCCCTTCCTACTATATACTCAAACTCAGCCTCCAACAATATCCTCCTCACACTTCTCAGCAAGGGTTGTTCTCAGCTGCCAAGGAGTGGCTGTGGTTCACATTAGATTCCAGAAAGACTAACCTAGAACTACTCTCCTTCTAGGCATGGTTTACAAGCCCAAACCTTGAATCTCAGAGGATAGTCCACAATTCAACAAATTTCCTGAGAACTCACCCAGGGCAAAGTTCTGGATAAGTGAATGGTTGTGGAGCTTAAGGGAGAAGAAAATGCTTCTGGTGTGTCCTAGGTGCAGGAGAGATGAGGTGTGTGAAAGAAATCCCTGTATAATATCAGAACATGTAGAAGAGTATTGAGGATAAGGTAGAAAGATGAGGAGGGAGCAACACAGAGGCACATCTTGCTAGTGGATTCAAGAAAAGCTTTTAAAAAGAGCTCAAAGACACAAATGCCACACTTTGCACTTCCTTGATTAACCTGAAGCGCTCACTCCAAGTAAACAGTGACTTGCTCATCAAGGAGATCTTTGCCTTTGATGTCACCTTTTCCTTCTTCTTTTATTTTTAACTGTTTGGCCCTGGACATTAGCAGAGGCTTCAGGACAGTGGTTCTCCTTCACTTTTGCTGTAGTGACTGAAATACCACCATTCCTTGGGCAAAAACCTTGTGCCCCAGATGTTCCCCATTAAAATTCAAGAACAAATAAATACCAGAGAGGAATGGTGCTTTCATTCTAAACTGCTTTCCCCTTTGGTAAGTTGAATTTTTGCCTTAGTTACTAACACCTTGCTAGGACCAAGAAGTTAGCATGGTGGGAGGCAGAGGTTTGTTTAGAGGAAAGAGAAGGAAGATTCTGGAACCTGAATGCTCTCTGGGGCAGGCAGGCAGAGGCTTCCAGTGTCCAGCAGAAACCTCCATCTGCCCTCTGTAGCCACATAACATCCAAACTTCCACTAAAGAGAAAGAGAAGTAGGGCACCTAGCTGGCTCAGTTGATAGCACATGGGACTCTTGAGCCTGAGGTTATGAGTGCAAGCCCCACTTTAGGCCTAAAGCTAACTTTAAAAAGAGGGGGGAGGCACCTGGGTGGCTCAGGTTATGACCCCATCCTGGCTGGCTCGGTAGGTTGAGCCCAACTTCAGCTCAGGTCATGATCTTGAGGTTCCTGAATTCAGGCCCCACATGCGACTGGCAGCTGCCATGGCACAGAGCCCTTTGCATCCTCTGTCCCCCTTTCTCTGCCCCTCCCCCGCCTTTGCTGTCTCAAAATAAGTATTTTAAAAGAGAGACAGAGAGAGAGAGAGAGAAGTCAGACTCCTTCCCCCCTGCATGCCCTGTCACACTGCCCAAGGCACAAGCACTGAGGATGCACACTTGACCCAAGAGCCCGAAAGAATCTGCCCTGAGTCTCCTTCTTCCCAGCTCTCTCCACTAAGTTTCACCTGCGGCTATGTGAGCTCTCCTGTTTTCTGCCTCTTCCAATTCTCTCCCGCTCCCTGTTACCAACTGACGTCGCAGGCTCTCCCAAACCTTCCTTATATTTATCCTTAAATTTTCATTTTCTTCCACCAGGGGTCGGCTTTGTTTCTTTTTTTCGAAGGCTGATACAGCTCCCACTGCGCGCGAGATCCTAATCCAAAAACAGACTCCCTTTTTTTCTTGGAGGTATCGGAGGCGTCATGGTCGGTCTACAAGCTGCGCCCCTGCGTCGCAGTTACTCTTGTAGGGAGTGAGCTCGCCAAGGGGGAGGCCGTGGTCCTCTCTACCATCAAAAATGCCCTTTCTCCTCCCCGTTTGAGGCACTTGAGTTGGATCAAATCTCTAGGGTTGGGACGACCCGGAAGTATAGGGGGACAGGTGGGGTCGGACACCCAAGTCCTCAATGTAAATGCCTGAACCAGTAGGCCCTACGGCTGCTGCGGTGGGATCCCGGCCAAAGAAGGGCCGGGAGGTCACCTCCCACTTCCCATTGGGCTAAGGGAGCACAGAAAGTCCCGCGTGGGTCTGAGCCCAGTGTGGGGGGCGGGGACATTGGGGAGTAGGGGCTGAACGCCCCTGAGTAGGCATGTGAGCTGTCGGCCCAGGACAGGCATGCTGCCGGCAAGCTCTGTGCCTTCGAACGTCTCCCCAGCTGGCCTGGGCGGTAGGCACGAGCCGCCAAAGCCCATCTCTCTTTCGAACCAGGATGGGACATTCATCTCCAAAAACCTTTTCTTCTTGTTCTTCCTCCTGTTTCTCCCTTCCCATTTGTATCCCTCTGGCTGCAAACCAAGAGAGGCACCCAAATATAAGTCAATTAGAATTAAAAGTGAATGGCTGTTTGCTCCAGCTCCCCCCCCAGCACCCCTTAAATTGTGTTTCAAAACAACATAGTGACTTTTTGACAAAATTTTTCTGTTTCACCCACACCACAATAGAGATGCAATGAAGGCGGCTGGTGAAATGTTTGGCTGTGTCAAATTCAGTCCCGAAGGCTGGCTTGGGCCAGCACTGGGGCTCTGCTTTGTGTTATGTTCACGGAGAAGATATTAATTAAAAGAAATACATGATTAAAAAGTAATGAGTTGAATAAAAATTATCTCAGCTCATTTTCTGATTATGTTAATTGTTAAAAACCCTTCAATCACGACGTTGCAGTCAATGGGCTTTAATGTGAAATTAGTGGGCTCTTGATAACTTACAGTCCAGAATAATCCTGGCGGTTTAGTCATCATTCCTAATAACAAGGATGTTGCTAAGAACAGAAATTTTACATGATTTTGATACATGCAGCCCTTCCCCCCATGTGTCATTTAAAAAAAAAAAAAAAAGGCTTAGCCTGCCTGAGATTTCCAACTTCTTCCACCGCGGCCTTAGACTGGAGTTTGTATTCCAGTCCCTTTCGCTCCCCACGCGCAGCTCCACACCGTTGCGTCCGCGGGTTGCCGGTTGCTGGTTCCCGGCTCAGTGGCCCGGTGCGCCTTTTCCAGACGGTCTGCGCAGCTTCCCCTCCTGGCGGGGTCAGAGCGCCTTGCCAGGGAGTGTACTGGGGGGCGTGGGGAAGGACGGAATTCGCAGCTACTGGGGCTGGAGGGGCCTCGAGGCCGTTTTGGGACCGGTCGCCAAGAGGCTGGCGAGTAAGACTGTGCGTAAACATGTCCAGACAGTCGTGGTGCGCCACGCAGGGTTGCTGGGCAAGGCAGGCCGAGTTGTGGCACGAGTGTCTGTGTGTGTGTCCCTCCTGCTAGTGCGCTTTCGGAGCTTTGAATGCCAGGAATCCTGAGAACCCATCCCAAGCACTGAGGGGGCGGAGGGTCAAGCGAGCTAGGGAAAAGTTGCCCACACCTCAGAGCCAGGGTCGGGCTCCTGACAAAAGTGCCTAATGCAGAGTAGGCTCTTAATAGATTTTTATTGGATCTAAAAGAAAGCTAGTATATCTGTGCATGATTCTGATGAGTGACGACGGTCGGTGTTTTCGGCAGCCCCTGACCCTCTTGGGGCTCCCGCCCTACCCAAGACCAAACTTAGAGCGGAGGATGGGAGTGAAAGGAGGGTTATACGTGGATCGAGGATAAAGAGGGATGCTTTTCACCTACAACATAAACACTTTAAATTCTCAGTGAGCCGAGGGAAAGAGGAAATGTCCCAAATGCGCCCTATGCCGTTTTGTTGTTGCTGTTGGCTTCCTGGGGAACAGTGCTGCGCAGATTGGGCCTGTGAGGGAAGTGTTACCGAGAGAGTCGTGGGGTCCTGGACTTTGAATAGGTGTGGGCGATGGGCTGCCTGAGGTGGAAGTGATGGACTCCCGCTGGTTTCAGCTCACCTGGTGCTGGAGATCTAGGGAACCCAAAACTGACCATTCCAGGTGCTTTGACACCTGGGCCAACAACCATCTGCCATCCAGCTAGAGACAGGAAGGGATTCGAGCTCCATTTTTCTCCCAAGAGAACTAAGTAGGGGAAATTGCATTTCCTGAATTCTAGCTGTCTGGAATTATATATAGATACCTATAGACGTCTACAGAGATTGCCATGCAAAAGTATGTGAGCTGGGCGTGGGGGTTCAGTGAGGTGAATGCTGTGCGCATGTGTTAAACAGATCTGATTCATTCCTAGAGCAGGAAGCTTTGTTGCTCAAGGTGCATTTTTCAAAGCTTCTAACTTTAAGACACACTATCTGGTTGGTGTGGGTAATCTGGTGTTTCGCAAGCTGGTGGAGGGGGTTGTTTTGTTTGGGGGCGTTTGTTTTGGTTCTTTTGCACCTCCGAAAAAGCAATTTTCTTTTAGCGCCTTTCTAAAAATGTTTCCACCGTCTCAAGCCCAAAAACTGATGAATCTTCCCTGGGGAATGGAGGGTGAAGGTGTCAGCAACGGACTGGGATGAGTCCCAAGGCTAATTCTTGTTCGCCTCTGTATTTGCAATCGCTGTTAGGCTGAGGATCATTTTAATAAATAACAATGAACTGGAATGGCATCTAGAGGGCTTGTCGGCAACATTTAAAAGCCAATAGAGTTTATAATTCTACTCTATCATTTCTTATTGATTAGCGTAATCAAGATAAAAAGCTAGCCGGGCTCGGAGAACTTCAGCAGCATATCATTAAAGATAAGAGTCAGTTAATTCTGGAGCTAGGGTAATGTGGCTGAAATGAAGAGTTCATTTGCATGAGATGCTGAGCCCAGTAACAAGGGGACAAAAATCACTAATTAGGATTGCAGAATGTCGCCCTCTCTGCAAGCCCCCTTTCCAGATCGCGGACGAAGTGGAGATCCACGTTTATGTAAATCTAGGGCTGGGCAGACCACTCTCTCTCCTTATAGATGGTGGTTATCATCCTCCGTTCTCTACACCATCCTGCTGGCCTGGCTGCCGGACTAGGGTGGGGATGAGGGTCAGTCCAGACAGATCCTCTCCTTCCCTGCCCAGCCCACTCCCCAACTCCGAGGCCGCCAGAGCTCAGCTCGCCCACTCCTTTACGGAGGCTCACGGGCGCATGTCTGGTGCCTCAGTGAACTAGTCCTGGTGTCCAATCTTCTCCACGAGTTCTGGCCTGGTCCGTATGGGCGGCCTGAGGAAGCCCCAGCTTTGGTGCAGCGCCCGTGGGGTGAGGGGTGGAGCGTTGCACCTGCCCAGGCCCCACGGGAAGCTCGGGGCATTTCCCCCGGTAAGGATCCCCAAAGGAGGCCCAGGGGTCAGGGCCGAAGCCGATGACCCCCCCCCCCCCCACACACACACACACACTTGGATGGCTTCCTCTGTCTCCCTGCTTGACCTAACATACGCGACGGAGCCAGTCCATCGGCGCCCAAGAGCGCGTGCTTGCGCACTGCAAGAGCAGTTGGGAGTGCGTGCATGTATACTGTGTGCCTCAATGTACAGGAATGTGTGCATACCTGTGTAACTATATGTGTATGCAAGTGAGTCCAGGTCTTGTGTAAATCTGAGTATGTTTCAGAAGCTTGCTGCGGCGTGAACGTTTTTACTGCATGTGCGTACACAAGTGATAACGTTCGTGTAAATGATTTGCAGTGCATGTTCATGGGTACACATGTGATATTGTGTATGTACTGTGTGATGTGCTTGTGGCGCGAAGGGTGGGGGGGGGGGGAGTGACAGCCTGGAGAGGTTCCCCAGAGGGAAAAGTGCTACAGGCGTCCGGGGTTTGGGCGCCCAGGGGTGAGGTGTGAATTGGACGCTGCGGGAAATGGGCGCGAGGTGTTGGCGGGAGCGGGAATCGCCCGCGGCAGGGGTGCCTCGGGGGGGGGGGGGCCGTAAGAGGCGAGGCGAGGGGAGAACACTCTTCTTGCAGCACTTGGCCCTCCCACTCCGCCGGGCGAACCATAAGGAAAAGCAGCTTCATCTCTCGGCCGCTGGAGATTCCCTCAACCCACCCCGGGGAAGTGAAAGTGGACAAAAAGGCACCCCAAGATAAGCTTTAGCGTAATGAGAGAAGTGGACGCAGAGTAGCCGCTGGACGAGCAAGGACTGCGCGTTCACACCTAGGCCCCAGCCCTTTTTCTGCTCAAGGTGGTTTGGGATTCATGTCCTTTGCGGCCCTCCCAGTCCGCTGCTGGGGGAGATCCCGCATCCACGGGCGCTGGGGAGCTGGGAGCTCTCAAAGTTCCTTCCCAAGGAGGGAAAGAAAAGCGCGCGGCTGCTGGGGCAACCCCTCCCGGAGAGGCCGCGGCCGCGCCTGGAATCCCGCCCGGCATCCCGCTTTTTACATCGGCCTCTTTAGAACTAACTTTGCCCCTCACTTGGCTGCGGCATAAAAGAATCAAGGCCTATGTCAGATAATTGTAGGTGTCAGCGTGGAAAGTGGCAGTGTTTGCACACTCTCACAGGTCTCGCTGTGTCTGCTCCCGAAGCTTCGCGGGCCTCTCACGCCCCACCCCCCGCCCACGGCGTGGAGGCAGCAGCTTCCTGGGCCGACAGCCCACGGACCCCATGCGCGTGTGCGCCGAGCACCTGCGCCCGCGCGAGCGCGGAGTCGTCCAGGCCGCGCGCCCTCCAGGGCCCGGGGCCGAAGGTGCCCGCAAAGGGCGCGTTGCTTTAGCATCGACACCCCGCCCCCATCCCTCTCTCCAGGGATTTTTTTGTATCTGAGCACAGCTGGGGGCTCCCTCACCACCCACCCCTGGGCCTCCCCATACAGAATAAAGTCAGTCTGTATTTAATGGTTATGGCGGATGTGAGGGGGATTTGGCAGAGGCAGAAGAGAGGCCTTTCGCTCTCAAATATCGCTCCTTACGTCGTGTGAGTCTACCAACCCACCACGACCCCATATTCTTGTGCGGGTGTCTGACTCGAATGACAAGCGAGCTGATTTTTTCAGTACATAGCTGGGAAATGTAGTGAGTGATAATAGAGATTTCTCTTTCATTTTTTACGCTTGACTTGGTTATTGTTGCTTTTCTTTTCCCGTGATTCCTTCTGAGGATTAGCTCTGACTTCCCCACTATTGGCGGTCAAAGTGGCCCCGACTCGGGATGACAATTGACGGGGATCAAGGGATTGCCCATTCTGTGCCTGTAAGAACGGATTCGTGCCAGAGAAACTCATCAAGTGGAGGCGGAGAATAAAGACCGTTCGGGGGTAAATGTATTCATTGAGAAGGGTTCTCCCAAATTGCTTCTAAGTTTTTTTAATGAAAAGTAACGATTGCAGCAATCAGCGGCTTTTTGGCGGATTACAAATCTGGAGGGAGCTGCGGCGCTGCATTGAAAAGCGCCCCCGCCTTCGCACGGGGCAGCCGGTTCACAGGAGCAGCGCGAGGGTGGGGGTCCCCGTCACCAGACAAAGGCTGGAGGGGGCAGGCCGCGTAGGGTGTCTTCGGGCGCTCCGGCGCGCACCCGGGAACCAATCATCAACCCGGACGCAGGTGTGGCAGAGAGAGACTTCCCCCTCCCCCCTACACACACCGAGGGGCAGGGGCCTGGGCAAAGTGTCTAGAGAGGTGGACCCCATCGCGACTACTGGGTAGATCCGGGCATCAGAAGCGAGAAAGGTGCGTGAGAAACACCGAGCAGGTGACGGTGGGACGGTTGGCTCCTCCACCTCCACCCCGGAACTGAGCACGCTAGTTTCTTCTTTTAGGGACGCCGATTTTGCAGACAGGAACCGAAAGCGTAGGGACCCGTCAGGTACGGGTGGGATATTCCCCAGGTGTCCTGGGCAGGAGGGAAAGTGGGGTCTCTTCCCCCGGGCGGGGGCAGGATGGCCTAGAGCCGAACCTGGCGGAGCTGGAGGCGCGAGGGCGCGCCGCCTGCCGCCCACACGCTTTGGTCTGGCCCGCACCAGTCCCCTCTGCCCCGTGGAACCCGAGCGCACGCCCCAGCTCTCCCAGAGTCGGCGGGCACGGCCTCCAGGCCCGCCCTGAGCCCCGGCCTAGGCCGCAGCCTCCCAGCCCCAGGACTCGGGGAGTCGCCTTAGAAAATGGGGGGAGGGAACGAGAGCGCAGAGACAAAACGCTATTCTCACAGAGGTTGAAATCAGCTGCAGCGGTCTAAGGCAGCCGCATTCAGCCTGACTTTTTATACATTTATTTTTTTTAATAGTGTATCTTAGCAGGGGGGTGGGGGGTATGTTTTTTCAAACCGACTTCTTTAAGGCTCTCTGAAGTAAATAAGGGAGCAGAGAGACAAGGGTGGGGAAGAGAAGAAGAAAAAGAAAGGCTCTCCCCTCTCCTACCCCCCTCCTCAAGTTTAAAAAGAATAAATCCAGCAGGCAACTCCACAGCCCTGAAGGTTTAACTTTTTTTCTTTGCAGCTTGTCAATGCGACCATTGCTTTGATGGGAGGCTCCTCAAGGTGACACATTTCTGAACTTCACCCCCTTTTCAAACTAACTCCCTACCTCCTTGTTAGTGGCCAGCTCTGAACTTCTGCAGAGTGTTTTTGTGTGAGTCAAGGCTCATTCACGGGCGCTTTTGTGGGCCTCTCCTCCTTTCAGGCCTCAGCGTGTTACACCAATTAAAGGGCGACGTGCTGTAAATGTAATGGGCCGCTCAGCGATTGTTTCTGACAAGCAACAAAACACATCGATCCACCCCTTAGATTAGGCCGTTGAAGGGGAGGTTGAGGCCGGTCAGTTTACTGAATAGTTTGTGAACTGTAATTCTGAGGACTCATGTGAAAAAAAGTCTCTTCCCACCTCCCTCAGCTTGCTTCCCTTCCCCAAAACCTCCAAAAAAGGAGGGAGAGAGAAAGTGAGAGAGAGAGAAAGAGAAAAAGTGACATCCATGGGGCAGAATGGGGTCACTATAGAAAAAAACAAAACAAAAACGGTGAGTTGCTTGTCTTGTCATTTGGACTGTCCAAAAAGCCCCTCCAGTTCTTTCCCCTCCTTCCTTACTTTTTTGAACCTGGTCCTTAGTTTTATTGGCCACAGTAGCCTTCTCCCTTGAGGGTGGACCAAGTACCCCCCCCCCCCCATTAGACTTGAGATCAGAGTAGCAGTGAGGAAAAGTCAGGTTGTCTTAGAAAGTCCCACTGGGGTTTGATCTGGTCCTAGTGGGACAGTGATGAGTCCCAGGCTGCAGCCACCCCCTCGTCTCTCCCCTGGCAGGGTGCTCAGCCCCTCCTCTTTCTCCACAACCCTGCAAGCTGGAGCTGTGGAGTCCCGGCCCGCGCCCCCCCGCCCCCGCCAGGCCAGCACTGTCATCACCAGACAGTTAAAGAGCACATTTCACCTGGAAAGCGTAAGTTTCCAAATTACCTGCTCCATCTTCCTCACAAGTTCTGAGGCCCAGAGAAGTGACTTGTCCAAGCTCAGAAAGCATATAGCTGAGCTGCAACTGGAGTTCAGATCTTTCATCCCATCCCATCCCATCAAACACCCATCCTCCCACACATCACCACCCCCCACCACCACCAGCCTACCTCTGAGACAGCTTCTCCACCCTTCCTCATACTCAGGCAACCCTAGCTCCTGAGGCTTTGCCTATATGTTCCTTCTCTCACTGCCCTCCTCTCCATCCTGCCACACTCTGTCCATCCCCAGCCTTCCCAGCCCAGCTCCATTCAACAGATAGTTATCATTAGTTACATATAAAGAACACCTTGCATTTTCTATGAAACTTTCCCCGGCCACTCTTCTTCACTAAGTCCCCTCCTCACTCAAATTCCTCCACCTGGAATCCTACCAGCCTACATCAGTTTCTGCCTGGAAATCTTCTAGGCATTCCTCAAGACCCTGCTCAAATGAGACTTCTGTGAAGCCATCCCAGGACGCAAAGACCCCAAGGAAGGAAGGAGGCATAGCATGATGAAGGAACTCTTTGAAGCCTAGCGTGGGGCCAGAGAGAGGCGCAAAGGTCACATCTCCTAAAGCCTTGTGGGCCACATGAAGGATTTTGGGTGGTACCCCAGAAGCAATGGGAAGCCACTGAATGGTTTTGAGGGTCTCTTGTCTGGATTGAACTTCTTGAGAATAGGGATGGTGTCCTTTTGCTCTCTGTGTCCCTCTATTCCTATCCCAGTGTCTGGCACATAGTGCCTGAGAACTATTTGCTGAGTGCATAAACGAACTAATAATTCATTAAATACATACCATCCAGCCCTTCCTTATCTCTTTTTTTAAAAAATTTAAATATTTATTTTTGAGAGAGAGAGAGAGAGAGAAAGCAGGGTAGGGCAGAGAGAGAGGGAGACACAGAATCCAAAGCAGGCTCCAGGCTCTGAGCTGTCAGCACAGAGCCCGATGTGGGACTTGAACCCACAAACTGGGAAATCATGACCTGAGCTGAAGTCAGAGGCTTAACCCACTGAGCCACCCAGTTGCCCCAAGCCCTTCCTCATCTCTTAATTCTAGTTAACCAGTTTACAAGTGCCAAGATGGTAGGGACCAAGTCACGGTGTCTCTGAATTCTCAACAGAACCTAGTCGATGCTATTTCCATGCTAGGAATACAGTACATGCTTGTCCATTGACTAAGGTGTGGAAAGGCAAGAAAGTAAAGTCAGGAGGCCTGACTTCTCGTTGCTAATACTAATAGCCTTACCTTGGGGAACACCTTACTTAAATCACTCTTAAGCCTTCATCAATACAATATTCATCAATAATAAATTCTTCGTCAATAAAATGGGAACAATGCTACTCATTTCTTGGGCTGTGAGGACCATCCAATACCATTTGTATCAGAATAACTTGATTGTAAGGGAATACGTTAATGAATGAAATTTAGTGTGTGCCCTGGGGTCAGGGCAAGACCAGTGGTGTAGGCACCGCTTTAAAATGACAAAAGAAGGTCCTGGAGCAAGCGGGGTCTTGGAAGAACTCCTCATCTCGCAGCGGTTGGCTCAGAGCCCAGCTGGTTCCACATCTTCCCCCAGGGCGTGTCTCCGATGCTGACACCCTTCACGCTTGGCTCCCTATATGCTCCTGCTCTAAGAAGCCTGTTTCGCAGAAGCCCCAATTCCCTTGTTGCCTGTAGAAGGCTGCACTTGGAGATGAGGCAGCTGGACCCCGGGGTGCGGTGGCAGAAGTCATGCAGACTTTGATTCCTGCTAACCCAGGCAAAGACCCACTCGTGGCAAGAGCAGACAGGGCCCACCAGCCCCATGGGTACTCACCAAACTCTGCTGCCCGGTTGCCATGGAGTTCTGGTCCTGGAGGCCCACATGGCGTTGGAGATGAAATGTGAGTACTAGAGCAGAGACTGCCAGCATGCTGGGGGGTGTCTGCTTGCGTGTGAGTGTATGTCTGTGTTTGTGTTCCAAACCATCGTAGTTAGCCTCTGCCAAACATAGTGGGGAAAGAATCTCCTAAGAGAAAGGGGAAGTCTTTTTAAGTTTCTACATCCAAATAAAATAAAGAACCAAACTGCCTCTTAAGTCCATTTAAGAACAGAAAGGAGAGAAACTTGGGCGTCTTATCTTTCCCTGTTGTGCTTTCATCTGAACATTTTTTAACCTCAAGGAGCAGGCATAGAAGCTAATATCTGTAAAGCTCTGGAGCAAGCCAGCCAGCCAACCTGCCAGGGAGAACTCCAGGAACACGAGGGGTAGTCCAGGCGGGTGGTGGGAATCGTTTGGCAACTCACATCCTCCCCGTGGAGATGGCTTTCGTATCTGCAGGCTAAGTATATGCCAAATGAGGGGCCTGCCGTCATCGGAGCTAACGTGGGAACGAATTTGTCCTTAGAGACTTTTCACGCCAACCCGATAAGTGTACTGCTAAATCCTCTCTCCCCGGGCCCCAGATAACAACAAAAGCTATCTTTCCTCTTCTGATGCATGAATCCCTCAGCTACAAGGAATGCATGTTGCTTGGGCTCATTGTCAGCTCTTGCAACCGTAAGTGATTTCAGTCAAGGATTCTAGGCCTGAATATTTTTTTGCACTGGACTCCTCCCAGAGGATATTTTTCAGATGAGCTCCTGCCTAGATAGAGTTGTGTGTTCTCAGAGGAGAGTCACTTTGGCAGCTGGGAGGTGCGGAGCGGTGGATGGGGAAATTGGTAAGCAGCACCAAGGGAGCGAAGGGTAGAGAAGAATTTCCCTGGGGTGGGGGAAGATAGTAGCTGTGGCAAAGGGAGGAGGAGCCTCCGATCCCAGGAGAAGACACATCCATCCAGAGGCGGTCTACGGAGGGTACCGGTGCTGCATGCGAGCTAAGCAGTGCTCTCCTTGCCATGGGATGGAAGGTGGGGGAGGCAGAAACCTAAACAAGAGAATTCAATTACATCTGAAAAAGAATGGGCTAAATTAGGATTCGGTCCTTGGGCCTGTTCCAGAAAATATTTGTGAAAAGTTGGTTGAAAGAATAAGAATACCACCATCCAAACCCTAATTTTGCTATTATATAGAAGCCCCAATTTCTTTGCAGTTTCTGATTAGAAAAATGTTTTCCTGATTCTGTCTTTGCTACTGGTGTGTGACCTCTTAATTTAATTCTGGTTTTTGCTTCTACAATCCAAGTGCCAGGGAAACTTTTTCCTGTGGTGTAGCAAAGATGGGGGAATGTAGAACACTGGTAATTATATATTATGTACCTAATTCGTTTAATTAGCAGTTATCGTGCATCCTTAATGATTCCTAGCCACAAACTAGGTTTATATCTGAGGATAGCAGCTTGCTTCAGAGATCTCTCATGTGTGTCTCTGTGATGCAGAAAGAGGGAGACTGTTCTTAGTAGAATGAGGTTAGAATTAGCCAGGATGCCCCAACATTTCCTGCTGCCTTCTTCCTCTGCCTTGACCTGAGCTGAGCCAGTGAGGTTGGTGCCCAATCAGTGATACCACTGCCCAGTTTACTCAGATGGGCAGTCAGTGGGACTGGGATCCAAAACCCAACATTTTTTGTAAAATTTATTTTTGACTTTTCAGTCACTTGCCTGATCTGGTAAAGAGAATGCTCCTAGGATTCTTCAGTTCCTCTTCTCAAGGAGTGTTGCTAACCCTTTGAGAGAACTCTCATATCTATGGGAAATGTTACACATTTGGGAACATAAACTAGACAGAAAGCTCAAATTTAGAATACATGGTGCATTTTTTTTTTTTGGTGTCATGTGACATTTCATGGTCGATGGAATTCAGGGCTGGTGCAGACAGTTACACATGCTACACACTGTACAATGATAGAGGGACAGAGTGATAGAGGGAAACATTCAACAGATCATGGATGGAATTGGGCCTTCTGCTCTTGGGGATGGGGATAAAAACAGAGGATTCCCTCTCTTGCTTGTGATCTTTATTTCACCAACTTAAGATAACTGCAAAAGATGTTGAAAATAGTGTGTTGCTTTTGGATAAGATGACAAAATACAAGATCTGGACCCAGGCAACTTGGGCCTAAACTCTGCCTCTGCCTCTGCCATACACAAGCTGAGTCTCCTTGGATGGATTCCTTAACCTCTCTGTGTCTCAATTCCTCATCTATAAATAATAGATAAACAATACTACATAACAAGAGTAACCACATCATGGGTTCGTGAGGATTAAATGAATTAATACATGTAAAAACCTTAGAATCATGTCTGGCACATTGTAATTGCTCAAATAATATGTTACAGTTATCCTTTTATATGTTGAAAAACGTGTACTTTTCCTCTATTGTGGCAAAGCATAGAAACACAAGTTTCCCATTATTCTGTTTGGAAAAAAAGTAAAGTTCTTGCATGGTTTGGCAGGAAGAGGAAAGGCACTCAGGTAGATAGAACAGGTCCAGTAACCACCTGTTTTGACCTTGGCTGTGTCCTCTACAGCTGTAGTTTCCTCATAAGCAAATTGAGGATGATAATAGTATCTACCTTGCAAGATTGGTATGAGGATTAAAGACAAAACCTGGAAAGGGTCCAGCACAGTGCCTGACCTTTAAGAGGCTCTCCAGAAGTGTTAGCTATTGTCAAATTGAAATTAAGCCAAGACATGGTATTTGGATACTATTATCTCCAGAGTCACTGAGGGTGAGAAAAATCTTCCCCCTCCCCAATCCCCCAGCTAAGGGCAGTGATCTAAAAATCTTTAGGTGGGGTTGATGTTCAGACCCTAGTCCTCTTCTGGACCATGGGACCTTGGTGTTTGATCTGCTTCCTCCACCTCCTCCTAGGTCCTGGTCAAAAGTAACATTTGCAGAAACTGAGAAAACTGGTCAGGGGAGGTGGAGATTGTCCCAGTGCATTTTGTACGTGTGATGGTGTTCTGAGTACCAGATCATCAGCTCCATAGGGGCAGCTCTATGTCTGTTTCTGCTCAACGTTATATTCCCAGGGTCTTTAGTTAATATTTGTTGAGTAAGTCTTAAAAATATATTATTAATGCCTTTCTTATACAGTAAACCTGAACTCAGTGAATGGAACTCTCAATTTACCTCATTTTTTTTTTTTTTTACATCTCACCTTTTTTTAATTTGAATACAGTTGACACACAATGTCACGTTAGTTTCAGGTGTACAACACAGTGGTTCAACATCTCTGTACATTATGCTGTGCTCACCACAAGTGTAGCTACCATCTGTCACCATACAACTCTATTACAATATCACTGACTATATTCCAATGCTGTGCCTTTTATTCCTGTGACTTTCTCATTGCATAATGGGAAGCCTGTATCTCCCACTCCCTTTTACCCATTTTGCCCATCTCTACCCTCTCCCCTCTGGCAACCATCAGTTTGTTCTCTGTATTTATTGGTCTGATTCTGCTTTTTGTTTGTTTATTCATTTCTTTTGTTTTTTACATTCTATACATAAGTGAAATCACATGGTATTTGTCTTTCTCTGAGTTATTTCACTTAGCATAATACCCCTAAGGTCCATCCATATGGTCACAAATGGCAAGATCTCATCCTCTTTTATGGCTGCGTAATATTCCACCATATGTATATATGTGTGTGTGTGTGTGTGTATACATACTCCACTGTATGTATGTATGTATGTATGTATGTATGTATGTATGTATGTGTGTGTGTGTTCCATGGTGTGTATGTGTATGTGTGTGTATCTTCTCTATCCATTCATCTATCGAGGGACACTTGGGTTGCTTCCATATGCTGGCTATTGTAAATAATGCTGCAATAAACATAAAGCTGCATATATCTTTTCAAATGAGTATTTTCTTTTTCTTTAGGTAAAAATCCAGTAGTGGAATTACTGGATCATACGGCATTTCTGTTTTCAATCTTTTGAGGAACTTCCATACTGTTTTCCACAGTGGCCATACCAATTTACATTACATCAACGGTGAAATGTAGCAGTACACCAGGGTTCATTTTTCTCCACATCCTCACCAACACTCATTATTTCTTTGTGATTCTGGCCATTCTAATAAATGTGAAGTGCCCTACATTTCACTTTGTGCAAGAGGAAGCTAATAGAACTAGCTCCTATGAGGAAGTTAGTATATTAAAAAAAAAACTAGTCATATTTTTTCAGAATGTGATCAGGATTTGCCCAGATTCAGCCCAGTTTCTATACCTCACACATGGGGACTGTTCACATGATAGAAGTCATTCAACCAACATTTATAGAGCAAATCCTGTATACCAAAGACTGAAATAATAACTTATGCCTTTAATTTACTAATTAATTTCACATATAAACTCAAAGTAATTCCCCCTGAGATAAAAAGAAAAGACAAGTATTACCACCTTCATTTTCTCTTTCTCATACGTGGAAAGTAGGGCTCAGAGAAACTTGGTGATGTTCCTGAGGTTCCTTGATGATATAGCTGGGATGCTGCGGGGTGTTCTGACCCTTTAAACACAGTACTGTGTCCACTTCTCCCTAGGATCTCTTCTTTGGGAACTGCTATTTAAACTCATGACTCACATGTCACCAAGAGAACAAATATTGTCACTATCTTACAAGGAAAGTAAACTTTTTTTTTAAGTTTATTTACTTATTTTGAGAGAGAGAGAGAGAGCATGCACAAGCCAGGGAGGAACAGAGAGAGAGTCCCAGGCAGGCTCCATGCTAACAGCGTGATTCTCACTAATGGTGAGATTATGACCTGAGCTGAAATCAGGAGTCGGACATTTAACTGATCCATCCAGGTACCCCAAGAGCAGCTTTTTTTTTTTAAGGTTGTCATTTAATGGGTATAGAGTTTCGGGGTTACATGAAGAAAAAGTTCTGGAGGTTGGTTGCACATCAAAGTGTATTGAACTGTACACTTAAAAATGGTTAAGATGGGGGGAGGCGGTACCTGGGTGGCTCAGTCAGTTGAGAGTCTGACCATTGATTTCAGCTCAGGTCATGATCCCAGGGTTGTGGGATGGAGCCCCACATCCAGCTCCAGGCTAAGCACATAGAACCTGCTCAGGATTCTCTTCTCTCTCTCCCTCTGCCCCTACCCCCTGCTCACTCTCTTTTGCTCTCTCTCTCTGTCAAATAAAAAAATTTTAAGAAAAAGAAAAAGAAACCCCTTCCAGTGAAATGTTTTTTTTTTTTAATACAAGCATTTTCTGGTTAACACAAAGGTTTTATCAGAAAATGAGTCAAGAATACTTCACTCCCCAATCTACCCATTAGCCCAAATTTAAATGTAATTATCTAAGATTTAAAACAGAAAAAAATAAGGCACTTTTGGATATTTCTAACAATCCGAATAGAAACGTTCAGCATGCATTTCCACAGCTGATGATTTACACTGCCTGCCAGGCACATCCCACCTTGTGGTGACAGAGAGGGTTGTAGGCCAACCTTCCTGGGGTTGGAAGGCCCCTTGGCTTCCTTGGTGGTAGGCCAACCTTCCTTGGTCCTAGCACAAGAAGCCACAGGGCCTCAGAGAGAAACAGAGACAGAGACAGAATGAGTAAGGAGTAGCAGTTTCCCCAAGAAGTCCTGCTATAATTTTCCTGTATCCATCCAATAACCACCAGCCCTCCCCTACACATAAGTTTGAATGGGTCTTTTGTCCTTAAAATCAAATTTACTTAGCTTAGGACAGTTGTGACAAAGGCTGCCCTCAAGATGAATTGGATGGGAAAGGATGGAGAATCTGTCTGGTCACAAGTCCTAGGGGAAACTGCCACACCAGCCAAGTTTGTCTAGCATGCTTTAATCTCCCCAAGCTCACCTACTTCTTAGCCACTCGCCCTCACGGGTGGCCTACACTCCCACAGTGACCTTTGCTTCTGAAAGGTCCTAACTGCCATATTCTTCTTAGGTTCCTTTTTGGAACATTCTCCAAGCTTCAAAATTACTGTTACAAGTTTCTTGGGTAGGTATTAAGATTATCTGACCAAGCTAACTCATCCTAACTTGAGTAATCCCCAGAGAATTAAAAGTTATACCCAGAGATGTCTCAGTCAGTTAAGCTTGGACTTCAGCTCAGTTCATGACCTCACGGTTTGTGGGTTCAAGCCCCCACGTGGGGCTCTGTGCTGACAGCTCAGGGCCTGGAGCCTGCTTCAGATTCTGTGTCTCCCTCTCTCTCTGCCCCTCCCCCATGCATGCTCTGTTTGTCTCTCTCTCTCAAAAATGAATAAACATTAAAAAAAAAAGTTATACCCAGAGAATTCATAAGATCTTATGAACCAAAAAAAAGCTCTGGTTTGTGGGTTTTTAAAATATTTTTTAATAATTATTTATTTTTTGAGAGACAGAGAGAGAGACAGAGCACGAGCAGGGCAAGGGCAGAGAGAGAGGGAGACACAGAATCTGAAGCAGGCTCCTGGCTCTGAGCTGTCGACACAGAGCCCAAGGCAGGACTCAAACTCATGAACCATGAGATCATGATCTGAACTGAAGTCAAATGTTTAACTGACTGAGGCACCCAGGTGCCCTGGTTTGTGAGTTTTATGCCAGAAATGTTTCAGGAGCCCAAGAATGGAGTGTCCTGGGTCATGTGCTCACCCCTGGTCAGTAAGCAGAGGACACAGGAGCATGGGGCCCACAGGGCAGGCCAAGGTGGACAGTTTTATTTTTTTTTTTTTAATTTTTTTTTAATGTTTATTTATTTTTGAGACAGAGAGAGACAGAGCATGAATGGGAGAGGGTCAGAGAGAGAGGGAGACACAGAATCCGAAACAGGCTCCAGGCTCTGAGCGGTCAGCACAGAGCCCAACGTGGGGCTCAAACTCATGGACTGCGAGATCTTGACCTGAGCCGAAGTCGGACACTTAACCGACTGAGCCACCCAGGTGCCCCATTTTATTTTATTTTTAAAGTAATCTCTACATCCAATGTGGGACTCAACTCATGACCCCAAGATCAAGAGTTGCATACTCTACCTGCTGAACCAGCCAGGCATCCCACAGCAGACAATTTTAGAAGGGGATATGAGCTGTTGCAATAATTGCTATCTCTTTTATATGGTTCTTGTGTTAATCTGCTCCAGCTGCCATAACAAAATGCCATAGACTATGTAGCTTAAATAATAGAAATTAGTTTTCTCATAGTTGTGGAAGTTGGGAAGCCCAAGTTAAAAGTGCTGGTCAGTTTAGTTTCTGGTGAGAGCTCTCTTCTTGGCTTACAAATGACTGCCTTCTCTCTGTGTCCTCACATGAGGAAGAGAAAGCTCTGGTCTGTCCTCCTCTTTTTATAAGGGCACCACCCCCACTGGATTAGGGATCTACCTTCATGAACTCACTTAAATTTTATTACCCCTTCACAGGCTCTATCTCCAAATATAGTCACATTAGGGGTTAGGTCATCAACATATGAATTAGAGGGGGGAGAACAGAAACATTTAGTCCATAACATTCCACCCTTGGCCCCCCAAAATTCATGTCCTTCTCACATGCAAATACATGCCCTCCATTCCAACAGCACTCCCCCCCAAGTCTTAACTCATTCCAGCATCACCTCTAAAGTCTAAAGTCCACAGTGTCATCCAAATAGCATCTAAATCAGATATGAGTGACACTTGAGGAGGTTTGATTCATCCTGAGGCAGAATTCCTCTCCTGATGTAAACCTGTGAAACCAGACAAGTTATGTGATCCCAAAATACAATGGCCGGTGGGACAGGCATAGAACAGACATTCTCATTCCAAAAGAAAGAACCGGGAAAGAAGGAAAGGGTGATGAATCCCAAGTAAGTCTAAAACCTAGCAAGACAAATTCCATTAGCTCTTAAGGTTTAAGAATAATCCTCTTTGGCTTGATGCACTGCCCTCCAGGGTCACTGGGGTGACAGTGTCACCCTCAAGACTCTGCAGGCAGCCCCACCCCATCAGCTCTCTGCTGAGGGCCCCCATCATGGCTCTTTTCAAGGACTCTGCCCTCTGAAACCAAAGAGGAAATAGCCTTGCTCCTGGGTCTGGGGTGGGAGTAGTAGCCCTAGTGATCTATAAATCACCTTCAGGATTATTCTTCCCTTTTCTTGAAGGATAACCCATATTAGCAGCCTTCCTTCATTCTCAGTTTCTAGAAGCTGTCAGTGTTTCTGATGGCATAATCCCATCTCTGTTTCTGGCTTCTGCTGAGATGGCTGATTAGATCCATGGTTCACACCACATTAATCTCCTTATCAAAGGGTTGCTTAGCCATTCCCTTTGGGTTCTTTTCAGAACACCTTCTTCATTTTTGCAGTGTGGGTAGGCTGAGAATTTTCCAAATCTTTAAGTTCTGGTTTTATTTTTGCTTAAAGATTCCTTCTTCAACAAATTTCTCTCCTTTCATCTTTTAGTACTTTGCTCAGAAATCCCCCTCTGCTAAATATCTGATTTCATCACTCACAAGTTCAACCTTCCACAGAACAGTATTTAACACTATTTAACACAGTTGAGCCAAGTTCTTTGCCACTTTGTAAAGATGTAAAGGATCATCTTCCTCCAGTTTCCTACAATCCATTCCTCATTTCTACTTGAGACTTCACCAGAATGACCTTTGACATCCATATCTCTACCAACATTCTGTTCATGATCATTGTTGTGTTCCCTAAGAAGATGGAAGTTTTCTCTCCAGTTCTCTTTCTTTCTGAGCCTTCACTGCCTTTAACATCCGTCTTTATAGCATGCACCTCAAACTCCTCCAGCCTCCACTCATTCCCTAGTTCCACAGCTGCTTCCCCATTTTTAAGTATTTATTACAGCAGCACCCCACTTCATGGTACCAAAATCTGTATCTGTCAGGGTCCTCCAAGCAATCAGAACCCATAAGACATGTACCTATACAGAGATTTATTATAAGGAATTGGTTCAAACGATCATGGAGGCTGACAAGTCCCAAGAGGTTCAGTCAGCAAGCTGGATACAGAAGAGTCAGTGCTGTAGTTCTGGTTCAACTACTGGTGCACTCAAGATCCAAGAAGAATCGATGTTTCAGATTAAGCCCAATGTTTCAGATTAAGTCCAAAGGCAGGAAAAAACTGATGTCCTCAGCTCAGAGGCAATCAGGGGAGAGGAGTTCCCTCTTCCTCAGCTTTTTAAATTTTATTCAGGCCTTCAACTGAATTATGAGCTCCACATTAGGGAGGGCAATCTGCTTTACTCAGTCTACCAGTTCAAATGTTCACCTCACAGACACATCCAGAATAATGTTTAACCAAATGTCTGGGCACGCTGTGACCCAGTCAAGTTGACACATATAATAAAGCATCACAGTTCTCAACCTCATAAATCACCCCTAGATTTGTAAGTACACATTGAAATGCCCTGGGGAACTTTAAAAACATCCCATACTCTGGTCCCACCCCCAAAATTCTTATGTAGCTGGTCTGAGGTGCAGCTCTTGGGAGTTTTAAAAGCTCCTGGGGCACTCTAACATGCAGTCAAGGTGGCCAGATGAGGGACTTCTGCAAGCAAACTTAGTGGGGCAGAGAAGCCACTCTGGAGTGCTTTCTGTGACTCACCCCACAGCTACTACCAACTATCAACTAAGAGTCTCTTCATCCAGTTAGTTGAGGGCCCTTTTTTCACTGCTAGCTGTAATAGCAAAGCAATCTGACAATATAGGTGTTAAGTACACACATGGTAAAACTGATATGGCTTATAATTTATGTGCTTTTGATTCCGTGCACTTTTTATCATTTAGCTGATTTTTCATAATTACTACTTTTTCGTCTGGGTTGGGGGGCACGCCACCCTTCATTTTCCCCAGGGCTGTGCCCACAGCCAGAAAAGGAGGGGTGACTTGACCAAAGGACCTGCTGGGAGGGCCTCGGGCGACCACTGCTGTCCCTGTGCCCCACCCGGGTCTGGGTCCTGGAGATTGGCTTCCTGTGGCGTGGGGAGGAGGAACAGGCTGGGAGAATGATGGGGGAGAAACACTCCTCTCCACCCTAGCTGAAGAAGAGACTAAGGCCTAGGTGCGGGTGGAGTCACCAGATAGGATTCTGTATATTTAGATAGTAGTTCTGGTCCTTTCCTCCTAATGCTAAGAGCGAGGAGTGACACTTTGCTCTTCTCTAAGGGACAGAAATTCTTCCTCACTCTGCCATGGGGTAAATAAGGCAAACCAAAATGGCAATTCACTGTCTGGGTGAGATGTCATACAGTATTTGCTCAATGTCAATCCAGAAAGAGTAAAAGTACACAGAAATGTTTTGAACGGGAAACAAGGGCTACGTTATCTTGCTCCGGCTTTTGTCATGAAGGAGAACCATGCAAAAACTCTCCACTCCTTAAAAGATGCTAATCTCTTCAAGAGAATTACTGATAACTTGAAAAACCGTGAAACCAACCTTGCCAAGCCCCCCTCGATGCAAACAGTCTCAGTTTGGGAAGATGGACGGTAGTGATAGTCGTACAACAATGTGAATGTACTGAATGCCACGGAACTCTACACTTCAACATGGTTTAAATGGTGTAAAAAAAAAAAAAAAGTTCCACATTAAAAAACAAAGGCATCCCACATTGAGAACTCACACCATCTTTAAATATGTAATACCAAAACAAAACCCCTGAAGGTTTTACTGTCTTAATCAGAAGTTCCGGGTTCACATACATTACAGGAGGCAGGAAACGGGATGGCAGAGAGATCAGGTCTAGGCAACCGCCAACCAGTACCCACGCTTCCGAAAAGCCTCGTGGTTCTCAAGATGGCAAAGACCTAGTGAAGGTTTTGCTTAGTTGAGCTGGGGTTCTGGTGGCAGAGAAGCAACGCCCGGGAAGGGAGGAAGACCGGGAGAAATCTTCCTCCTGCAGCCAACGAGAAGAGGCCGGGCCGCCCACCAGGGTCGGACAGCCGCCCCCTCCGGGAGCTGCCACCCAGCTCCCCTGCCTGCCCTCGCCCTCGGCCTGCGGGGTCGCCGCAGAGCCCGCGCTGCAGAGAGAGCGTCCGGCCCGCGCGGGCCACCCGGGGCCGCGCTCCGAACTCCCAGGGCCTCCTGCGGCTGCTTCGCCCGCCTCCCTCCCGCTCGCCCGGCTTCCAGGTTCAATAAGGATTACATCATGGAGCAAGTATGCGGGGCAGCCTGAGAATCAAAGCCGTCACAATCAGAGGCTGGTTAACTGTAATGTTGCTGAAACACATCCTTCCCACCCCCTCCTCTCTCCCCTCTCCCCACCCCAGCCCTCTGCTTTTCGTACTATTAAGCATAGTATTATTGGGGAGAGGAAAATCTGATCAAAACTGTCGACCGCCAACGGCAGATTTTCTATGGATTCTATAAAGGCCACCTTAACGATTTCCCTAATTAATGGATGACATCTTTGGCTGAAGGAGAGGCGATGGATTCGACTCCGTCTTCGTCTTTGTTACCCTTCTAATTAACTTTCGTAGGTCACCCAGGTCTCCCAAACCTAAAAAGTGAAGAGGCCCATTGTGCGAGGAGCAGTAAACTTACTTTTTCTGCTGGGGTACTTAAAAGGGAGAACGATTATAAGCCGAGAAAAATAACTCCATTTAAAAGCTTTGTGGCTGCAGAGAATGCATAGGTCCCTCCCTCAGAAAATAATTGAAACACCTTTTATACCAATATTTCTATGCATAATAAAAACAAATTAGCAAAATGCATCTAAATTCAGCAGCACTTTCAAATTACCTTTTTTGGAATGCAAGCCTCTGCAAGTCAACAAAAGGAGTGGGGTTTAGAGAGAAAATTGCAACAGCTACCAGCCTTTATGCAGGGCAAGTGCAGGACAGGGCCAAGGGCTCTCTGATACCTCTGAGTCACCTCCCTCAGGAAATGCTCCTGCCCAGGCTGGGGGGGAGGGGGGTCGGAGAGGGAGACCCAAAGCCTGTGGGCAAAAGGGCAGATCTTTTTCTGGATAGGAAGGATCTTTGGGTCTTCAGAGATATGTTAATGATCTTCGTGAAAAACGGAAACCAAGGTGGTGGAAAAGCCGAAAAGCAAGATGAAACCCCACTGTGATCAGCGAAATTGACAAATCAGAACAATTTTTTTTTAAGTAAGACATATACCTGTTGGAATTTTAGCATTGGTGGATTTGCCACACTATGCAGATGAGTTGTATCTGCTGCTCTGGTTCCCTGGCATCTCTGGCCAAGCAGAGGAGACATTGAGGGAAGAGGAGGTAGGTGTTCAGCCTAAAATGGAACTAAGTTGGAAGCTCCTTTAAAGGAGAACTTTATTTGGGAATGCAAGTTGGTACAGCCACTCTGGAAAACAGGATGGAGGTTCCTCAAAAAACTAAAATTAGAACTACCCTAGGAACGACCCAGCAATTGCACTACTAGGCATTTATCCAAGGGATACAGGTGTCCTGTTTCAAAGGGACACATGCACCCCAATGTTTATAGCAGCACTATCAACAATAGCCAAAGTATGGAGAGAACCCAATGTCCATCAATGGATGAATGAATAAAGAAGATGTGGTATACATATACAATGGAGTATTACTTGGCAATCAAAAAGAATGAAATCTTGCCATTTGCAACTATGTGGATGGAACTGGAGGGTTTTATGCTAAGCCAAATTAGTCAGTCAGAGAAAGACAAATATCATATGACTTCACTCATATGAGGACTTTAAGAGAAAAAACAGATGAACATAAGGGAAAGGAAACAAAAATAATATAAAAACAGGGAGGGGGACAAAACAGAAGAGACTTTTAAATATGGAGAACAAACAGAGGGTTACTGGAGAGGTTGTGGGGGGGATGGGCTAAATGGGTAAGGGGCACTAAGGAATCTACTCCTGAAATCACTGTTGCACTATATGCTAACTAATTTGGATGTAAATTAAATTTTTTTTTAATTAAAAAAAGAAAGGAGAGCTTTACTGAAAGGGGACTCTGCTGAGATATCTTACAAGGGAATGAGATTCCTAACCCAAGGACAATAGCAGCAGTGACTTTAGCATTGTTTCTGATTATAAACAGAACCAGAGCTAATTATAGAAAAGTACAAAGACTTTAAATACTGTCAATATTTTAAATGTTTTAATGTTTATTTTATTTTTGAGAGACAGAGCATGAGTGAGGGAGACGCAGAGAGATAGAGACATAGAAGCTGCAGCAGGCTCCAGGCTCTGAGCTGTCACCACAGAGCCCAAGGTGGGGGGGGCTCGAACTCATGAACTGTGAGATCATGACCTGAGCTGAAGTCCGACGCTTAACCGACTGAGCCACCCAGGCACCCATAAATACTGTAATATTTTAATCCTATCTTTCCATTCTTTTTCTACACACACTCAAATTTTTACACGGTTGAGATTTGTATCCTGTTTTGTTCCTTTAGTACCATATAATGAGCATTTTTCTGTGTTATTAAAAATGGGAACAAGATCCTTTTGGAGTCCTGCCCACACACCTAGACAGAAGGTGCAGGGAGCACCTTTATGCCCTCTCTTCTGGAAGAGACTCGCCACTCGTGGGACAACCAGTGCTCTGATGCATTGCTGTGGAAGTGTAAGTTGCTGCAATCCCTCTGGAAGAGAGGGCAGTTTGACATCATTATCAAAATTACAAAGACATATGTCCTTGTATACAGCAATTCCTCTGTAGGACTTTTCCCTAAGGTACACTTGAACATGTGCAAAATGACATATGTATACAGTTATTCTTTGAAGCACTGCTTATAATAGGTTGAAAGCAATCTAAATGTCCATCACTTGGGGACTGGTTAAAGAAATATGGTACATCCATTCAGTGGAATATTACACAGCCATAAAAAAAGATGAGGACGCTCATTGCACAAATTGGAATGGTCTCCAAAGTAGCCCGATGGGTAAAAAACAAACAATGACAAAAAGGAGCAGAATAGTGTATACAGTATGCTGCTATTTTTAGGGAAAGGCGTGGTTGGAATACTCCTAAAGATTTTCTTCTAGTAGTAGTTGTCTTGGGAAAAGAGAACTGAGTGGGTAAGGAGCAATTGTGGGAAAGAGACATCACCATAACTTTTGAATTTATACTGTGTGAATATATTGCCTGTTCAAAAAAAATAAATACATAAGTTTTAAAATTTAAAAAGGGTAAGATTGCCATTTTCCAATCTGCTCTGTGCACATCTTTGTGCAATTCAAGGGTAGCCCAGTCTTTTTTTTTTTTTTTTTTTTAATGCCTTCCCTTTCATCTCTGCCATTATACTTCCAGGGATTTTTTTTTTTTTAAGATTTTATTTTTAAATAATCTCTGCACACAACGTGGGGCTTGAACTCACAGCCCGGAGATCAAGACATTCATATTCCACCAACTGAGACAACCACGCACCCCAGGGGTAGCCCAGTCTTAAAAGCTTCCTGTTCACTTCCACAAACTAAATAGCTTATTTTAGACTTCTCAAAGTCTGCCTAGTTTAAAAGACCCCTAAAATGGAAGGTACACAGTCACTTTCTCTTTGAAATATTTAAATGCTTTTTTAATGAAAACAGAATACTGCATTCTGTGATTTAATTGTTCAAAATTAAAATTCAACAAACTATGAAGTCTGTATAAATAAAACATTCACAAGCTTCATTAGCACGTGCATCAGGACAAATGCTTTGAGGCTCAGGATTGTGGAAATATTTCCTAACATTTGAGATGTGCCAAGAAAGAGATAAAGAAATCAAATAAGATCTTGTATTACACAAAATCTTTTGCCCACAAGAGTCTGATTTACTTGTATCAATCAATTTAAGTGATTCATGCTTTATGAGCTATTCTAAGTGATTGAACTAAAACCTGGAGCCAGTATTACTCTCTCCCCACTCCTCAGCCCAATTTGTCAAAATGGCATGGGAAATGATTAAGTTGAACCATATGAAATTAGTGTTGTCAATGATCCAATGGCAGCAATTTCAAGATTTAACCTAATATTTTTCATCATGATGTTGCAGCCGACGGCTACATAACAGAGACATTGTAAGTTGCTCACCTGACATCCATTTCTCCTTTCTTCCCTGTTAGCAGAACTCCTATATAGTTCCCATTCAGGAAGGTAGTAAATCTCACCTCAACTAAATCATACACATGGAATTCCCATTTCTCTTACCTGTGATTGGTTTAGATTTAGGCCTGTGATACAGTTCTAGGCCAATAAGACATAAGAAAAGACAGCTAGATTTCTCTCCCACTGGACATTTTCATTTTCAGGTCCAGATAGACTGCCCAGAATTCCAGCAACCATTTTGCTACCACCAAGGCAGCAAGCATGCAGGTGGGCCCAGGGTAGAAAAACGGAGGGAAGCTGGATCTCCATGATAGTACTGAGTGGTTGTGTTAAACAGCTTTGACCTTGTCCTTCTTGTTACATGAAATGATAATTCTCCTCATTGCTTAAGCCATTTTGAGTTGGTTTTCTATTACATTCTAAACATCAATAGGCCATCCTGGCAAATATTTTTACCACTTTAAGTGATGTGAAGCCCATGTAGTGTCTTGTCTTGTAAAAGCTCCTCAAGTAGTTCTGTTGTGCTCCTCTAGTCAAGATTATTTTATTTTATTTATTTATTTTCAAATTTTACTTATTTATTTTTGAGAGAGCACAAGTGTGGGGGGGCGGTGTAGAGAGAGAGTGGGGGAGACACAGAATCTGAAGCAGGCTCCAGGCTCTAAGCTGAAAGCTCAGCATGGGGCTCAAACTCATGAACCATGAGATCATGACCTGAGCCAAGGTCAGATGCTTAACTGAGCCACTCAGGTGCCCCAGGATTATTCTAAATCATAAAAATAAATGTCTCCTCAATGTCTTTAGTCATTAGAGAAATGCAAATGAAAATCACAATGAGATACCTACCACTTCACACACAGTAGAATGGCTATAGTCAAACAGATGGACAATGACAAGTGTTGGAGATGATGTGAAAAAACTGGAACCCTCATGCATTGCTGATGAAAATGTAAAATTTTGTGGCCACTTTGGAAAACTGGCAGTTCCTCAAAAAGTCCATCATAGAGTTACCATATAACCTGGCAATTCTACTTCTAGACATGTATACAAGGAAATTGAAAATGTTCATCCACACAAAACACACAAGAATGTTCATAGCAGTATTATTTGTAATAGCCAAAAAGGAGAAGCAACACAGATGTCTATCAGCTGATAAATGGATAAATAAAATATGGCATATCCATACAATGGAATATTATTTGGCAATAAGAGTAAATGAAGTACTGATTCATGCTACAGCAGGATGAACCTTGAAAACATTATGCTAAGTGAAAGAAGCCAGACATTAAAGGCTACATAGTGTATGATTTCACTCACATGAAATGTCCAGAACAGAGACAGAAAGTAAACTAGTGGTTTCTGGGGGCTAGTGGGAAGGGAAAATGGGAAATGATTGCTAATGGAAATACACTTTCTTTTGGGGGGTGATAAAAGTGTTCTGGAACTTGAGAAGGTTGGTGCACAACTCTGTGACTATACCAATTATACACCTTTAAAAGGTGAACTTAATGGTATGTCCATTATATCTCAATATTATGAAAAATTAAAAAACTAAATGTGTCTCATAATTATAATTGTTTTAAAAAATTATAGAATTACCATACAACTGAGAGCCAACTTTCAAAAGTACGTATGGCCAATTCTTGAAAAGAAATATGATTTTAAATCTAAATCTGCATTTTTGCAGTTATTAAGCAAAAATGAGTGGAGATTCTATCCTCCAGGAGACTATGAACTTCATGAGGGCAGGATCCTCATCTGTGTCTCAGTGTCAACATGTCCAGATGGACTACACATGTTATAGAAAAAGTGAGTGAATGGATCTTGATGCATTTTCTCATGAGCAATTCTGGGTTCAGTCCCTAAAATAGGCCTCTGTTAACTTACCTACAAAATGAGGCTAAAGCAGTAACTATCTTATGGATGTATGTGAGGATTAAATGAGATAAGAGAACTAAAATTTTGCAAAGTCCTGGGACATAATAAGAGTCAATAAGAGGTACTTATTGGGGTACCTGGGTGGCTCAGTTGGTTGAGCATCCAACTTCAGCTCAGGTCATGCTCTCACAGCTCCTGAGTTCGAGTTCCACATTGGGCTCTGTGCTGACAGCTCAGAGCCTGGAACCTGCTTCAGATTCTGTGTCTCCCTCTCTCTCTGCTCCTCCCCCACTTGCCCTCTGTCTCTCTCTCTCTCTCAAATATAAATAAACATTTAAAAAAAGATTAAGAAAATAAGAGGTAGTTTTTGCTGTTTTGTTATTACTATTATTGTATTTTTGGACGCTATATCCACTCATCACAAGAGATAGAAATTTCTTACCAGTTGGCATGAGCAAATCTTGAGTAATCATTTTTCTTTTCTTTTATTTTTTTAAGATTTTATTTTCAAGTAATCTGTACACCCAACATGGGGCTTAAACCCACAACCCCAAGATCAAGAGTTGCACACTCCACCAACCGAGCCAACCAGGTGACCCGCGTTATTATTTTTCAAATATGTATTTGTTCTTGTTACAAAATTAAATAAGACATTAGTGACTTTCAGATTCAGAAATAAAAAATAATTAGGAATTCAGATTCAGCAATCATAAGATTTTACGGGTCTAGAAGTACATGAAAAAAATCTAAAATCTAATAGATTTGCAGTCCTAAAAATGACTGAAACATCTACTTTTTCAGCTGTTCCATTAAGTTTATGGAACCAAAGGCCTTTTAGTTAACTGGTCAACTTTCAGCCTATGTTACAAGTGTTTTAATTGTCTCCTTACCTCCTCTTTCCACTTATCAATTTATAACACACACCTTATTTGAGTGCAGTATTTTTCACTTTGCCTACAGTTTAACATATACTGACACTGATAGGCTACAAACTGAGCTAACGATTGTTTGGGGGTAGGTAGGGGTTTGCTAGGGCCAAACTTCTGTCCTCCCATCTCCCATCTTTCTGGGGAAAGCTTAGTTAAGTGATTTACACAGCATCACACAACCTGTTAATGGGACTTTGAAAGGAAAGCCCAGGACAAGCTGCTCTTTTTTTCTGCTGCTACAAGACCCCTCCATCACATAACACATGACAAACGATGGACAAACGGCAAAATATCTCCCACTGGCCAAGATATCAAACGTTATGAGACAGGACAAGCATGGAGAAAATGAGTAGGGCACAGTTTTCAAGTGCATTCTTCCAGGTTTCAATCCAGGTTTCGATCATTTATCTGGTCACAAGTTTCCATTAGATCAATACGCTTCATTAGTCTTCCTGTTTGCTCTTGTGAGAAAAATACAAGGGCCAGGGAAAAGTCGAGAAGAGATGAGCAAGTCTGTGATTTGCTAGAGAGATTAGAAAATCTTGTTAGGATCAGTTCTATGTATTCACACCAACTCTCTAACCATCCCTCACCTCACCCCACAAAAACAGAACAGAGAGAAGGATGGAAATAAAAGAGTCTTCTAATACCAAGCATTAATAGGATTAGATATCACCAAACTGGGCCAGAAATAATGGATGGCAACCTCACCGTTGTACACCACCCCTAGTATCAATTCCTTTTTCTTTGTTCTCAACATGAGTGAGACCCACCCACAAGGGGGAAGATTTCCTCCCAGTGTGAAGAGACTTCCTAACAACTAAGAAAGTTGGATGTTTTCTCTGCTGAAAGGTTACATCTTGTTTATGGGTTGGGTTCTCTATTTTAAAAGTTCCTGGGAAGAGGGGCCCTGCAGAGATGCATTATTCCCCATTCCCCCCAATTTAATCCCCTCATTCAATCCACGTTTTCTTTTCCTGTCCCCCTTCACCCTGTCTTATTCTTCTCTTCCCTTCTGTCTTCCTGTTTTGCACCTCCATTTTATTTCTCTCAACTCTCCTCCCCTTCTCTTTTCGCACATCAGTCTGTAGTAGTATATTTAATGTTTTTCGGCAAAGTGACAAAGTCTTCATTCTGAAATTCTAAAGTCTTCATTCTGAATTTTGCTTTGCCGAGTGAAAGGTCGATCTGTTTACTGTTAAGAACTACAGGTGGTCCAGCATCCCTTCTTATAGCCACCTGACAAACAAGGAGGCTGTAGGTCTATCTAGAGATATTTTACACAGCTTAATTTAGTATACATGCAATTTATGTATACGGATACATTAAAGAATTTTCTGGATCTGTGCAGGGGCCTTTGAAGTCTCTTCTGCATGTTAATTTCTCTACTAATCCAGATGCCACTGCTCTTTGTGATATTTCAGAGAGGTCACTGAGCACCATCCTTATAACTTTCCAGGGAAGAACAATGGAATGCCAGCACAGAACTTTTTTTTTTTTATTGCCTAACCTTTTAGTATTCTTTTTCCCCTTTCAAGAAAAGCCAGTCAAGTCCTAGGAGGTCTTACCAATAATACTAATTCCTCTCTAGCTCAGCCAGTAGTTACCCTCTGCAGAGAAACTTAAGAATGTATCTGTGTTCACAGATTTCCTGTTTTATGTGATTACTCCCCAGAAGGAACTACCTTGAGCCCCTCTGCTTCTAAACTGATCTTTCTGGGCTTTCCATATTTATGCAGTTCAAAGAGTCATAGCTTTTACAAATGAACTTGCCTCTTGATTTGGGATTCTAAGAGTTCTTACTACAGGTAGCCTACACGTAGACTGTAGGGATTTGAAAGAGGTAACAAATGTTAGAGGCCACTATATATCTCAAAAACAAAATACCAGCTTAAATTAAAAGCTGGAAAAAAATGTTAGTTGTAGCAAAACAGTTTTAAAATGTGATAATACAATGAAAAGTTCATAAGTTCTGGAGGATTGAGCTCAAATATTAAAAATTTCCACACAAATTTATCAAATTATCTTAATGTGTTACCAGTTGGCAAATTTCAGTTTTGCTAGCATAAAAGTAAGTTTTTTGACACCGAAATATCTTATTTGGAAATGGTGTTATAGTGTTTAAAATCTTAGTCTTAAACCCTGTGCGTCGGGAAAACCCATTTGTGTTTTAAAAAAATCCTCGGCAGCTCTTCCTACCCACAGGTCCTGTCCCTGTGCTTTAATAAAATCACCTTTTGCACGCGTGCGCGTGCGCGCGCGCACACACACACACACACACACACAAAATCCTCAAGGTATTTTAGGTTCTTGTTCTGTAAAATAATTTTAAAGATAATTTTGCTCCTAGTATAAAGTTGTGTTTGTTGTAGAAACTTTGAAAGAAGACAGAAGAATATAAAGAAGACAATAATTGATAATTCCACCCTCCAGATAACCACTATTCATATTTTCTTCCAGTCTCTTGACTGCACATCTATCTTGAAATTCCTTTAAAAAAATTTTTTTTAATGTTTACTTTTTGAGAGAGAGAGAGAGAGAGAGAGAGAGAGCATGAGTAGGGGAGGGGCAGAGAGACAGGGAGACACAGAATCTGAAGTAGGCTCCAGGCTCTGAGCTGTCAGCACAGAGCCCAGACGCGGGGCTCAAACTCATGAACTGAACCGTGAGATCAGGACCTGAGCCAAAGTCAGATGCTCAACTGACTGAGCCACCTAGGCGTCCCTCTTGAAATCCTTTTTTTAAACTTTTCATTGTTTCGTTTTCTGCAATAATGCTTCATGCTGGGGCAGAGTCCAATTTTTCATGATAGAAAGGGAAAACGAGAGAGAAACCAAGAAAGAAGAACAGAGAGGCTGCAAGATTCTCTTGCCTCCTTTCCTCCTGATGGCTGACACCATTCCCCTACTCCTTCCTCCCCAGAGGCATTCCCCAAAATCAGATAGGACAAAAAAAGCTTTTCCAAACCTGAAAAGCATTATAAACTAGCTTAATGTTATTCACTGTGAAGAAAGTATCAACATTCTATATGTGGATAGCTAGGTAATTCGTGGATTTAAAATTTTTGATTGTCATCTGTTTCTAGACTTCTAAGAAACCATGAATGTGCAGAAGAACCAGGAAGAGGAGAAAAAGAATCTTTTTAATCACCTGAAAATACCCTCTAGATTCTAACACAGGGACGATCATTATTCTGATCCCCCTGCAATGTTGTTCTCTTCTCAGTTTGGGTTTCTTTATATTTTTATAAGGTACTTACTGAATTTTGGCAAATTTGAGTAAATAATATACTTTTCCAAGATAGTTTGCATCATTATGGCCTACAACTTGAGGCAATTAAGTGTGACCTCCTTTTCCTGTAATTTTACATGGAAGAGCACTTTTGCCACAACCTGTAGCACCTATAGTAAGCATTATAAGCCTATAGTAAGCACTAGACTGAGAAAATGGAAGTCTGTCAGCTTCCTAAGAAAATGCCCAGTGTCACCTTAAACCTATTTGCATTGGAGCATGACATTATTGTGTCCCTTGATTGTGCTATCATTTCATCATGAGAAATTATCCCTCTGGCTTCTGTTTCCAGCATTTTGGTGGATTAGATGCTGTAATGGTTAATTTTATGTGGCAGCTTGGCTAGGCTATGGTGCCCAGTATTTGGTCAAACACCAGTCTAGATATTGCTATGAAGGAATTTCTTATAAGTGGTTAAAGCAGATTTTGAGTAAAGCAGATTACCCTCCGTAATATGGGTGGGCCTCATCCACTTGGTTGAAGGCCTTAAGAGAAAAGAGAAAAGTCCCTGAAGAGGAAGGAATTTTGCCTTCCGACCTGCCTTTGGACTCCATACTGCAACAGTGACTCTTGCTGGAATTTCCAGGCTGCCGGCCTGCCCCGTGGATTTTGGACTTGCAGCCCCCACAATCTTAAAATCTTAAAATCTTTCTCTCTTACTGTATCTCTTTTACACAATCTCTTTAGATGAAGAACCCTGACTAATACAGATACCCTGAATGACAATCCCAACAAAAATTCTTTTGAAGTTTCTTCCTTTCTTTTATTTCCTTAGGCAATCTCTATGCCCATTGTGGGGTTTGAACCCATGACTCGGAGATCCAGAGTCACATGCTCTACAGACTGTGCCAGCCAGACGCCCCTTGATTAAAATATTTTTTTTTACTTTTAATGTTCTCTGTTTATTTTTGAGAGAGAGAGCTAACAGGGAAGGGGCAGAGAGAGAGGGAGAGAGAATCCCAAACAGGCTCTACACTGTCAGCACAGAGCCGGATGCAGAGCTCAAACCCATGAACTGTGAGATCATGACCTGAGCTGAGATTTAGTAGGACACTTAACCAACTGATCCACCAAGGCACCCCTAAAATATTATTAAAACATACTTTTAGGGGTGCCTGTCTTGCTCAGTCCGTGGAACCTGCAACTCTTGATCTCAGAGTTGTGAGTTTAAGCCCCACGCAGAGCATAAAGATTACTTCAAAAAAATTTTTTTAATAACAAAAACAACAATAAAAAAAAACCCCATCTTTTAAAATGCATCAACAAACCAGCACAAATGGGAGGGATTTTCAGATCCCAAAAAGTAAATAAAAACAGGAATCCTGGTAGGTACGCAAGTTCCAAAGCCAGGTTTCACCCTGAGAGTTTCTGTCAGATTCTGGAGACCTGAATCTCAACTCTGAGATAATGCTCAGGGAATGACCAAGCTAGGGAACCTGTTAGAAGAATCCTTGCATTAGACTGAAAACATAAGGGGCTATATCCTCAGCATAAAGATAAATTTAGAAATTTACTCAAAGAGGGGTGCCACAGCAAGGACATTTGCTATCTTATGGTTGATGCTGAGAAGACAGATGAAAGAAAGAAAGAAAGAAAGAAAGAAAGAAAGAAAGAAAGAAAGAAAGAAAGAAAACTTTTCTAAAAATTAGGAAGCACAGCTAGTCTAATAATGGAATATTTCAAAATGAAAGGATCCCAAGTTGGTAGTACAACCAGGTGACTTGACTAGAAAGAGCAAATGCAAATCTTCCCTGCACAAATTCACCTTCAAGTTTGGCCTCTAAGAGCCCCCAGAGAGAAAGCACCACGACAATGAGAAGCTCAAAGGACAGAAACATCCCAAAGCCTAGGAAGAAACATGAAGGAAAAATCAGAAGAAGCAAGCAGGGGACACCAGAAGCAGTCTCTCACAGACATCAAATATTGACATTATTAGTGACCAAATATAAATTGTATATAGTTAATGAAATAAAAAAGGAGCTTGTAAATATTAGCAAGGAACAAGAGATGGTAAGGAACATCCAAGCAGATCTGAAATGGAACCAAACAGTACTTCAAGAAATGAAAAATAAAATGATTACTTTTTAAAATGAGGGTCTTAAATAGCCGCTTAGCCCCAGTAGAAAAGATAATTGCTGGACTGGAAAATGTATTTTTTTAAGTTTATTTATTTAATTTTGAGAGAGAGAGAGCACGTGCATATGAGTGTGCCCTGAGATGGGGTGGAGCAGAGAGAGAGGGAGAGAGAGAGAATGAATCCCAAGTAGGCTGTCAGCACAGAGCCTGACTTGGGACACAAACTCACAAACTGTGAGGTCATGACCTGAGCCAAGATCAACAGTCAGATGCTTAACTGACTGAGCCACTCAAGTGCCCCTGGAAAAATTACATATTCCAGGGGTGCTTTCTGGCTCAGTTGGTTGAGTGCTGGACTTTAGCTAAGGTCATTATCCCCTGGTTCCGGAGTTCAAGCCCCACATCTGGCTCTAAGCTGACAGCTCAGACCCTGTAGCCTGCTTTAGATTCTGTGCCTCCCTCTCTCTCTCTGTCCCTCTCCCACTCACACTCTGTCTATCTCTCTCAAAAATAAATAAACATTAAAAAAAATTTTAACACATTTTCCAAAATACAAACCAGAAAGAGACAAAAGTTATGAAAGATATGTTAAGAGTTCTATAATTCCTTATGAGAGTTCATGAAGGAAATAATAGAGCAAAGAGAGGACAACTTCCAAAGAGATAATAGCTGGGAATTTTGTTAAAGATGCCGGAGTTCAGATACAGAAGCCAAATGTATCCCAAGCAGGATAAATAAATCAACATGTAGAGCTATGACTGTAAATGCAGAGCTCCAAAGGCAAGGGGAAACTTTAAAAATAGAGAAGAAACACAAGTCATGTGCAAATGTGTTTTTTAACAGCAGCAAAAACAAACAAAAACCAAAGATAGTGGAATCATATCATCAATGTGCTGAGAGAAAATAACTTCAAATCAAGAATTTTATCCCCAGTGAAATACCTAAGAATGAGTGTAAGAAGTAAATATTTTCGGGGCGCCTGCGTGGCTCAGTCGGTTGAGCGGCCGACTTCAGCTCAGGTCATGATCTTGCGGTCCGTGAGTTCGAGCCCCACGTCGGGCTCTGTGCTGACAGCTGAGAGCCTGGAGCCTGTTTCAGATTCTGTGTCTCCCTCTCTCTGACCCTCCCCTGTTCAGGCTTTGTCTCTCCCTGTCTCAAAAATAAATAAAAACGTTTAAAAAAATTAAAAAAAAAAAGAAGTAAATATTTTCAGTCAACCAAAAATCCAGAGATTTTAACACCAACAGACCTGCACTAAAGAAAATGATAAAGGATGTGCTTCTGAAGGAAGGAAATAGACGGCAAATATATAGGTAAATCTGTGGGTAAATCTAAATAAATTTGATTGTATTAACAATAATATCTAGTCAGGGTTGGGGGGGGGGAGGGTTAAGCTAGAACTGGACTCCAGAACTAGAAAGGGATAACATGAAAAGATTTCTAAGTTCTAAGGTTCTCATATTGTTCACAAGGAGGAAAGGTATTGATTAACTGTGTTAAGTGAAAATATTAAAACCACCAAAAAAATAGATATTCAAAAAATATAACTTCCAAACAGGAACAAGGGGGAAACTGTACTAAGGAGGAACATCCTCAATTGATACAAAAGAAGTAAAAATGAAAGGAGCAGAAATAGAAATATAAAGCACCAAAAATATGGTAGTAATAAATCCAAGTATATTAGTATGTACAATAATATAAATGTACTAAAGACTCCAGTTAAATGGCAAAGATTGTCAGAATGAATTTTTAAAAAAAACCAGTTATATACTGTTTAACAAGAGATTTTTAAAACATAAATACAAGAAAGTTTGAAAGTCAAAGGATGGAAAACGAAATATTAACAGAAGCAAGCTAGTATGCCTAAATTAATATCAGAGAAAATAAACCACAGCCAAAGCATTACTAGAAATAAAATTAGCTGCTGCTGAATTCACCACAAGATATGCCAATTCTACACTCATATCTCACATGCACCAACAATCATATACTTTTCTTTAATATCAGGAAAAATGCAAAGTTATTGCTATCACCACTCTTATTCAATATTGTATTTGAAATCCTAAACCATATAAGTATGACAAAAACAGAAAATAAATCATAGATTTAAGGATCTAAAAAGAAAGATAAAAAAGGAAGATATAATATTTGCACATGATATTATTGGCCACATAGAAAACTCAAAAGAAACTACAGGTAAATTAGGGACATCTGGGTAGTTTGGTCAGTTGACCCTCTGACCTGTGATTTCAGCTCAGCTCATGATCCCAGGATCGTGGGATGGAGCCCCATGTCAAACCCTGCAAGGAGCCCCACGTCAGGCTTTGGACTGAGTGTGGAGCCTGCTTAAGATTCTCTCTCTCCCTCTGCCACTCTCCCCTGCCACTCTCTCTCTCAAATAAAAAAAATTAAAAATTAAAAAAAAGAAACTGTAGGTAAATTATTAGAATTCATAAGAGAGTGTTTTCAATCACTATACATTTCTGTAGAGCAAAAACAATCAATATGATTTTAAAAGAATGCCATTATAAGAGCAAAAATATATAATAAATCTAGGTACAAATGTAACTAAAGCTGTGTACCTCATTGAGAGAGAAAAAGTATACCTTTCGAAAAAACATTAAAGAAGACTTAAATAAATGGAGAAACACCAAGTTGTTAGTAGGAAGCTTCAGTAGCATGAAGATGTCAGTTCTCCCATGTTGACTAAATCCAATTCCAATGAAAAACCCCAACAATATTGTTTATGGAACCTGACAAGCTAATTCTAAAATTGAAATGAAAGAGGAAAGGATCCAAAATTGTCAAGACTCCCTAAGAAAAAAAGTTTAAGGTCAGGAGAATTGCCTTCCCAGATATCAAGACTTACTATGTAAGCTATAGCAAGAAAGTGGGATACCAGGAAAGTGCCAGACAAAGGCTCCAAAGGAATATGATAGAGAACATGGAAACAAATCAATGCACATATAGAGATTTGCTTTAATAATATAGTGGGCACTAGAGATAAATAGAAGATTCAGTCAATGCTACTAGCAAAACATATTAAACAACTTTGAAAAAACAAAATTGGAACCCTATCTCACACCATATGCAAAAATCAATTCCAGTTGGATTAAAGACATAGATGTGGAAGGAAAAATTATAAAACTTTTAGAAAACAACTTAGGAGAATGCCATTATAACCTCAGGGAAAGCTTTCTAAAACAAGACACAAAATTATCTACTTATAAAGGAAATACTGATAAATTCTACCACATAAAATTAAAATTTTAGTTCATCAAAGACATTAGGAGAGTGAAAAGACAGTAACTAAAGGTGAGAAAATATTTGTCATACATTTAATCAAGACAAAGGATTATTATCCAAAAGATTTTTTAAAGCTCCTATGAATGAAGAGAAAAACAACCCAATGGGAAAACAGCAAAAGTCACAAACATATTTCATAAAAGAGAAAATATAAATGGCCCACAGACACCTGAAAAATACTCAACCCTATTAGTAATCAGAGAAATGCAAATTAAAACTACAAACAGGTATTTCTTCCATAGGCATAACAAAAATTTTAAAATAAGTCAATAATAAATATTGACAAATGATAATTCTTATCACCTCCTGGTAGGAGTGTAAATTAATACAGCTGTTAAGGGAAACAGTTTGATAGTATCTAGTAAAATTGAATAAGAAAGCAATTCTATACCTGGTTTTAAATACTAGATAAACTCTGGCATATGCGTACCAGGAAGCATGCACAAGAGATACATATAGCAGCATTTACTATAATTAAAAAAGAAAGAAAGAATAGAGAGAGAGATAGAGAGGGTAAGTAAATGAAGGACCTGAATGTCTCTTGTCTGTTCATAGCAGTGAGGACCAATGGCTTGTGGCATGCTCACACAGTGGAGTACTATACAACAAAGAGAGTGAAGAAACCACATTGTACGAATGTACCACAATTAATTAATTAACTAACTAAACAAACAAACAGCATTGGGAGAAAAAAACACATCACCGCAGACTGTATAATGTATACTTCTGTTTTTTTTTTTTTTTTAATTTTTTTTTTCAATGTTTATTTATTTTTGGAACAGAGAGAGACAGAGTATGAATGGGGGAGGGGCAGAGAGAGAGGGAGACACAGAATCGGAAACAGGCTCCAGGCTCTGAGCCATCAGCCCAGAGCCCGACGCGGGGCTCGAACTCACGGACCGCGAGATCGTGACCTGGCTGAAGTCGGACGCTTAACCGACTGCGCCACCCAGGCGCCCCTGTATACTTCTGTTTATATAAAGTTTGTTTTAATTTTTTTAATGGTTATTTATTTTTGAGAGAGAGCGCATGCGAGTGGAGGAGGGGCAAACAGTGAGCGGGACAGAGGATCTGATGCAGGCTCTGTGCTGATAGCAGACCACCCCTCCCCCCTCCATGAGGGGCTCAAACTCACAAACCTATCCATGAGATCATGGCCTGAGCCGAAGTCAGATGCTTAACCAACTGAGCCATTCAGGTGCCCCTGTTTATATACAGTTTTTCAAAAGCAAAACTTCACACTATATTATTTAGGGATACATACATGAGTAGTAAACTTATAAAGAAAGTAAACAATTGAGCAAAACACAATTCAAGGTGGCAATGACTTCTGGTATGTGTTGGTGGGGGAAGACATGCAATCACAAAGAGGGCACAAAGGAGTCTACTTACAGATACTACTGAGATTCTATTTCTAAATACAGCTGCTAGGATATGAGCATTTATTTCATTCCATTCTTTAAATTGTACAGATACATTCATATACTATTTTATATGTATGATACACTTCACAATCAAATGACGGCCATTTTATTTCTAGAATCTTGGCTAACATAGCAAAGCTTAACCTTGTTGGACCCTGGTTTTCCCTCTTCAAGAAAAAGCCATTAGAAAATGCTATTCTTTTGTTTATTTAAAGCTAGTCTACTCCTAGATAGAGGGCTCCTTCATTTTGGCTCATGACTACCGTATTCTAGGTCCAGTGCTGTACTGGCCCCTGCTCTGCCATTATCAGAAGGCAGATTTCTGTATTTTTCTGACATCCTAAGACTGAGGGTACCAAGATCAGCATCCTTCCCCTCCAGCAGTGTTTCCTCAGCCAGCAAGTATAAGAGAAAAAAATGAAGTTTAATTATAATCAGATCTCCAGGAGCTCTTTTCCTCTAATGATGTTCACATCAAATGATACTAAAATAATTCTTTCTGAAAGACAGAGAGTAATTCAAGGCCTTCAAAGCTAACCAGAGTGAGTAATGGAAAAGGCCTAATGCCAGTACATCACCCCTTTCGTGGGTGGACCTTATTAAAATCACCTTGTGTCTCCCTCTCTAAAGAACTTCTTCTGTAAAGTAGAAATTATAAACAATCATGCTGGGTGTTCTTAGAAACTGTGGTCGTAAGCTTTCCATTAATAGATAGTAGAGCCTGTCATCAGTTCTGTCTAAACCTACACATTGATGTTGGAAGTTTTACCACTCTGATTCATACTCATATTTTCTTTTTTCTTCCTAAGAATGCAACATCTCAATCTTTCCACCCTCGCTCAACCTTTGCTGGCATGGACACATGCCTCATTGTCACACTTGCCAATAAAAGTTAAATACCATATATATTTGGGTAGGCTTTAATAACTTTCATAATAAGCAAAAGGTCCTATCATTTACTTGATGTGAACTTGCCAAGGCATCAAAAAACTAAAAGAAAGCATACTGAGAATTGGTGGAAGAAAAATGTTGATCCCCCAATTTATCTTTTGGAAATTCAAAATACACAATGGAGTAACAGCTGTTCTAGATTTCCACCAGAGATTAGCAGACAAATTATTATTGAAATTCAAAGTTGTGACATCTTTAGATAAATATTTGCACAGCCTCTGATTCAACAGAAATCTGGAAGGGTTCACAGTCCGGCCCAGAATGGATCATTTTAACACTGCAGCTTCACACCGTAGTTAGAAAGGAGCCCAGGTTGGATTCTACTAGCTGGTCCCTCTGCTGCTGTTGCTTCCTGATGCCAGTGTCTAGGTCTCTCTGCCTCCAGCCATGTGTCAGCCCATCCTTGAAGGCTTTCTTCACCCCTGTCATTAGCCTGCCACAAATTGAGTACCTGCCATCAGAGCTCCCTTCTACTGTGCCCGTCTAGAGGAGTGCCAATACCATGGCCTGATGCCTTTGGAGGGTCTCTATAGTAAAGCCTAGCTGTTGAAGACTTCAATTTGCCAGCCTTAGAGAACACAAGTGCCTGTGATCCAAGAGCAGAAGTATTTCTCATAAAATAAAAACCTTGTAATATAATCTGTGAGCACATGCTCCAAGCCCTCCATGGAACAAATGGCTCCCCTTCCACCTGCACTTGGTCCCTCCTCCCCGTTGATTCACTTGGCAAGCCGGTCCTCCAAGAAGAATGTGGCCTTTGCACTCACCACAAGGACTGGGGTGTCTTGTATGCAACCATTGCCTACCCAGCTTACAACAGAGGCTTGTGGGCTGGAGAATGTATCGCATTTTATTGTTAATGGAATTTCCTGCCCCTCTCAGTGTCACTTAAAGAGTCCTCTGCACTCATTCTCCCATCTTGAAAGGAGAGAAACAAGAGGAGATGAACTGCTGGTCTCTCCATACTTGGTCTTCAGACCGTGACCATATTAATCCTACAACTTTTAATTACCGCAACTTCTGATAGGGTGTGTCTACAAAGTAATTAGATATCTTTTTCCATATGTTACACAGGCAATTCCATCGCATAACCTTACAGAAGGTGGCCACGCCTTTCTTTGGGGCCCCTATCTAGGCCTGCCCCTCCCCGACCTGCTAATTGATTCAGGAGTCAGCCTTCCCAATTGTGTGCAAATTGAGAGCAAACTCTCTTTTGTCTCCGCCTTGCTAGGAACAAAGTAGTTGCTCAATAAATATCTGATGAATGGGCCCACCTCCAGAGGTCTAGAATCCTTAGCGGGCTTCTCTTTCCTCTTCTCCTACACTTTTCCCCACTGGGTGGTGCCAACCCTCACCTGGGTCCGGGTCCCCGTCACCCCAACCGCGTTCCTCGGCCGCTTCCAGGCCTCCCGCAGGGATCTAAGCTCCCACCTGGTGGAAGGTAGGTGCGTCAGGAGGGCGCGACGGGTGTCCGGACGGGTGGGGGTGCAGCGGAGGCGGGGACAGGGACGCGGTAGCAGCACCCGGTCCCTTTCGGATCCCCTCCGCTCCCCCATATCCCTCTCCCGCCAGCACCCCCCTCACCCCTATGCTGCAAGAATGCGGCGCAGGAGCGAGTGGAGAATCTTTGGCTGCGGCCCCCTCCCCCGCCTTATAAAAAAGAAATTGACTTTTGTTTGGAGTTTGTGAAAAGTGGGGCTCGGGGCCCAGTCAATGGGGCGCCCCGCAGCGCTGGCTGAGTGGAGCTAGCGCGAACCGCTCAGCCGCGGCCCCAATTAATCCGCCCTTTGTGCGGCCCGCCCGGCCGCCCCCGCCGCAGCAGCACCAGCGGCCCATTGTTCGCCTCGCCGGGCCGCGGGATTTACCCTTTTCAAACAGCCGGTTTTGTCCTGGGCAGTTCGAGCGGAAGTTTCTCACTGACAATTTGCCCCAAATAGATAGATTTGTCAGAAACGACCTTCGGGAAGGAAGCAAAAAGCCACCGGCCTGAAGGTTGGGCCGGAGACGGGGACTCGCCGCCCTCCGCGCCCCCGGCCCGGGCGGCCCCGAAGCCTCGCGGGGGACCCCAGCCCCGTGCACCTGCTGAGCCAGACACTCCGCGGACCCGACCTCCGTTTACCCATCTGTAAAATGGGACAGCTTGGCGCTGGCAAGCCGTAAGTCCAGAGCTCTGGGTCAATTCGCGTGGACAACATTCATTTCCTTTCTCTCTCTTCACTTCCTTTTGTAAAACTCTAAAGCAAAATACCTGACGAGGCCTCGGCGACATTGCGAAAGGGCCTTGAAGGTGGGTCAGGGTAACACGTTCCGGATGGTGCACGTGCTGTTTTCTCTTCTGCCCTCCGGCTCCTCCTTAACAAAGATGTCATCCGTGCTAAATCACAGGTGGTGCCTTTGTAAAACCGGCTATTGTCCCCTCATAAGTCAAGATATAAAACGCTTTGTACTGAATGGCCCGTGATCTGGAGCTCTCAACTTGGGAGTCGGGCTGTTAGATTTTTTTTTTTTCCCACCCACCAGAGCCGCTCTTCTCCCAAATGACCTCACTTATTAAGCAAAATCGAAATGGGGGGAGGGGGGAACCCAACAGGCTGTTGATGAAAAGAATAGTTACTGATTTCTTCACACTTAATGGCAAGTATGAGTCTTTTAAAATACAGCCTCATAGCAAACAGATCTGTGAATTTTAAGCAGACTGAATTGTATTAATCAGTTGATGGGTTTGTTCATTTTCTATCACTAGAGGAGAAATAACGAAGGTTGGGACCCCACGGCGGCTATTTCTTCTGTACTCAAGTAATCTCTTTCTTTAGTCCAGAAAATTTCCTGCTAGTTGCACATGAGAGAAAAATTGAAACAAAAAAAAAAATCTGGTTTTTGTTTATCCATCAGGTGAATACACAATTCAGCATCATACAGAGGAAACCCTAGGTGGTCTTTAACAAGATTTCAGTGGCTAAGAGCTACAATTTAGAGAAGATGACAATACATACACAGTGTCAATAGTATTTAAACAAACATCCCAGACAACAGAATAATGGTTATTAACTATGATGCTTTGGGCTTCTGACTAATTTCCCATGCCTGTCTGCAGCCAAAACAGCTGCAGGGTTTTCCCCCTTTAAAACTGTTTATGTGCATCATTTTAAAAATTGCATTTAACAGCCACATCCTTCAGAACAGTCCCTCTGTGTGGAATAGAAGTGAATGGCTTAGTAAGAATGATGAAGCCAGTAGCAAGAATGTCTTTCATGCCAAAAGGACTCTAACCATTCTGCTAGAAACCTACTCGTTCAAAAGCTTCTACACCTCTCTGAAATGTGGACAGCTGTCTGATGTTGTATGCCCTGCGGTATGGGTTGACGTGTCTAAATAAAGGGAGTTCTTTTACCCTGCTCACACTTGCAGAAGTGTTTTCAAAATTGATTAAATTGTGCAACTGTACTAACGTGTCCCCCTCCTGGGGTTTGAGAATGTGAAAGAAATCAAAAGAGAAGGTAAGATTTAGCTTGCATGATTCCTTTCTCACTTCCAGACAAATATTAAGTTTTTAAAAATATTTTAGTGACCAGGACTTTAAAATGAATGCATTCCTTGTATACTCCAAACATGCAACCCAATCATGATTTAGCTAATGCAACTGGAAATTGATATATTTAGGGATCCAAGTATGTGCGGTTATGAACACTTGGGTAATTACATATTATCTTAGCTAATCATTAATGCATGGACTAAAGTTGAATTTACTTCCACTGTTTTCATTGCTGTTAATATTTATGAAGCATCCACTTTGCACTAAAAGTTGGTCAAAACATATCTAGGAACCTCAGCCTTCAAAAAAAAAAAGGCACCCAAATATTTGTGTCTTGTCTATAGCGAGATACGTATATGTTGTATGTGACGTATGTATTTGAAATATCTCATTATTCAGTCTGATAGAAACACTAGATTTCAAATCACTGTTTCATCCACTCCAAAATTATGTCAATTATACCTGAAATTTTAAAAACTGGGAGAAATGTCTGCAACCTACCTCCTGAGTTGTGAACTGCTTTACCTGAAAGGCCAAATCCTCCCCCTCCCAGCAGGCAATCATCTTATGCCCTGAAGCATGAGATCTGATTACCCCTATCATCATCTTAGCTTGCATAGATACAGATGTTATTAACGGCTGTAGTTTATCCAACCCTTTTTAAAAACGCAGCTGCAGCATTTGACTTGGGGACCTCCTGTGAATCCCACTGGTTGACTCTGTCTTGCACAAAGCACGTGGGGTTTGGGGGAGGGAGAAGAGAGGGGGAGGTTTGTTTTGTTTTGGAGGGGTTTTTTTTTTTTTTTTTTTTGAATCAGACTTCCCTAAATAGCCACTCGGCATCTTTGTAAGTGATGTGAATTCTGAAATTACTTACAAGAATAGGAGGACAACAGGGTACTGTGTGAACTAGATCATTTGGAAACAAAGCATACTAGAATGTATGCTTCTCACTGCATTGGCAGAGATCAAATATGTGATTCTGATATACGTATTCATGGAATAAAAAATCGTAGCGTATTCTCAAATATGTTAGCCACATTTAAACGGGCTACCCCGTTTTACATAACAATTGTTTCTACTAGTGTTGAAACAGTAATCTGGATAAAGCAGGTCCCTGCTGTGGAGGGAATAGAGGGATGTTTTTTAAATCTGAAAGGCCCAGATTAGCAATCTACTCTGATCAAATTTAGTAATTAATCGTTCATTCTAATCATTGACTTTTTCTCAGCAGCTACAATTAGTATCTCTAAGTAGTTCCTCTTGTAGCCCACATCATTCTCTACAAAACAGAAAAAGACCTGACAAATTTTCTCTCCCTTGGAACACAGCAAATTTTAAGTACTGGCAGGGAAAGAATTTGAAGAAAAACTTAGGAAGTGGAGGAGTTTGAAGTTCTAGAAACACTGAACTATTGCTTCAAGATGCACAAAACTCTTCTCTTAATTCTGATTACTTCACTTGTAAGTGAAGCGAAATTGCCTCAATTGGGGTTCTAGAAACCCTTCTGGGAAATAGGAGGTAGCTTAATGCAGTGGAATTAATATTTCAAAGAGCATCAGATTATCTGGGTCTGACTCCTAGCTCTCCATTCACTAGCTACCCTAAAAATGGTGCCGTTTTCTCCATTAACTGTTGCTAGACTCCGCTTCAAGAGTTCTGGGTTCTGGTGATGGCCTCTGCCTCTAGGTGAGTGACCTAGGACAAGCTTTGTCTCTAAGGATCTCAGTTTTCTTATCTATGAAATGATGGAATTAGATGAATACTAATCTCGAGGGTCCCTTCTGATTTATGTGCTCTGTCATTCTGGGTTAAATGGAAACCGAGTCAGACTATGTAATTTACAGGAAATTAAGAGGTTGAAGAAGGCTTGGTGGCTAATCTCTCCCTGGATGTAGTCTGCTTTCTCGTCTCTCTAGCTAGTCATTCTTTTGTGTTAGTAAGCTGAATGATTACCTTTATTCCTTCCCAAGGTTTGGAGGTCTAGAGGACCTGTCTGTCTCTACCTACTCCCTACTCTCCCAATTGCTGGGGCAGAGCAAAGGCAAGCCTCTCGCTTCACACCTCATCTTTCATGAGGCAGGGTCACTCACGCATTCCACATTTATAAGAACCACTATGTGCCAAGGCACTAGGACTGACAATCCGAAGATTAATCAGATAGTCTCTGTCTCAAGAAGCTCCCTGGCCTTTGGAGAGCTGAACATCTCTCATGTCTCCCATAAACTTTTTATTCTTGCTATTAGGAAATAAGAAACTGGCAGCTTTGTCTCTGTTGACCCATCTTCCTGGGGGGAGAGAAGGAGACCACATTATTTTCCTGCTCCTATGTTTCTGGTAACATCTTTGGTTGTTTTTGTTTTAAATACATCTCTAATGAGTTTTCTTTGAGGGAGGGAGCCCAGGTCCCAAATAAAGCAATTTGACATGAGAGCTATGACAAATTCTTCTGGCACCAAGACAGGATATAAGTGAATAAATAATTTTATGTAGGAAATAAAGTAAGGGATAAGGGAAAGAAAGATGTTTCTATTTGATTATTCCTGGGGCAAGAAGAATATCTTACTCTAATCCTCAGCCTGAATTTCTTTGGCTGCTGTGGTTCCAGGGGAGGGAGGGTGTGAATGAATGTAGAGACAATGTTATTTGCTAAGGGGGAAAAAAAGAGAAGCCTGTCACACAGCGCATTTTCTTAATCCTGTTACTGTTAACAGTGTTCATCTTCCTAACTGGTAGGGAGCAGAGAGACAACTCATAGTGAACACAGTCCTGGAAAGTGTGAACAAAAAACTCCACAACTCAGCACCAGTTGGGTTCTAGAGCACCTGTCTCTATTCTGGATTGTTCTCAGTGTCTTTTCTGAGTAGAATTAGACAAGATGCAAGCAACTTGTAGAGAGGCCCACAGCAGAATCAGGAGCAAGCTTGACGAGATGGTTTCTTTCATTCTCTCACTTAGCAAGCCCTCACTGAGCACCTATTTTGCGCTGGACAATCTGCTCCATGACCCGTTTTCTCTCTCATGCCCCATCCACTGGGGAAGCAACAACCAACCATAGGTTGAATTATGATTTGAAAATCAACTCTCTCCTCATGTAAACAAACAAACACATAAATAAAACGTGTGGTGGACCATCTTTTGGAGAAAGAATGTCAAACCTCAGCCAAGCTTAGCGGGTAGATTTCCCCGGACATTTCCTGGCTCTGTGTATTTCTCAACTCTGCTAGTCAGTGAAGTGAAGGGCATTTTAAAGCAATGAATCTCCACAGGTAGAATGACCTCTGAGAGGGCATTGATCATTGGTTGGGGAAGAGGTGTCTCTGTTCCACACCAACTTCAGCTCTGTTTGCTAATAGAAAAGTTTTTTCTTTCTCCCTTGCTGTTTTAATTTAGAAGAATGGATAAGGGAGCTGGAGAAAATGGCACCATTTTTAGGAACGCTAGTGAATGGAGAGCTAGGAGTCAGACCCACATAATCTGATGCTGGAAGGGTGCCTTGCACCCCTGACTCTCTCTCTCATACCATTTAGTTGACCTGACTCTACTTTCCTTTTTAAGTGGATGGGAAGGGGCATTAGTAGGGAGAGTGAGCTATAAGACAGTTTTCAGAGGCAGTAGATTCCCGTAACACAAGACCAGCTTTCCAGGCATCCCCTCACAGGCTATTTCACTCCATGCTGGTTTAGGGTCCCTTGTATATTTTTCCAGAATGTTCTGTGTTTTAGTCCAAGCCAATGCATTTAGCACCTTTTATGTGTCTGCTCTCCCTGTAGCCTCCTTGAGAAAGAGATCAGGTCCTTAATCTCCAACACATAATGGGTGCTCAGTATGTGATGAATGGAGTGATGATTGATGGATGGACAGAGAGACCCTAGATTCCATGGTCCTTCTCGTGATCTTATTTCTTACCTCCTGGGCCAAAGTAAAAATGTTCTGTGATAAAAGATGCCTTCGTTGTGTTTTTGACTTTGATTTTGGTGGAGAGCCCCACACTCACAAGAAGCTAAAGAGGAAGTTAGGGGCTATCTTTAGACCTGGTCAGAAGGGCTTCAGAATCTCTGGGGATGTGGCTCCACTCCCTCCCCAAGACAACTGCTTATAAACTCATCAGAGACCGTGTCTCTGTTAAAATGCATTTCTGAGATAGGTGGCATTTGCCCCTTAGCAATCATTTCCCCTCCTGGATTTTTCCCTTCAGGAAAAATCTCTGAAAGTTAAGGTTGAACAGGGTATAATCATTTACAGGCAATTGGAGCCCAGAGAGGTCTAGTCTCTTGCCCAAGGTTACACAGCTAGTTGGGACAGAGGCTGAACCCCCACATCCTGGCTACCAGAAGTTAGCCTTCTTGTGCCTCCTGGGGCTTCTTGGGAAATCTGCAGACTTTCCTCCTTTATTCACCTAACATTTATGTAGCACCTAGTGTGATTCAGGCTGCACCTACTGTGATTCAAGCTGCAGCGCATTGATAGGAAGATGGAAAGTAACAGTCTGTCTTGCGGAGACTTTCTTCTATGAGCTGCACCCAGGAGAGTCCCAAGTTTCTACACCTTAGATCCGAGGGCCCTGTGGCCTGCAACACCTTTGAATGAGCAGAAGCCTGCACGCACTTCGGCTTTAGGCTCCCCTTGGACCTGGTGGGCGGCAAGCGCCCCAGCCCCTCCCGCCTACTCTGGATCTTGTAGCTGCTGTTGCCACTGAACCAATCATGCCAGAAAGTCATCATGATGATTTCAGAACTGCATTGTGATTTATGCAAAGCGCGCCGATAATTACAGCCGGGCGCACAGAACACAGGACGAACATGCTGCGGGTGTGTGCGCGCGTGTTGTGCCTTTTGCCAGGACTGGATGATGATGGTGGTGGTGGTGGTGGTGGTGGTGTGTGTGTGTGTGTGTGTGTGCGCGCGCGCGCGCGCGCGCCCACGTTTCTATTCACTGGACTCCTGGATACCCTGCTTGATTAGGGACTGGTGACAGGAAAAAGAGGGAGACATTCCCATTTTGATTTTGAGACAATTTGATGAGCCTCGGGAGTATTTTCCAGAAGTTTTTATGCCTACAAATGAGCCAGCAGGGCAAGAATGTCGGGGAATAGAGGAAGAGGTAGTTTGGACCCTTCGAGAGCCATAGTCCTACCTCCAAGCGACCCCTCCCAAAAAGCAGTTTCTAGGTCGCCTTCTTGCCACAGAATCCTAAGGCTTTGCCCCAGGGACAGGCCCAGGTCTAGTCTTTGACATTGGACTTCATCTTCGCCTGAGATGCAGTACTGTACTTGGATCTTGTTCTTTGTCCTTAACGAAGCGCCCCACTCTGCGTCCACATGATAGTGACGGTGGTGGCGGCGGCTGCAGAGGCAGCGGCGGCGGGACAAGTGGGTCCCTGGCGGGAGCCAGAACCCCAGGCTCCAAAACCGAGCATCGGACAATAACTGTGTTTCTCAAACGACGCCTGGAAATCACTTCCCTTTCTGGGCGCGGAGTTAAAGTTTGTACCATTTCGCGTGCGTGGCCAGTACGCTGCCCAATTTGGCTGTCAAAAATTTTAATTTCTTTTCCATTCTCCTCAAAAATACCCTCAGGTTTATGGTTTAGTCCCACGATTCCCTAATCTCGTCCCAATAAAAAAAAAAAAAAAAAAAAAAAGCCAAGGAGGGTTAATTTGGGAAATAGTCGTCCCCTGTCTTGCTTTTTCCGGGTGTCCCCAGCTCCCGAGCCCCGGAGGCTGTACGACCCTGGCAAGGACGCAGACTCTCGTGCGTGTGGGGTGCGCAGGCCGGGGGTCCAGGCCCCGCAAAGGCTGCTGCGGAAAGTTGCAGTCACGTGCTGCGGCTTCCTGCAGGAGCGCACAGCCTGTGCCCGGGAGACGCCGGGCGGAGGAGCTGCTGCGCCCTCCGAGGGCTCGGGGGACGCAAGCATTCACACACACAAACTCTGATCGAAAGCCCGGGTTGACCCTGAGTCTGAAGAAAGTGCAGTTGGGGGAAGGCAGGCAGAATTTCGGAGAGCGGGTCTCAGTTCTCCTCCCCCACCCCACCCCCCACCAGCAAAAGCGCCGCGGAGGGCGGGAGAGCAGGAGGTGTGACCCCTGACCCCTAGCCGGCCCACGCCCGCAGGACCGGCGGGCAAGCTCTTGTTCGACAAGTTCAAGCTGCTGGGAGAGCTTAAATAAGAATTAATCTCTTGGAGATTGGGGATCACCTCTCCCTAGGCGTGCGCTCTCCCAGAGCGGCGCAGGGACCAGGGCGTGAGAGAGCACTGCAGTCGGGGGGGGGGGGGGGGGAGGCAGGCGGGAGGACTGGGGGTGTAAGGCGGAAGAAGCTCCCCAGAATCCCTGGAAGCTACTCGGCAAGGGGGGGGCCAGCGAAGCCTGCTAGGGTAAGTTCTGTCCTGCAGCCGCTCCAGTGCAGATAATGGAGGCGACAGGAGCCTCGCTGTGCTCCGGATCGGCTTTGCTTTGGGAAGCGGGCGCACCCTCCCCAAGGCTGGTGCCCAAGCGGACCCCGCGAAGGCCGCAGGAACGCCGAGCCTTTAGCAGACTCCATCCCAGGCCCCAAGTCCGCACACAGCGTCCTCAGCTACAACTTTCTGTAGATAGTTGCAAAATGAATAATTACTCACCTCGGACCAGATCCAAGTTTTACCCAACAGAAAGGGCACGGGACCAAGAATGAACCAACTCACATGGCCATATCCGGTGCGCACAATCACACAAACACACAGCCACCCAGTTTCTTCCACGAATCTGTCTGGCGCTCTGGAGAGAAGGGGGAAAGCGTTTTGAGAATGCTCCATTTCCCCTCCCCTTCCCCTTGCCATGAAATATAATAATTCATTTTTATTACAAGAGCAGCACCGTCCTCACCATCACGCACGCACAGAGCCACACTCCCATATTCACACTCTAACTCGGCAGCTCCGACAGCGCCTGCATTTTCTTTGGGAGCCGCTTGGAGGTTCATTAATATCATTAGCATTTAACCCCCTCCCTCTTCCCATCCCCTCCCCGCACATGGCTGACGTCAGACCCCGCCAGGAGTTGGGGGAAAAGCTAAGTGGGCCAGGGACGCCCTATTCCCCTCCCCGCGGCTGCCTGTCAGAGCGCTTCTGGAGATATTACAGGGGACCCAGCCCGCAGCGACAAGCACAAAGTCACGGGGTAATGAACTTCGGGGACCCTTTGCCGCTCAGTGCGCGGCTCTCCCCGGAAACTGGGACCCGGCTGCCTGTTCCCTCGGAAGACTTCCCAGCAATCTAGTTTCCCACTCCGCTCTCTGGTTTGGGCAGCGCCGAGCCCATCTGCCTGAGACTGCGGTTGTGTTTTCCTTCTTTCCTTAAAAGAGCAGCGGTCTGTAGAGATCTGGCCACACTCTGCATGCCTAATGTAGAAGGAGAAATTGAAGACTGAGAGACAGGGATGGGGAAAGAGTGGGATCTTGTCCTTTTTGCTCCGTAGGAAGACCATTTTCGTGTCTCCGTCTCTGCCCTTCACTATTCCTCTCTCGCTGTCCTCCTCCCTTCTTCCTCGATCTGCCCGTCCGTCTCTCCGTTTGTCTGTCCATGCGTGTGTCCATACCAAGCAACATTCCCAGCAGCTGCGGTTTTGCAAGAGCCGGGAAGAAACTTGAGGATGCTTAAATTCCCACTGTGGAACGAATTCTGAGCGCCCAGGGAGCAGCGCAGCGCGCAACCGACACCCACCTGTCCGGCCCGAGAGCCTGCAGGCTGGAGGGCGGCTGGAGAGCTGCGGCGCCCGGCGGCGAGGCGGGCGCTGCCGGCCGGGACTCGGGCAGCGCCCACCAACCGCTCCGCCCCGGGACAGCCAGCATGAGCAAGCCGGCCGGATCAACAAGTGGGTACCTTTCGGGCCGCCGCGGGGCTCAGGCGCGCAGCCTGGGGTGGGCGGGAGAGGAGTCCGGGGATATCCTGCCCGGAACGCTGCGGCTCCGAGCCCGGGAAAGGGACTCCGGCGGCGTGTGCGCTTTGGCCCAGCTGCTTGTAGCCAGACCAACCAGATTAATCCTGGAGCCGGGTAGGTCTCGTTACCTCTGGATTGCTTGATTTTTCACCCCCCCCCCCCCCCCCCGGTTTGGTGGGAAGGTTGAGACCCATGCAGCCCGCCAGTCCCGCGAGTCGCATCCGCTTAGAGACCAGGTGCGGGGAAAGGGGAGGGGGGGAGTGTCGACGGGGGGCGGGAACTAGGCCGCAGCTCCAGGCTGCAGCACAATAACACGCTCGCTCAAAACTCCGAGCTCCAGCGCGCAAAAGCAACTCTGCGCAAAGCGGATTTGAAAGGAATGCTTTGCACCCCGTTTCTAGTTATTTCAAATAATCCTGCAAACTGGGAAGCAGAAACAATTTAAAAGTCACATTTTCCTTAATCCTAAATCCGCGTAGGTCATAACTGGGGAATTTAAAGTATGGCGAACCGCTCTAGCAAAGAGGGGACCAAATCCCTAATCCCAAGGATTTTTCGAGCGGGAGCTCGGCAGAGGCAGGAGTGTGCGGCCTGTTCCCTTCGCGCGCTTCTCTCCTCCCTCAAACTTGCCTAGCTGGTAGCTCCCCGTCAGAATGTCGAGCCGTGGCTGATCTCTAACCAACCCCAGACGCCAGAGTGGGGGGCTCCGTGTCTGTGTGTGTGAGGGCATCTGCTCTCCCGGTGCCTGCGGAACCCGAGAATGTGGAGGCCCGAGCCGGCGCTGGGCGGGCGTTGTCGCAAGGCTCGGATCTCCCGGGGGGCATTTCAGTTCCCGCCTTCCGGTGGCCCAGGGCTGCCTTTTCCGGGGCCCAAGACTGGAGGTAGCCCCCCGCCGCAGTCGCTACGTCCCGGAGATCTCCCGCCGCCCTTGTTGTCTTTGCCTATAGCATTTTTGCGGCTCCTTGCTTTCCTCAAACACCCCCTCCCCTCACGCCCTCATTGTCTTGAGTCTTTGAAAGTTGGGAGAATCCAAGATACTTCTGAGAACTGATGATGAAGTCCCACTTAAGTGGCAAGCAATTCACTTTATCTGTTCGCTTTGGTTTGGGTGTTACCGTTTTAAAAATGCAAGTGAAGTGAACGTGAACAATAAAGAGAAACGGAGAGATGTTTAGAACCAGGGCAGAGGGAAGAGAGCAGGAAACTTTGCCGCCGCACAAATCAGAGCCGACCCTTGCGGAGGCCTGGCGTTTCCAGTTAGCCTCCGGCCTACGCTGGCCCTTGCTGCTCCAATTTCTGGGAAGCGAGGCGGCCTGGCTTTTTGTGGCCCAGGTTCTGGAGTGTGAGGTCCTCCCCTGGAGGGGCAGAAGGCAACCTTTTCTGCAGCATTCCGAGCCTCTAATGCAAAAACAGAAGCCAGCGGGCTTCGGCAGGCCTCCTGGCTACTTCGCCCTGAGACAGGCCCTCGCCTTCTTCCCTAGAAGTAAGGAGCCTCGGACTCGTTCGCCCACTTGGGGTGAGGAGTCGGCGGGGTTGATGCGTGTTGGGGTGGCGGGGGGCGCCTGAAAAGCGAGGCCTCGGAACAGGGGGAAGGGGCAGGCGCCAAGCTCGGTTCGCTGGGGGCCCGCACCCGCGGACTGGCACCTAGGTGAACCGCCCGGACTCAGAAAGAACGGCTGAGTGACACGCTGGGGAAACTTGGGAGCTTTCCAACTTCCCAAGGGCCCGAGTTCGGCCTCGGAAGCCTGAGACCCGGCGCGGGTTCGGCCGCAGCTGTTATAGTTTCTCAGGCCCGCAGGAAGGCGGCCCCCGCCCGCGGCGCCGCTGCATCCCGGCCTTCTCCAGACAGGTGGCGGCAGCCGGGCCCGAGACCTGCGGCCCTCGGGCCCCGGGCGGCAAGGAGGTCGGCGCGCAGCGGGCGAGGTCAGGACCGAGCCGGGCCGCGAGGTCTGCGGCCCCCGCCTCGCTCGGTTTCGCACAGCTGGAGGGCAGAGCGATGTCACCCGGGAGCCCCGCCTGGGTGGTAACAAGACCCCGGCCAGTCACCCCTGCAGCCCAGACTAACTTCTTTCAACAGCCTCTGATGGTAATTACAGTAATCGAAGCTGCCATATATCTTTAGGCAATTATGACACACAAAAAGCCCTGAGGGGACCCCCTGGCGAGGGAAGTTAAGAACGGTTTTCCAGCCTCAGGAAACTCCCGCCTGCCTCACGTCGGAGCTCGCTCGGTTTGCTAAATGAGAGGAGCTTTGCAACGGGGTCAACCAGCTTGTCTCGTGACCCCAAGTCACCTTTACGTGGCTGGGTGGCGGAGTCTGAGGCGCAGACCCGCTATGCCCCGGAATTTTCGCGTCCCTCCCTCCTGTGCCCCGCCCCGGGCGAGTACGCCTGCCTCTAATCTGCCCCAGGAGCCGTGACTCGGAGGTCTGCTCCGTGGCAGGGCCGACCCGCAGCTGTGGAGGCCCCGAGGGGCCGACTGACGAGGAGCCCCGCACCCCGCCCCAGCTGGAGGAGAGTCACCCACCCTGCACTGGTCCTCCCTGCGTCCCATGGGTTTCTCCAGAGATGTGCGTCCCTGTCCTCTGTCTGGATGGGAAGCGGGGGGAAAAGAAAGCCCACCACTGCTCCTCCTGCGCGCTCATCTTGGCATCATCAAAACTGCTACCGGGAAGAAGACAGCTGGGGCGACAAGATTGCTGAACCCCAAACATGGACCCCCGCTCAGCCAGAGGGCGTGTGTCATGCTGGGAACGATGGTTGCAAAATATGGAAACCAAGTTGACTGTTTCTAGCGTGAGTGCGACGCAGCAGAGCTCGCGTCCCCGGTTGCTGGGCGGCTGTGAGTTCCTTTGGGCGCACTGACAGGCCCAAGGGGGTGAGGGACAAGACCCGCTGTGGCGTCGCCTGGAGCTCTCCAGCCCCTTCCTCCCCCCAGCACAACTTCTCCTCCCACCGTACTGGAAAGGGGGCGTCGAGGCGGTGGTCGCCTCGCCGCGCGCCTCCCCCACCGGCCTTTGTCGCCGTCTGAATTCCCATGCTACTCTTTTTGACGGGTCACTGGTGGCTGTATAGGCAGGTGCTATGGCGGGGTTGTAATTACCCAGGCCGAGCTTGGTCGTTCCCGAACCCCCACCCCCACCCTGGCCGCCGGCGCTTTCCCTAAGTCCCTCCTTCCCGGCCCCCAGCAGCTCCTCCTAGGCCTTGGTCAGGGGTTCGCGCCTACCAGGACGCCTCAAAATCCACGAGCAAGTTTCCACTTCTGAGACCTCAGCGGCCCTTCCCGACGTGGGGCCCACGCCTTCTCTATTCCCCTGGCGGGGTTGTTCTGACTCGCTTCTCTGCACCCCAGCCTGATAGCGTTCCCGAACCTGAGCGCCCCAGGGAGCAACTGTCGAGTTTCATCGAGGCGGAGGCATCTCGGCCCCAGACTGGAGGCTTTTGGTCGAGTAGCGACTTGAAAATTTAATGTAAAGAAGTTAATTATTACTATCATTGTTGTTACTACCAAAATGTTAACACTTTAATACTTTGTGGGAGGAAAGATTTCTAAGTCCCTATAAATCTCTTCAGGCTTGTTGGACTCTTGAACCTTAGAGAAAATAGTTCCTTCTCTTCTGAATTTTGGGATACAACCCTCTCTCCCTAACATTCCTCCAACGTCCATGGCCACCCCAGGCTTGAGGAGATTCCAGGGAAAGTTCTCTTAAACCAGGCGACTGTCGAGGCCAATAAGGGTGGAGGACAGTCTAGAGAAACCAGCTACAGGCAGGAAGGGACCCAACCGAGATCTAGTGTGAGGAGACAGGTCTTTGAGGAAGAAGAACTTGGGGAGTGGAGGGAGAAGGGGGTGGCTGTCCCGCGCTAACCTGCTAAGGGATCGCACACGCGTCACTCTCTCTCGTTTGCCCAGCCCGGTCCTAGTTCCTTTGGGGGGAAAATGTTCTTTTCTTAAAAGAAATAATTTCTCAAAAGCGATCCACTAAGCATTTTTTAAAATAGGTAAAGCGAAAGTTGGGCAATTACCACTACCCTTATTATCATTAATAATCCTAGTATTAGCATTACAATAATAATCCTAATAATAACAACCGCCCGGCAGCTCAGAGAAAACTCGATTGCCTTCCAGCTGCCATCCCCGGTTCCAGCCGTGTTTGTTTTTCTTCTTTCCCCTTTTACATTTCAAGTTTGTCTCCTCGCGCGCTAACAACTTTCTCTGTTTAATGCGAGAGCGGGGGAGGGACGCGGCCAAACTTTCCGCGGAGCAGAAAGGCAGCGGCGGCCGTGCTGCCGCCCCGGCCTGCTGTAATCTTTTATTCCAAAATGGGTCTCAGCGATTAGAAGAGACCCAAATACATGTAGCGGTGCATGAATAATGCTCATTGTAGGAAACTGACACTTGCTCAAGGAAAAAAAGTTTGGCTATAAAATCACTTCATTATTTGCTTTTACCGCAGCTTCGGTGCTAATCCCTTCAGAGGTCAGATTGCTTAGCATCTCTCTCTCCCGCTCCCCTTTCCTCCCTCTTCTCCGCCCTCCTCTCCCTCTCGCCCCTTCCCCCCTTCCCTGTCTTTCCTGCGATTTCAGGCCGTATTTTAGATATCCCCTGTAAAGTGTGCGGCGACCGCAGCTCGGGGAAACACTACGGGGTCTACGCCTGCGACGGCTGCTCGGGGTTTTTCAAACGGAGTATCCGAAGGAATAGGACGTATGTCTGCAAGTCTGGAAACCAGGTACCTCGGCCAGGGCTGCACCGCCCGGCTTCCGTCTGCTGCCTCCCCTTTCTTTGTTTGTGCCAAGGCCTCCTCCGAGTTTCCAGGCTGCTGGGGAGAGACCAAGCTCTGACCTCTCCCTTCCTCTCCCTCCTTCCCGCCTCAACGCTCAGAGGCCCTTCCGCGTGGGAAAGGCGGGAAGAGCTAAGGGAAGATACAGAGTTTGCAGGGGAAAATCTGAAATCCCGGCTCCTCCCTACACACACACACACACACACACACACGTCCCACTTTTTGCAATCCTTTGACACACTTTGACACAGGGTATGGCCCACACCCAGTGGCTTTGAAGCCAGAGAAGGGGACCTAAGGAACTTCAGAATCTAAACCACAAGTGCAATCTGGAGAAAGGCTATGTTCTGTTGCCTGCACCCCACCCACATTCCTAGCAGCACCCAAGCTCAGTGACCTGACCACTGCCTGCCATGGTAGAAGGAAAAGGCACAAGGCATCTCAGTCAAGGTTGCCCCCCAAAGTGAGCATGATCATTTGGAACACGGAGGGCTTGCCCTGTGAAGGGCTGTGTCCTTTCAACTTCAGACTAGCAGGACTGCTCTGGTAGTGGTCAGTGGGGCTTCAGCACCCATGTGACTTTAGCTAGGCGGAGTCACAGGAAAGGCAGAGTGCACAGGAAAAGAAGACTCTCAAGGAAGAGGTAAATTGGATCCTCTCCAAGACTCCCATGTCTTCTCTTTCTCTGCTTAGAAGATGTGCCTGGTTGGTTGTGTTTTGGTTTTGAGCAAGCAGAACTGTCTCAGAGAGACAAGGGGGTTAGAGCATGGGCTGAGAGTGAGCCAAAGCTTCCAGAAAGAGCAAGTAGGACCCCCTGACTCAGTTCCCAGCTCAGCAATAGGCTCATTTTAAGGAGATCAGCCTTTTGGCCCCACACTTTGCCTTCTCCTCAGCCAGGCACACAGACCCTCAGCACAGAGCCACCACTTTGACTCCCAAGAAGATCCTGGAGAAAGTATTAGTCAGAAGTCATCCTTTGGTAACCAAAATGGTAAAACATCTTCACTAATTAATATTTATATATGTGTATACATACACAAATATTGTCTGCTGCTAGTGAATTATTCTATTTCTAAAGCTATGTCTGCTCATATTAATTTCCAATAGATTTGGATTATCAACAAAAACATGATGATATTTACATTTGGATAAGTTATTTGGAACTCCAGCCCTGTTACCTGTTTAATTGGGTACACAGCTCTGTATCAGTTTCTAGCTCACCATATGGACACATCACATTATACACATGCAGGGCTGTATCCCTGTAGCCTCGCAGGAATATGAGATTACTGTGGGTCCTCAGATTTGAGCAGGCTTCTACTTAAATTACCTTTTAATTTTATGCAATGCACAGAATTGGGGAATCAAAATCTCAGATGTTATGCCTGATATTTTCAAAGGGGTTGGCTATCAATTCAAACATATTGATGTCAGTCCAAGTCCTTGTAAAGGACTGATAATAGACTCATCAGGCTTGGTGTCCTCTCCTTACAGAGAGAATAAATGGGCTGAGCTCAAGCACTCATCTTTCTCTCAAGCTTCAGATATTTATATACATATGATCTGATTTCAAGACACTCTTAAGAACAAATGAAGGCTTCGATTTTGCATTAGCTTGTTTATCAGAATACTAGGAAGATGACATTTGAGGATAGATATATGACTGCATTTAATAACAAGTTCTCTAAACCTCTTTACATTGAGCTATTACACTGGCCCTCAAAGATGCCCTAAAGAATTCACTTAGAAAGCAAAGATTATTTCCTTTATCTCTTTTATTCTAAGATTAGATAAATAATATTCTAATTTATTGTTAACAGTAATTAAAACGTATGGAAATTATTATGAACCTCTGCCCCACCTTTATTGTAAATATTACCTCAACATATTTTTTTTTAATTTTTTTCAACGTTTATTTATTTTTGGGACAGAGAGAGACAGAGCATGAACGGGGGAGGGGCAGAGAGAGAGGGAGACACAGAATCGGAAACAGGCTCCAGGCTCCGAGCTGTCAGCACGGAGCCCGACGCGGGGCTCGAACTCACAGACCGCGAGATCGTGACCTGGCTGAAGTCGGACGCTTAACCGACTGCGCCACCCAGGCGCCCCAACATACTTTAAATCAGAAGGGTGGGATCTCATAAAAAAGTATATTCAAGTGTGTTATTTTTTCCTAAGGGCTATTTCAGAAAGTGTGCATACTCCAAATTCAGAGTATATGAATTTTCTAGGTTATGAAGCAAAATAAAATGCATTTATTATATTCTCTTTCTTCCCACTGTACATGTAACAGTAGCAAGTCGTATAAACACAGGAGAGCACCAAACTTATTCTGTATTTTTGGTGTATAAAATGCATATGTAGCTGTGACTATATGTATCTATGTATAAGTTCCCTCAGTAATAACACCTAACACTGAATGAACACTGAAGTTCCATTAGAAACTTTCTCTGTAAATTTCCTCTTCTTTAAAAAAATTTTTTAATCTTTATTTATTTTTGAGAGAGAGAGAGAGAGAGTGCAAGCGGGGGAGGAACAGAAAGAGGGAGACACAGAATCCGAAGCAGGCTTCAGGCTCCAAGCTGTCAGCACAGAGCCCGATGGCATTCGAACTCACAAACCGTGAGATCATGACTTGAGCTGAAGTTGGTCGCTTAACTGACTGAGCCACCCAGGCGCCCCTGAAATTTCCTCTTCTAATAGCCAATAGTTTCCCAGAAAGTGTCATTAGTTAAAACATTTATTTTCTCGTGCATCTCAAATAAATATTTGTAAGTCAGTAATTAGCTCTTTTTTCCCCCAGTTATAATGCCAATTTTCTCAGTCCATATTATCGTTTTGTCAGACAGTCCATCACATCATCTTTCTGGTCATATTTACATAGTGGGCATCTGTAGATTTTGCCTAGGCCTTGGACTCTTCCTTTCCCATCCTCACCTCTGTAGGTCTTGCCCTCTTAATCACTCTGGCTTCTGCTCACTTTCCAGGAATGGCTTTGTTTCCATGAATCTGTGCTGAGGCAAGTCTTTAAGACAAGTTTCACATGCTGGTTATAAGAATGGCTTCAGGTACAAAGGCAAGAGTAAGGAAACAGCATAGTGAAGAATAAGTGGGAGAGAGTTATCTGACAGAAAGTAACAGAAAGAGGTAGACTCTGGACATAGCGGCGATCCCGACCAGCATGCCTGCTCCCAGCCCAGCTCTGACGCCTCCGCCTCTGGGCCAGGTCGCTGTCTTCGGTACTGAAAAGTGTCGCTCCTGCTGCACCACCTCCGCGCCTGGAAGAAGTTCCCCTCTAGAGCTCCTTCCAGCACAGCAGTCGGGCAACCAGGCGCTGGGACCCTTCACCTGCTTTGAGAAGGACTTTTCCTCCTTGTCCACTTTCGTAGGCTCAGGGGCTGTTCCTTTTGAAGTAGCCCCTGGAATCCCAGCCCTCTCTCTGCCTGGCCCTGCTCATGCCCAAGACCTTTAAGTCTGGCGGACCCAGGCTTGCAGCTCCTAGGTCCGTGGCGGGGTCCGTTCCCGCCTCCACGTTTCCCTCCACCTGGCGCCGGCTTCGCGTCTCCAGTCTAAAGGCCCTGGGGCCGCTGACCTCCTGCGCTCTGTTCCAGGGAGGCTGCCCGGTGGACAAGACGCACAGAAACCAGTGCAGGGCGTGTCGGCTGAAGAAGTGTTTGGAAGTCAACATGAACAAAGATGGTAATCAGTACCGCTTTTTATCGCTCTAATGTTGGTTGACTAGTAAGCAAATTATATGTACAGAAAATACGTGGCACTCCAATGAATGTAAATCATCTCCCCAGCACATCTTTCCAGATGCTGGGAATTGGCCTCGGACTTTCAGTCATATCCTTCCGTCTCTCTGCATGAGCCCCCACCCCCTATGGAACTCTCCCCCCAGTCCCTATCCTATGGAACTCTCCAAGTATGGCCCATGGCCACATTGGAAACTTGTGCCCCATAACCACCCCTACGGAGACCGCGATGCCGGGAGCCCCAGTCTGCTGGGCACACACGCGCGGTATTTCCTGCTTCACATCCTAATACCTCTTCTAGCCTCTCTTTGCAGCTCTTTTGTGGCCAGTTCTAAGCCTGTTAGTCTCCCGCAGAATCTCGCAGTCTGGATAGACTTCGAGGGTGGAGATCGTGGGGACTGGGGCACTGTGTCGGAGGAGGGAGGGCAGAGACTCAAGCACTCGGAATTTCAAGCCCTTGTTTGCTAATTCAAGATTCCAAAATCAGGATGGCCATTGTGGCGATCTGGGCCTTTTCTGGGCCTTCTCTCGGTTTTACAAAGAGAGGCTGGAGAGGCAGGGTGATGCGTGGGGGTGCCTCTGACACCCAACTCCCAGAAGGCTCTTAAACGCGTGCAGCAAGAACTAGGCAGTAAGATGCTTCTTGCGCAAAGAGCTTAGTCCAAGTGCGTGCCCGGTGGTGTCCTGGCGAGGGCGCCCCAGGCCTGGCCTGGGTTGCGGGGCGGGGGGGGGGGGGGTCCTGGCCGAAAGGGAGGAATGGGGTCTCAGGATAGGATGCTGAGAGGACTTTGCCTTGGCGACAGGCCGGGCTGGGTGGCAGCACCAGGAGGCACAGCGCCCACTGGGGAGTGATCCTTCCTCCGCGGCACAGGAAGCAGGAGGGAGCGTCCAACCTGTTGAACTTGTGTATTGACAAGTTGTCAAGCTCTGCGAACGGAAGATTGCCCTGAATTAATTTGTTTGTTTAAACTGTTGGCGGTAATTGTCACATCTCCCTTGCCTTCCTCCAGCACACTCCAAGACGGGCGCTCCCTCTTTCCATCCCACAGTGTGCCCCGGGCTCGGGCTCGGGCTCGGGTCTTTTTCTCCTGACGCCCTAGGAGGCCAAAAGCCATTTCGGCGGGGGTGGAGGTGGGGGAGCAGGAAAAGTGTGCAGGGACGCTGTGCCTGGCTGGGTGCAATGCTCCCTCTCCCTTTTGTCGCATGCAAGGGTATCTGACTACTCCTGCCCAGAAGGTTTCTGGTTTCCCTGCGACCACCCTGGGTGGGAAAGAGTCCTGAACCCACAGAGAGCACACCTAGTCTTGCTTGAGGCGTGGCCATTATCAGACACTTGGGGCCCGGCTCCGCTTCTCAGCCTCAGCTCTCTAATGCCTCCAGTGTAAGACATTGTCAGAGCGTCCTCCGCGCACACATTCCCTCTCCCTCCCTCTCTTCACCTCTCTAGTGACCTTGCCTGCCCAGATGGGGCATTTGGCCCGGGAGAGCGGCAGCGGCTAAGTGTTGTCCAGTCTTTGATCCCTGGGCATTCGTCCATCTGTCTGTCTCTGCAGCGGTGCAGCACGAGCGGGGGCCTCGGACGTCCACCATTCGCAAGCAGGTGGCTCTCTACTTCCGTGGACATAAGGAAGAGAACGGGGCGGCTGCGCACTTCCCCTCCGCAGCGCTGCCCGCGCCAGCCTTCTTCACCGCAGTCACGCAGCTGGAGCCGCATGGCTTGGAGCTGGCCGCCGTGTCCGCCACCCCGGAGCGGCAGACTCTCGTGAGTCTGGCTCAGCCCACGCCCAAGGTTCGTGTCCCTGCTGGACTCGGGGAGTCTGGTGCCTAGCTGAGGGAGGAGAAGGGCCTGCCCATCTCTTCTGAGCGGGGAGGGATCAAGCAAAAGATAGACCTGGCCACCGTGCGGTGCCGAGTCAGGCTCTGCAGGGAGCTGTAGGCCCCCTCCCTACTTTTCCCTGTTCAGCCAGGAGTGCTCAAATTTTAGTGGGCAGTAAAGTCACTCTCTGAGATGGCTACAAATGTGGACTCCCTGGCCCATTCCCCATAGAGTCTGTTTCTGCAAATTTGAGGTGGGGCCCAGGAACATGCACCTGTTAAAAAAAAAAAAAAAAAAAAAAAAAAAAAGCCCTTGGTGTGGAGCCCTGGCTGAACAACCTAGGTATTTCTGGAGACCAGAAGAGCACTTCTGTTTCTAGCAAAGAGGAGTTGGCTACCGCTGGTAGAAAAGAGTCCCTGAGTTGCAGATCTCAGGGATCTGTTTCCTTGGGCAAAGCTGTGGGTCTCTAATGCAACAACAATGTGTGGAGCTCACCCTGTTAGGACAGTTTGAGGAATCTGGCTTCAGTTTCCACTCTCCCTTCCCTCTTTTCTGAGATGCATGTATTTATATCACGACTGAGTCTCTACTTAGCAGGGCCACAGCCTGAACCATTTCAAAAGGCTGCCACCTAGGGACTGCCTTCCAGGCTTCCAGCTGGTACCTACCCAAAGCACCCACTCCAGGCCGAGAAGGGGAGGGCCAGCTGCAGCCCCACTCTGCAAGGAAGCCAAACACCTGGGCACACACACAAGCACAATATTTAATATTGCTTTCTTACCCTTGATGTGTATAATAAGCTTGGGAAAGTAGTGTTATGAATATGTTGTCAGTTATGAATGGGAATGCTCTGTGAATGATTAAGATGTCTAATTGAAATATTTCCATAATATACTAATCCTTTCTAAAAATACTCATATGCATATTTGTGTTTGGGATGCCTATTAATTTATACTTTTTTCACATCTATTTTTATTTACACAAATGCAAGCAGCTCTTGTCTAAATTGGGAGACAGGCCCGGCACTTTGCTCAGCCTGAGGAAAACTTGCCACAGGGGACAGAAAAACCAGATGCCCCTCTGGAAGGAATGGGCCCCCAAAGACTGGAAATGGGCCTTTCCCAGAGGTTATTTCTCAAAGTCTATAGATACAGATGTTTGTTTTTTATCTACCAATGGCAACTGCATGTTTCAGCAGAACACCCAAATTCCTGTCTCCTTCCCTGTTCTAATTAGAAAATTAAAAGATTGGCTCTTCTTGCAAAGCTGTGGTTTCCTCACTCCCTGGTGTTTCTCTTTCTTCCCTGCTTAGTACCCCCATGAAGTGAATGGGACCCCAATGTATCTGTATGAAGTGGCCACAGAGTCAGTGTGTGAATCAGCTGCCAGGCTTCTGTTTATGAGCATCAAGTGGGCTAAGAGTGTACCAGCTTTCTCCACGCTATCTTTGCAGGACCAGGTATGACCAAGAGGGTACTGAGCTCTCGGGGAAGGGGGGTGGGTAAAAAACAACAGTCACCAGCCTTATGAAACTGGAGGTTATCTGGATAAATCACGAAGGCCAGCCATCCTTTCCTAGCAGCAATGGGAAAACGATTTTTACTAGCTTCCTACTGTGGGTTCAAAATATCTAGCTATGGAACCCTTACTAAGAGATGCAATTATGTTATTTCAGGAAAGTTAGATCTGGGCTATGAAAAACAAATATAGAAGAACATCTCTCTCCCTCTCTCTCTGTTTAATTGAATCACAAATTTTTGAAATCTTAATGATATTTAAAATTGCTAATAAAACGATGTTTCTTAAGAATATTGGACCTGAGAGAAATAGATGATGAGAGTATTCCCCTGTAATATTTTCAGGGCTAGTCTTAGTATTTTATGTCCCAGAGCTTTATATTTTCCATTGTGATACAGCCTTGACCACTAATTTATCAGCATGTACAGTTAAAGGGTACACTGCATACTCTAGGCTAGGATCTCCCTTGATTCTTTAAGTACTTTTAGAGGTTTTGTAAACACATGGGCATTGTGCATAATTCTGCAGTTGTAAATGACATTCAGAGGGAGAAAGAGTATGTGCTGCTAAAAATTACATTGTAACAAAAGCCAGAAATTTTGTTGTTAGGAATATCAGAAATAGCTTCTGCTGGAATTTTTCTAATCTTGAGGGGAAAAAAGAAAATGAAGTGTTCATAATAACTATTGGCTGTTACCCAGACATTCATGGAAATTAATGACAAACTTCCCAAAAGCTAATAAGTAGTTTTAAAAGCAAATGGTTTATTTATTTAATTCATTTTATACCTAATTAAAGCATGATAGTGCCCTTTAATATGAAGCATCCTTCCTACAGACAGACCTAGCAATGTGCTCAAAACATTTAATCTTCTAGCATGGGATGTTCTTTTTTTCCATAGCCTGGACTTTCAGACATGGTCAGAATTAGATATTGTTTACCTTGCATTTTTAAAGTATTATTTTCTGTACTTAATGCAATAAAACTAAAAATAAAGCATTTTCAAAATTAAACCTTTGGTCTTATTGTGATTTTGGTTACAAGCCTTCACAATTCAGCTCTTAGCTCTCAAAAGGAAATCCCTTCACATAAATCATCCAGAATTGGCTGGTTTTTGAGAGATTTTTCAAAAACAGATTTTTTTCAAAATGGTTAGGTTCTATCTTTGACCAGGTTTACTGGCTGACTCTAACCATTTGCTGTGTGTGTGTATGTGTGTTTGTGTGTGTGTGTGTGTGTGTGTGTGTGTGTGTGTGTGCACATGTGTGTGCACGTGCATGTGTGCACACTGGCTATTTTTTCTCAAAACAGGTATCTGTATACTCTTTAATACAAACAAAATTTACTTACTGTCTGCCACTTAGCCCTTCAGTGGAAACCCTTCAACAACAAGCAAACTGCAATGGAGTGGAATCCAGTATATTAATTTGGAAAAGGAGCCAGATTTTCATTTTAAATATTCAGTAGCACATTTTCTTAGAATGAAAATGACAAGCACCTTGATGCTGTCCACTTATGAGTCTCAGAAAAATCAGGCAGTGAGATGAGGTAAACTCAGCAAAACCCGATTAACATAATTACACCCTGATTTCCCTGCATGCCTCTTGGGAATTAGTGATTTCTCCTTGCTCCCTGCCCAGCCCCCCAACCTTGTAGGAAGATGGGGGCCCAGATCTGCACGCTTAGTCTATAATCCTCGACCCTGATAATATCAGTATTTTATATGAAAGGGATCACCTGCTGAGCTGCTGGTGGCATTTCATAGAGCCTGGGTCTCTGGAGAAGATTCTAGGTGGTCAGGAATGAATGGATGCAAGGAAATGAAGGGTAAACCCCTTTCCAGAGGAAGCAAAGTTTGGGGAATTGGAATGGCTGACTCTCAGATGCATGTGCTTATCTATAGGCACCTTTTCAAAAAAGAAAATATGGAAAAGAAAAGAAAGCTAGAATATTCAGGGGAAAAATTACCAAGACAGGCATTTAAAACACTTTTTAAAATAATGGAAATTTACATATTGAAATTGTTTATAAATTTATAAATTACACACTATATTATATTATACATCTATTGTATGACAGCTGATGCTTTTGGAAGATGCTTGGAGAGAACTGTTTGTTCTAGGAATAGCACAATGGGCCATTCCGGTTGATGCTAACACTCTACTGGCTGTATCTGGTAAGAATTGCACAATTTAATGACTTTGTTGTAGAAATTACCATAAAAATACATTACTGAAAAAAGAACAACATGTAAAGAATAACAAATTCCTGCTGAACAATAGAGTATACCTGTCATTTATAAATCTATATTTAAATGCAAATAATGTTGTTTTGTTGTATTCATGACTGCTTGCATTGTTATTTAAATGCAAATTACTGTGTTTGTTATCATCCAAGAGAAGATTTTATATTAACTTTCATACAATATAGCCAGTTTACACGGAATCAGATATCTTAGAGTGACAATTGAATAGATATTGATATGCAGAATTCTGTCAAAAATCAATATTAAATCATGAAAATGCCTTCATATTAGAGCATTTATTCCATATTTCTATTCTAGGCATGAATGGTGACAACACAGATTCCCAGAAGCTGAACAAGATCATATCTGAAATACAAGCTTTACAAGAGGTGGTGGCTCGGTTTAGACAACTCCGGTTAGATGCTACCGAATTTGCCTGTCTAAAATGCATCGTCACTTTCAAAGCTGGTAGGCAGACGCCAACCCCTGTCTCTTCTCCTTCCACAGTTTTGCCACCTCCCTAATTCCGCCACCTCAAAGTCCAGACTGATCATTGCAAAAAGAGGTGATGGTTTTTAAGGGAGCTGATACTCTTAGGCTGGCCCCATTCTCGACAATGGGGACCCTACTGTTCTCCTGCTAGCCATCCATGTCCAGAGGGCTGCTTTCCCGTCTGCATTTCCTGTGTCGCTTATCACAGTTTCCTGGTCTTCATTTCTAGTTCCTACACACAGTGGTTCTGAACTGAGAAGTTTCCGGAATGCTGCTGCCATCGCAGCCCTTCAAGATGAGGCTCAGCTAACCCTCAACAGCTACATCCATACCAGGTGACTCTTGTTTGCCTTGAACGTGCACTTAAGAAAATTGCTTCCATTGTGAATGTGTGAGCAGGCAGTAATAAGCCAGTTCAGACCCTGTGACTAGTCATCCTGTTGCCAGCCAGTTAATTTAGCTAGAATCTGTGTCCTCACCTATTGCACAGGATGGGTGAGAGGAGCAGATAAGATTAGATTATCCAAATGAAAGCATTGCCAGACCCCTTATGGCTGTCCTGGCTGAACAAGTTGATCCATCAAAACATTTGAACACATTTGTGTGAATGGACCCTGTTATGGGAAAGGTCAAAAATGAAGGCCAAAGTGGTATATTAGCTGATATATTAGAGAGTGGTCACATCATCCTTGAGAGGCCATCTTTAGCCCCATCATGATTGCTGTTTGGCTTTGATGACTGGTATCCACTGAGTTCTGTTGAGTCATAGCAACTTCTGGCCAAGCAGGGCCCACTGGCAGAGAATATTCTTGGCTAGTTGTAGGACCTCTCAGCCACTGGAGCTCCAGCAGTACTCCTCCTGGCACCAATGGACAAGTCCACCAAGAGTTATAGACTTTCTGATTCCATTTTAAGATGAAAAAAAAAAAAAGGCTTTTAAAGAGTTGGTGGAATCCTGGAGCTTCCTAAGTTAGGACTGTGGTAGATGTAAGGTTAGAAAAGAGTTGCTTCTGTTGTTTATTCTTCGATTGACCTTGAAAGGAAGCCCATGCAAACCTGTCTTGATCATCTCAACATCACCCATAGACTCTCTGCTAGGAGTAACAGAGGGTAGAGGCAGTTAATGTCTCTCTCACATAAGGGGTCGGCGAAATACCAAGTCACCTGTATTCACTGGGGGCGATACCACTTCTGCTATGATCTGCTTATTTCTATTATAAATCCTGTTTTGAAAACTAATGAATAAAACCGTTCCTTGTCCATGGAATATCAGTGAACCTGTGCTGAGTGATAGTACATGTGTATATGTCTTTCAAATTAAAGTGCCATGGTTTTAAACATTTACATCCATGTTAAATTTCAGAATGTATAGTAAGCACTTAATATTTGTTCAAAATTATAAAATGGAACAGTACATAATTTGGGCACTACTCCCCCCACCCCACTAAAAACAAACTTGTATGTCATATCTGACCTCTGACATCTATAGTCATTGAGGCATAAAGAACATTACACTGAAAAGAATGTGATATCCACTTACTGATTCAGTCAAGCATTTGCTGAGTACTCTGCTACGTGAGGGGCTCCTGGTGAGTATTGTGGGACACTAGAAAGAAAAAGACACTTTCCCTTATCATTGCGTGAAGTAGGCAGAAGTGATCATTCAATTGAGGACAGAGAAGAGAGAAAAAGCAAAGTGTGGAGTGGGAGGGATGAATTCTAGTTGCTAAGGAAAGTCTGGAAAGGCTGGGTGATGGAGGAGATGACATGTGAGCTGGTCCTTGAATGGCAGGACTTCAGCAGGGGAGAAGGGCTGCAGGGACAGCCAGTAGAGGGACTGGTAGAGGTGCCATGGGAGGTGCCAGCAAAGAGGAAGGGGAGCCTGAGAGGGCCTGGTGCACCAGAAGCTTCTCCTAGGGTGACCTGAGAGAGCTAAACCACAAATTAACAGAAGTCTATTTTAGGAAAATGACAAGTATATTACTTCTACCCCAGCCTCAAAACAAGGAAATTATTAATTGAAAGAACACAACTGCTTTGACATGGAATTTTGTTCATTAAATGTTTATTTATTTTGAGAGTGGGGAGGGACAGAGAGAGAGAGAGAGACAGACAGAGAGAGAGACAGAGGGAGAGAGAGAATCCCAAACAGGCTCTGTGCTGTCAGCACAGAGCCCAACATGGGGTTCGATCTCACAAACCATGAGATCATGACCTGAGCCGAAATCAAGAGTCAAACACTTAACTGACTGAGCCACGCAGGTGCCCCTATATTCTAAAAATTAATGTTGATTAGTCAGACTCTCTCAATGTCTCTGCCTGCCTGTCTGTCTGTCTGTCTCTCTCTCTCTCTCTCACACACACACACACAAACACACACATTGTTATTGTTTCTAGGTAGTACAGTACTCGACATCTAACAGACAATTAATTCTTGTTGACTATCCAGTCCTTTCCTAAGTAGGAAATGAAAGGAGTGGGTAAGTAGGTGAGTGGATTTTCTACTTGCAGAAAATCAAGAGTTAATGGTCTATGGATTCCCCCAAATCTATCCTTTCTGAAAGTTACTATTTCCCACAGTGGTTCCTCACTGTAGGAAACTTCCAGCATGTTGGGTGAGTGCTGCAGACATGGCAGAGGCTTGTCTAGGCAGCCCCTGCGTACGCAATGCAGGGTTCTTGCTGCTCGGCCTGACCCTGGGAGCTGTTGAAGAGAGTAAATGACCAAGGGGGAAGGGAGATGGGGGTCTTGGGGATTACTTTCCAGGAAACATAGAAGATATTTTGAGCAAGGAGAATAAGTGATGGGATTAGGGTATTTTAAAAAATGTAGCTAAGCTCCACCATTTCCATACCACATTATTAAATGTGGTCTGGTGGTCCTTGCCCCTGGGTGATTATGAAGGTGAGCAGTGAAGGAGCCAATTGGGGTCCTCAGAGGCTCAGAAAGAATGATGAGCCTCGAATCAGGTGGAAGAGAGGGACTCCTGGGTACCCAAAGCTAACAGACAGCCATGACAATTTCTCCCCTGGATTCTATTTGCAGGTTGGAGTGATTGGTCAGTTAAATGCAGTGTTCAGCTACCTAGCTCCTATAAAGGAATTTTGATATCTGTCAGTTTCTAGCACCTTGTGGCCAGGGGTTAGACCCAGCTTGGGTACAGACAGGTGTCCCTGGAGCTCAGTCCTCCAGGTGATTTGTTGTAGTGGAGGGAGACCTCCCTGTAAAGTATGTGGATGCCTGATTCCAAACAATTGACTGAAGAAATATCAGGGCTACAGTGAGGAAGTGGCTTACAGGCATCTAAAGGCAGCAGAAAATCGAACTTGCACATCTGAGCACAGACGCATGTTGGACATCAAGAGAGGAAATTGTTAAGCAATTTCTCACATCTTTAATTATATGCCAATTTCATTGACACGAAAGTTGGGTGGCACTGCCACCCAACAGAACTTAGTCTTTAATTTGCAGTGTAATAAGGATGGAATTATTCCTGAGAGTGACTAAGTATAATGCCTGAATAATAATTTGGAGAATTGCTTCGAGAAGGAAACCATTTTATTTGAGGGAACTAGCCTGATGAGGGAGCCTTGAGAATCAGAAAATGTGAATGTTATCGCTACTTTTATCATCAACACCATGGTTATTTTCGACACTGGCAACCTTTAGTGTATTATTTGACCTACACTTAGCACTATATTTCTTTAAAAAAATTTTTTAAATGTTTATTTATTTTTGAGAGAAAGACAGACAGAGCCGAGTGGGGGAGGGGCAGGGGGAGAGGGAGACACAGAATCTGAAGCAGGCTCCAGGCTCCGAGCTCCGAGCTCCGAGCTGTCAGCACAGAGCCCGACGCGGGGCTCAAACTCACGAACAGTGAGATCATGACCTGAGCCAAAGTTGGAGGCTTAACCGACTGAGCCACCTGGGCACCCCAGTAACTGTATTTCTTAAACTTACCTGTTCTCCAAATGAAATGCAACCCCTTTGCTAATGTAAAGACAGTGATTTTGGCAGCATCATTTATGTTCTTCATGCCTCAAGTATTCAACCCACACAACAGGGCCAGTAGCACCTGCATAGGTCTCTGTCGCAGGGAGAGTGTGATATTAAAGAGGCCCAGTCAGGAAATTATGCTGAAGATGGTGTGCGTTCACGTATGAGATGTGAATTCCCATGAGTCGTCGCTCTTACCTTGCTGTCATGGCTTCTCCTATTCCAGATATCCCACTCAACCCTGTCGCTTTGGAAAACTCCTGTTGCTTTTGCCAGCTTTACGTTCTATTAGTCCGTCAACGATAGAAGAAGTGTTTTTCAAAAAAACCATCGGCAACGTGCCAATTACAAGACTGCTTTCAGATATGTACAAATCCAGTGACATCTAAGCTCTGAGTCCCCACTTTTCAGGATGGGACAGTATCTGATGAACTTCTACCCACGGAGAATAAGCCTCAACTAACAAACCCTTCAGGAAGCATAAACCTGGGAATGTGTAGCCTTCAGGAAAAAAAAAAATGCCAATTGACACAAAACAGTTCCAGTCGCTTTGACCTGCTGCCTCGGCCAGGGTAGGGCAGCCTGGGAAGGAAAGGGGTTGTCACAGGACCACCTGAGCAGAGCCACGCCCTGGGAAGGGGGGCTATAGTAGGGAGGTTGCCACAGGCCATGACATTCTGCTTCTTACCTGGAAGATCAGGCTGAACTCTCAAAAGCTGAAACATCGGTAGAACTTTCTTTTCCTTTTTAGCAGATAATGTTGGGTAACCAGATATAGTTCTGTATATAACATCAGACAGCAGCCTTCAGAACTATTTTATGTTGGAGAAATTATTTTAAAAATAATGGTTAGGTCTTAAATCAAAAGTTTTATCAAAAGTTTTTCTTCTATCGTAATACATCATGAAGTGGCCTTCAGAACCGAGTTAGTGAATGAAAGGTAGCTTATGCCGTGAGACTTGCTTTTCTCTATCTTTTTTCTTTCCTTTCTCTTTCTTTTGTTTTTCTCCTTCTGCTTCCCCCGCCGTGCCCGTGTTGGGGGGGGGCGGCCGCCCGCCGCCTTCTCTTTGATACCATAGGCCAGGCAACCTTGTCAAAGGAATTGGTGGACGAAAAGGAGACTCTCACCAAGACTTCAGGTTGGATAACATCTCAAAAATAGAAGAGCTTTACTAAAAGAATGCAAATTGAGGGAGGATGAATTAAAACAGCCAAACCAAATAAAGTGGAGATGGATGATGAGGCAGATTGCTGTCCCGTTAACAAAGTGCTGCGACCAAAGGCAATGGGGGTCCGAACTCGTGTTTCAGTCAGTCGCACCAGAGAGTAAATGAACAGAGACATGATGCCAGAAGGAACCCCAAGGAGATGGAGGCTAAAAGCTTTCTTGATCGATCCGTTGCTAATAGCCTGAGACTCTTCAATGCCTTTCAGAAAACCGGTTTCTAGTAAAGCCTTGAATGCGCATGCACGCATACATGCACACACACACACACACACACACACACACGCACACACCGTCCTACACTATAAGCTGCTCCTTTGGTATGAATCTATACTTATGGAAATGTAGAAACAAACATTTTAAAATAGCTGCTGTACTTTTCACATTTTGATTTATTAGGTACTAGCACTGAGGAAAAATATTCAGCACTTGGACTATCATAGGATGAGTAAAACTTTTCTTGTACAAAGTGAATTAACTGATTTGTGAAGTTAAAAGGTTGTACTCATTGTATTTACAAAGAATAAAAATATATTGGATTTAAAGGAACTCTACCTGATTTCTTAGCCTCCCTCCCTGGCTGGTTCTCACCCACCAGAGAAAAGGTGGCAGCAGCAGCTGGTGTAAAAACTGAAGCTCAGAGCACTCCAGCCTGAAGAACCGAACCACAAAGGCAATTTCCTTTTTACAGTGAATCCCATTTGTAAAATGATGAATAAAGAAATAAAACATAAGATTCTGTTCTCTGAAGCTCTCAAATGTAATTGCATCTGTTAGGAAAATTGCTGTGTGAAGAAGAAAGAGGCCGATTAGCAGAGTCTTCATTCACTCGCTCCTCTCTCTTGCCAACATTTCAGTCCTGACCAGGAGCTTGAAATCATTTAGTGATCAAAAAGATAAAGTGCGACGATCTACATTGGTAAGTAAGATGTGGAAGGAGCAGTAGAAAGTGCGTTCAGATGTTCCCAGCAAATCTCAGGGCACTGGCCGCACCACCAGAGGCCAGGGGTGGAAATCCCAGGTGCCCAAGGCCATGGGCGCTTTGGGCTCCTTCTGGGCAGCAGCTCCAGCAACAGTCTGAAGGACAGGTACTAGCCAATCTTGGCTAAGTCAACCTTAGGGATTGCACGTGTGGAAGTTCAGTCAGGCATGCACTCCTCTGCTGAGTCCACAGAGAGGAGAAGTTGCATTAAAGAAAAGCAAGGTACTCAAAGATGAGTGCAGGAATGTTCCTTGCAACACTGTTCATGTTTGACAATGAAAATGTCCACGGGTGTATTACCCTCGTTAAAGTGAATAGACTAGAGCCAATGTATTCAACATGGGTACGTGTTGTGAAATGCAGTGTGGGGGTGGGTGGAAAGTGAATCACAAAACATACATACAGCTGAGTGTTTATGTAAAGTTTTACAACCTACAGAACAATACCAGATTATGTTTATGGGTATATAAATATATCACAAATATTTAAAACAAACACGAGTAGGATACACACGAACTGCACAATAGTGGTTACCTTTGGGAATGTAGGAGATTAGTGAAAGGCACCAAAAAGATTCGAAAATGTTTCTGAAGTGGCTTGTTTCATAAGACAAAAGCGAATCAGAAACAAATATGAGATCAATAACAAGATCTGGTAAAGCTGAGCAATGGCTCTGAGGCTATCCAACCATGTATTAGTCAAGTTTTGCTTCAATAATACTAAATAGCAAATAGCCCTCAGAGCTTACGATAGCAGACTTGTATTTCTTGCTCACGGGAGGCTGCCTGTCCCTGGGGGCTCGGCCGGGCCTGGTTCCAGGCTGGAGTTTGGGTTCAAGTGTGCTCCAGTGTTTCCTCATTCTGGACTAGCTGCTTGCCCGAAGCAGCTTCTTCGCATGGCAGAATGCAGAAGTGCAAGATGCGGAATCAAACCACGCAGACGCATCTGAAGCTGCTGCTCATGTCACATTCTTTCGCTTTGCACTGGCCCAAGCCAGACACATGTGGCCAAACCCAACTTCCTGTGGGCAGGGATGTATACTCCTCTTGTGGAGGAGGGGGACGGAAGGGTATCGCTGACCTACAATAAAATCTGTCACAATCATATAATCTATCTTAATCCACTGAAAACATTCTTAGTGAAGTTAAAAAGGAGTAAGTTTCCTGGGACATGCCACAGAATAGATTCCCACTGGGATTCCCACCGCCTTTGTTTTGGGCATCTCCACCATTATAGGCAAGAATCAAAGCTGGCTTTCAAGATTTGAAAAAGCCCAGAATTAAAAACCTCATAGCGCTCTCTTCGGGGACTTTAGGATCTCTACTGGATGCAGTTTGGGTACTTTAAGAACCTCAGTGCTTGCATGGATTTTAAGGCAGATACCCTCCATGGCTGGTGTTGGCGGCAGAGTTGTGGGGGATGTGACACGGCAGTCTCTGAATATACAGATTTAAGTCCTACCATTCCAATATATGCAATTTGAATATACAAACAAGAGAAGATGGACCTAGGCAAGTGATTACTGCAGCCCAAAACCAATCTTCCGTGCTCCTTTAACAAATGGTTTTTCTCAATCGGGGAGGGCTGCTTTTCAAAAGTATTATTTACATGTTGTGACAATTAGGTGAGGGGGTCTTACATTTGTGCTTGAATCATTTGTAGTTGTCCTTTGATACTGGGGAAGAGAAAGAACAGGAGGTTAACTTACAAACTGAATTAAGGACCCCAAAATATTTCACTTATAGTTTAGGGATTTTTAGTCCAATTTAGGAGCCCAAGAACTGAACCCCTTGACCAGAGGTGGGCACTGTGGTTGCTGTCCTTAATCCTTATAAAAATGGAAACCCTAGGGGCACCTGGGTGGCTCAGTCAGTTGAGTGTCTGACTTCGACTCA
>NW_024412394.1:66375611-66500677 GCF_014898765.1 Herpailurus yagouaroundi
TGGGCTGACAGCTCAGAGCCTGGAGCCTGCTTCAGATTCTGTGTCTCTCTCTCTCTCTCTCTTACCTTCCACTGCTCACACTCTTGTCTCTCTCTCTCTCTGTGTCTCTCAAAAATAAACATTAAAAAATTAAATAAAAATGGAAACCCTCTATTTTTTCTGTAGATTATTTTTGTGTGTATGGCTGTCCCTTCTGGTGGTACATATGGCTCTACTTCATTTTTTTTTTTTAAACATCTGCCTAGTATTCCATTTTATGGATTAACTACAGTTTATTCAACTAATTCCTTACTGGTGGACTTTGAGTTACTCACAGTTTTTCACTGTAATAAATTAGATTGCAAAGAACCATCTTTCTATGTACACTTCCATGAATGTGGGGGTATTTCTGTAGGATAAATTCTTAGAAGTGGCATTTCTGAGTCAAAGATTATATGCATTTTTAATTTTGATACATACAACCAAATGGCTCTCCAAAAGGGTCGTATCAATTTGCGCTTCTGCCAAGAGGGTCTGAGAGGGCCCATTTCATTGCTCAGAATTTAAAAGTACTTAATCAGACACAGGCTTGATGAACACTTCAGAAGCTGTTAGAAAAATACAGAGAATGCCTGTGTTTCTATTATGAATATGCCTCTGCTTACTGGGCTCGTGAAGTAGATCTCACCCTGTACCCATGGTAGAGCTTGACTCCCCCAGTTTTTCCAGTCCGGGCCCCTTCTGCAGACTTCTGAGCACACCTATGTCACGAGGAAGGTTGAGAGAAAGTAGATAAATGACAATGTTTTTGTTTTTGTTTTTTGATATATGACTATGTAGAAGCAGCTTGGCAAACACTTTCTGCTGCTGAAATGCTGTTCTAAGAATCTCAAGCCACTCATTTTACAAGAACATTTTTTATAATCACTCGGGGAAATTGAAGAACAATAACTCAGTTTGATTAACTCCAGTGCCTTTACCATGAATGACTAATGGTTTATTTTATGTCATCTGTATTTTAAAATCATCTTTTTAAATTTGTGAATCCTCTTTTGGAATGTGAAGTGGCTTTTTGCTCTGATTATCCCTGACCTGTATAGAGACCATTAGGGAGGGTCATCAGAGCTTTCGGCCGCCTCTGAGTGGGGTTCCTCAGCAATGTGCAGAGGGCAGACTCTCCAATGGCGTAAGCAGGATGTTGCCACATAGCCCAGGGAGCTTCCTTACATACCCCAATGTTGCAGTGCTCTGTTGGGAAACTGTGAGTAGGGTGAGTGCTTTGAGGAAGCCAAGGTCCTAGGTTTCATCCTCGGGGGAGCCAGGTGTCCTTATCCGTCTTGGCCATGTAATCTATAGTATCCGTCAATTAGTATGTCCCGGCCACTGAGCAAGGGCCTGCAGAGGCCTTGGCTTCTCCACCATGAAGGCTGGAGAACAGCCCCCAGCTCCTGCCCCATCGAGTGTCATTCAGAGCATCTTCTTTTTCTTGTTTTTAAGTTTATTTATTGATTTTGAGAGAGAAAGAGTATGTGCACGCATGAGCAGGGGAGGGGCAGAGAGAGAAGGGGAGAGAGAATCCCAAGCAGGTTCCACGCTGTCAGTGCAGAGCCTGACGTGGGGCTGGATCCCACAATCCATGAGATCATGACCTGAGCTGAAACCAAGAGTCCACCACTTTACCAACTGAGCCACTCAGACGCCCTCCTAGGGCATCTTCTTTGCACTGGCCCAGCGATGAGCCTTGTGGAAGGGGCACTGGCTAGGATGAAGAGGCTGGGGTTCCAGGATGGACAATGTGATCTTGGGCGAGTCAGCTAACCTCAGTGTACCCCAGTGTTTTCATCTGAACAAAGGAGCACTGGGTGCAGTGATGCCTAATTTCCCTTCTTACTCTCACTCTTGTCTTCACGTGGGGCCAAGAATGCAGCAGAAGAAATTCTCCTTGGTGGCAAGAACCGATCAGATGAAGTGGATTTCCAAATGTGCTCAATCCTGACTACTTGCCCCCAAACCCTTTCATTTAGACAAGTCGTTCTCAACCTTGGCTGCTCCTAGAATCACGTGGGCAGCTCTCACAGCTGTCAGTGCCCAAGCTGCATTCCAAGTGCAACTGTAGCAGAATCTCTGGGGCAGGGCCCAGGCATCAACCTTTGAAGGCTTCCCGAGGATTCCAGTGTAAGGCCAAGGATGAGAAGCACTGATGCCAGCCTTTGGTCAGGAGCCCTGGGAAGGGGGCTCACGTTCTGGCTCCAGGATCCTCTGCGCCCCTCATCTCTCATGTCTGGTTACTCTCCCACTACTCACTGATGACCTTTAAAAAAGTTAATTCTTTCCCCTCTTTCTCTGCTCTGGCCTGTCATTGAACTCACCCAGCTGATTGTGGCGCTTGTGATTGAGAACCTCTTCTGACCGCTTCCCTTTCCCCAGAAATTAATGTGATCATTAAGGCTTATAATTTCACTCACCAGTGCTATCAATCAAGGGGCTGCGAAACAGAGTTAAGAGTCCTTTTGTAATTGGCAGCGGCCTGTGATTCGGAGCGGAGCATCCAGGGTCTGTGGGGAGGCTGAAGGAGGGGAGGGCCTGGTGCGCAGGGAGGGGCTGTGCCCCCTTGTACTTAGTCCGCAAGCCCTTTGTGGCCTCCTTCCTCAGGGGCCAGCGGGCTCCCAGCTTCAGCAGCCCTAAATGTCAAAAGGAGGAAACCAGTTCTTGGCAACTGCACTTCAGGCTACCCCTTGCCCACCCCAAACTCTGCAGAACTTGGGAATAGGAAAGAGCAACGGATCCTTTAGACACTGGGCAACTCAGAGTCTTGTCAGGAAGGGGCAGTGGGTCCAGATTATCTGCAGTTCAGAAGGGGGGTCCAGGCTGTCAGTCCTAAGGGAGTAACACTCCTCCCCAATCCCGTTGTTCAGAGATACTTCAGAAACCCATAAACAACAGCTAAGCCTGGAGCAGTGCACACCCTGTGCTTCCTTCCCCAGCCCAGAGTACCTCCAGGCTTCCTCCTGTGTGCAGGGAGCTTGCGAACACAATGGCCTTGGGACAGTAGCTGAGTTCCCCCTCCTGGGAGGGTTGACTTAGCTCATTCAGTTTCTAGAACACACAGTGCCTAATGGATTATCTCATATATACGTGGTGGGTGACTCGTGGACCAGAGGTGATAGGGGAGTTATTTTTATTTTAAATAAAACATTATTACAACATTAAAAGTGACTTTCTTTTATTAGATAAAAATAGGAAAATCTGGAGGGGAAAAATCATCTATAATTCCACCTCCTTAACACAACTATTTCCATGTTTGCCTATTTTTTCTGGTTCTTATGGATGTACCTGTATATTTGAAGCATTTTGAAAATGATTTAATATATTGTTTGCATCCCTTTCTGAACATTTTGCCCTTGCCTTTGTGTGGCTGAGATGTCCATCCATCTGGCTGAGAAAAATACTGGGATTTGCTATAAAAGGGAATGAAAGGGGAGGAGGATGAAGATCCTGCCTCTGATCTGAAAAATAGGTTTAAACAATAACGTAACATTACAAGCCAGGCTATTATTTTGAGTTTTCCAAATACTTCATTCTCTGCTTTTTCAAAGTGGGAGCCTAGAGTTCACAGAGTTCTGTAGTGAGGAGAAAATTCTGCTTTGGCCTATGACAGTGCAGCCAAGAAGTGTGCTGCTTGATGGTCGAAGTAAAGGGAGGAAGTAAAAGAGAAGCTCCTTCCTTCCTACTTCTTGAGTATGATGGGAAGAAGGAAAAACAGCGTCAAGTGGAGGAAACAAGGCTCATGTCTGTGTCCCAACTTCCAGGCTTTTTTTTTTTTTTTTTTTACACTTATTTATTTTTGAGAGACAGAGAGAGACAGCATGAACCAGGGAGGGGCAGAGGGAGAGGGAGACAAAGAATCCGAAGCAGGCTCCAGGCTCTGAGCTGTCAGCACAGAGCCCGATGCGGGGCTCGAACTCATGAACACGGAGATGATGACCTGAGCTGAAGTCCAAACTTCAGTCCGACTGAGGCACTCAGGGGCCCCAAACTTTTTTTTAAAAAAATCTTTATTTTTTGAGCGCGCGAGAGAGCGCGTGCGGGTGCGCGCGCGAGAGCAAGTATGCGCATGCGTGTGCCCCGAGCTAGCTCACAAACGCGGGGGCGAGGCAGACACTGGGACAGAGGATCCTGAGCCGGCTGGGCTTGACGCTGACAGCAGCGAACTTGATGCGGAGCTGGAATTCGTGAACCATAAGGTAATGACCTGAGCTGAAGTTGGACCCTCAAGGGACTGAGCTACCCAGGCGCTCCCCAACTTCCGGACCTTTCCCCCGGTGTGGGGGAGGGGCATGGGGAAGTTAGGATAACTTCCAGGGAAGGAGCTTTCTGCTTCTAAACCTGGATTCTGGTGACCCACGGTACTCTGAGGCTGCTTCCACAATACTCTTGGGGTGAGCCATAGCAACGTGGCTACAACATGGGGAAAGAAAAGTGAGGTCCTAAGGTTTCCGTTTCTCTCCATTCTCTTGTTATGTGGAAGCTGACTCAAGAACTAGGGGCTGGCCACCGATGGGCAATGTGACAGACTGGTCAGCAGAGGGTAGGTGTGGATTCCTGGATTCCTCCAGACAGTCGACGACTGTCTGGAGAATTTGGCAGAGGTCTAGGAGTCACAAGAGCTAAAGTGGAGCCCTGTTGCCCAGGGACTGCCACAGGCTCGGACCAAACCTGGAGCCCAGACCACAACTTAACAGCTGCTGCAATACTCAGTGCAAATACCTACTGGTGGACAGCCCCTCAGCAGAGATGTTTCCAGAGTCCAGTGGGCCGGGAGCGCTGTGCCTGAGGACCTCAGCTCTTCCTACAACTAGGAGCACACTTCTGTGCCACTAGTCCCCATTATATGGGGGCACCTTTTGGGGGAGAAAAGCATGGACAAGGGGTGACTCTCTGGGAGACTGAAAACTACGTAAAGGGCTATTTAAATCACCCTCACAAGATAAGATGCAACGTTAATGTTTATCTCTAAACAGTAGATGTGCGTTTGTGAAGACCAGTTGAATTGTAGAAAAACTAAAGAAATTGCATATTTCTGCAATTTGAATTGTAGGGGAGTTATTTTATTTATTGAGAGAGAGAGAGAGAGAGAGAGAGAGAGAGTGCGGAGGGGAGGGGCAGAGGGAGAGGGAGAGAGAGAGAGAATCTTAAGCAGGCTCCATGCTTAGTTTGAGCCTGACTCAGGGCTCAAACTCCCGAACCGTGAGATCATGACCTGAGCAGAAATCAAGAGTTGGATGCTTAACCTACTGAACCACCCAGGTGCCCCAAATTATAGTGAGAGTTTCATTTGAATCCTCCTCCATTAACTCTAAGGAGCTGGTGAATCATTTGAACTGTGAAAGGGGTGAAAATAGAGAGATATGCAAACTCTTGTCCAATTCTGGCTTTCCAGCACCATAATCCAAAATAAGAATTTTGACTGGGGTGAGGGAATGAGATGCCATAACCCCATGGGTTACGATATTCATAATTCACTCATTTCTTCACCTGGTAAGGCTCACCAAGGGCCCTCTGTGTACCGGGACTGAGCTCCATGGTCAGGACACAGAGAGGAGTGATAAAGCCTTCAAGAAGCTCATTCACAGTTTAGCAAGGGAGACTGTTACACAAATTACAGTGCAGTGATGAGGGCCATCATAAATGGAGACAGGGACACTTTGCTAAGGGGACATGAGAGCAGAAGAATCTTACCTCTACCCTGGGACACGCAGTAAGCCTTTGCCGAGCTGGTGGCAGTTATGCTGACTTTTGAATGATGAGCAGGGGTGAACCAGGTTCTGACCAGTTGGGTTCAGCAGTTTAGCTGGAACAGCATGTGCAAATGCCTGTTTGAGTGTCATATTTAGGTCAGAGCTTCAGAGGTTGAGGATATGTTGGTAGGGGCTGATGGTAGGTATGTTTGAAACAAGATTGGAATCTGATTCTGGAGGGTGTAGATATCTTTAGGCATTGATTTTGGCCTTGAGTTGTTATGTACTGACACACCTTCAGTCCCTGCTAGACTGTGACACCCAGGTCCCCGATGTACTTTGAAAGCAGTCAGCATTTGTTGAATAAAGAGATGTGTTACTGTAGAGTGTATGGAGTCAATTAATTGTACTGAGGAGATAGGTTCCATTGATCCATTTGACAGGTGTCAAGACCAAAACATGAAGGGCTTAGGGACTTTCTCTAATAGCAGTCAGTACACCTCTGTGGTCACCTTGAATCCCTTTAGGAATTATTGACTCCTGTGTTTTCCAGCAAACTCTTCAGCATAATCCAATGTGTGATGTCTGTTCATGGATTCCTTTATATTGCACTGTCCCAAAGCACTTCACCTTATTATTATTTTTTAATTCACCTTACCTGCAAGTAAAACTCAGACACTGCTGAAGAAAGAAAATGGTAGCAGTCCAGCCTACTCTGTACCACTGCCTCAATGACAGTTGAGGAACGTCAGCAGTCAACACCAGACAGGATAAGGTCAGCAGGCTGTGTTGCCCAAATAGCTGGCTAAGGCCTGGGAATAGTATTCTCTTCCAGAGAGCAAGCCAGCAGAGGAGTTAGAATGCCAGCTTTCTGCCTGCTGAAAGAATACACCGACAACGAGGCCCCTTCCCCAAAGGAAAAGTTGCCACAGTGAATTAGGCATTTTTACAAAAGGCTCATATCAGTGAATTAGTACATAACTCTTGTGAAAACAACCTAGCAACTTGTATCACAAGCCAAAGATATTCATTCATGTCTTAAGATGTATTTCTGGAGCTCTAGCTCAAAAAAACCCCTAAAACATAGCAAGAGTTAAAAAAAAAATTTTTTTTTAACGTTTATTTTTGAGAGACAGCATGTGCAGGGGAGGGGCAGAGAGAGAGGGAGACACAGAATCCGAAGCAGGCTTCAGGCTCTGAGATGTCAGCACAGAACTCAATGCGAGGCTTGAACCCACAAACTGTGAGATCATGACCCGAGCTAAAGTTGGATGCTTAACTGACTAAGCCACTGAGGTGCCCCACATAGCAAGAGTTTTATACACAGAGGTGCTTACCATACTATTATTTATAATAATGGAAATAATAAAAATCTCCAATATTAGAAGGTAACACAAATACATTTAGTATACCCTCCACATTAATTGTTGTATCTGCAAAATTATATGGAGGTATTAGTGTATGAAAATTTGCATAGGCAAAAATAGTGGGATTGTAAGTTATTTTTTATCTACTTTCTAAACAATTGATCAGGTGGTTTTGTTTTTATTTTAATGTTTATTTATTTTCAAGAGAGAGAGACAGAGCGGGAGCAGGGAAGGGGCAGAGAGAGAGGGAGACACAGAACTCAGAACAGGCTCCAGGCTCCAAGCTGTCTCCACAGAGCCTGGTGTTGGGCTCGAACCCACAAGCTTGGGATCATGACTTGAGCTGAAGTCGGACACTCAACCACCAGGCACCCCGAGGTGGTTTTATTATTTTTAATAGCTTAACATATTTCTTGTATTTATATCTGTGTTGGTAGTTTCTTCATTATTTATATTTGTTTTTACAGTTAACAGATTTATTTAAAATTTCCAAAGCTGGGGGCCACCTGGGTGGCTCAGTTGGTTTAGCATCTGACTCTTGATTTCTGCTCAGGTCATGATCTCATGGTTTGGGGATCGAGCCCTGCCTTGGGCTCTGTGCTGGCAGCACGAAGCCTCCTTGGGATTCTCTCTCTCTCCATCCCTCTCTTTCAAAGTAAATAAATACACATTAAAAAAATAAAATTTCCAAGGCTGGAGCACAGTCTGCCTTAGTTCTGGCTGTGGGGTCCCCTAGGGTCCTGGAGGGTCTGTGGAGGCAGGTACTTGCCCTCTGGCAGGTATAAGGAGGTACCTGCCTTCTTGGGAATTGCTAAGCAAGTTCAGGGAAAATCTACCTATCCATGGTGTCTCATTAATGCCTACAGGGAAAACAAGGGCGTGGAAGCTGAAGAGGCAGATCTGTGAGAGGTGTGAGTGAGTGGCAAAGAGAAACGACAGCAAGAACCCAACAGGATTTAGAGATGGGCTGTGCACCCCGTCACTTCACACGGAGGCCCAGGCAGGTCAGTGACATGTTCAACGTCAGGCAGTGGCGCTGACCCAGAGCTCAGACTCTCCCCAGCTTCCCAAACTGAATTTTGCAGTCCATACAAAAGACCAATTCCCTGCTTCTTACTGCGGAATGTATCTACTCAGTGCCTGTATTGGGAAATTACTTTTCTTCTCACTCCCTCTCACAGGGGAATGAAGGCTTTCATCTCTCAGTTTCCCTTCCCACTGCTTCCCCTTGGGCGGTACAGGGGCCTGGCGATTCCATGTGCGTGTTTCCAGGAAGGGAAGAGAGTTTGGTCAGTGGTGTCACATTTCTGTACAAGTAGAGATCAGGGATGAAAGAACACTTTCTTTTCTCAACAAATTCTTAGAAATCATGACTACTTCCTCAAAGAACTATTGTTTATTTGGTCTTTAAAACAAATTACTGATACATGCAACAACATAGCTGAATCTTAAAACATGTTGAGTGAAAGAATCCAGACAAAAAATGTACCACCTAGCCCAAGGACACAGAGCTGAGATTTGAACCCAAGTATGGTTGACTTTGAAGCTTATCCTCTTTCTCCTATTCCTTGGCCCCCACCTTTTGGCTTTTGGTCTGGACTCTGGGCTGCTGTTAGGGGAGGGCTCTGGACAAGTCCCTCTCTGTGTCTGAAAAATAAGAGGCTTGGGTTGGATTGCTTCTGAGATTCCGTACAGCTCTAACATCCTAGACTCTATAAGTCTATTTATTTTATTTATTTATTTTTTATGTTTATTTATGTCTGAGAGAGGGAGAGAGAATATGAGCAGGGGAGGGGCAGAGAGAGAGGGGGCTAGAGGATCCGAAGGGCTCTGTGCTGAGAGTGGAGAGCCCGATGTGGTGCTCAAATTCATGAACTGGGAAATCATGACCTGAGTCAAAGCCAGACGCTCAACTGACTGAGCCACCCAGGTGCCCCCCAGTGCTGGTTTCTTAGTGTTGCGAAAAATACCCTGGTCATATGAGATGTCAACTGGGTGAGGGGGTACATGGGAACTCTTTTTTTTTTTTTTTAACGTTTATTTATTTTGAGACAGAGAGAGACAGAGCATGAATGGGGGAGGGGCAGAGAGAGAGGGAGACACAGAACCGGAAGCAGGCTCCAGGCTCTGAGCCATCAGCTCAGAGCCCGACGCGGAGCTCGAACTCACGGAATGTGAGATCGTGACCTGAGCTGAAGTCAGACGCTTAACCGACTGAGCCACCCAGGTGCCCCACATGGGAACTCTTTGAATTATCTTTATAGCTTTTCTGTAGAATTAATTAATTAATTAATTAATTAACTTAAGAGAGGGATGTAGGGAGGGAGAGAGGGAGTGCATGAACTGGGGAAGAGGGGCAGAGGGACAGAGAGAATCTTAAGCAGGCTCCATGCTCAGCACGGAGCCCTACGAGGGGCTCAGTCCCACAACCCTGAGATCATGACCTGAGCTGAATCGAGAGTTGGATGCTTAACTGACTGAGCCACCCAGGCGCCTCTCAATTATTTCAAAATAAAAAGTGTTTTGTTTTGGAGCACACAGTGACATGTTGTCCTCTTGCCTCTGTCCTTGGGCCACCCAGTCTGTTCCTCCCTAGCCAGGGGACCAGTGTTACCTGTTTCTTACATAATCTTTCAGAGATACTCAACTAATAATCAGAGAAAGTATCCATAGCGTATAAATATCCTTTCTCAAAACCAAGAGTGTGTCTGTGAGATACAGTCATCAAAGCGAATTGCTGGGCTTCTAGTTTTGTTATTGCTAAATTGCCTTCCCTGGAAGTTGTGCCAACAGTTCCTCCTCCCAGCGGGCAAGGTATATGTATGAGCACCTGCCGTTTCACCCTCACAGACTTGTCTGCGAGACCAGTTCCCCTCAGTCTTATCCAACTGCCAGCTCCCGAAATGCTCATGAGCAAATGTCTGCAGAATGCTGTCACAGAATGGTGGGTCCATTCTGAAGCACGCAGCCCAGGCAAGTGGGGGGTGGCCCCAGTGGCCAGCCGGGCGCAGCCAGACTGTGAAGAGGGGCAGCCCAATGATTAACATTCCTGACGTCAATTACCACTGTCCTCAGGAGAAGATGTTCACAGAAGGGCATTGTCTCAGCTCCACAGCACACAAAGGGTCAAGCCTCACAAATTTGCTCATAGCGGGGGGAAGAAAAACCCCACAGGTCAAAATGTTCAGATTACAGGTTCAGGAAAATCCCTTTACAGAAAGAAGACAGCAAATCCCCAGTTCACTTGAAAGGACAAAACTTTCTTCACCTCAGAGATTCTCCAATGAATAAACCGGTTAAACATGGTTTGGATTTACTGAACATGAAAACAACTGGATTAAAGTATAATCTAGCTAGAAAGGAAAGGAAATGTACCCAGAACACTAAGTAAGGACAAAGCTGCAGTGTTTATATGTACCAAGCATGGACGGACATTCCAGTTTTATAACCAAGTTTTCCTAAATGTTTAACTTTCCTTTAGATCCAGATAACGAGTCTCTGTTTGCATAGGCCTCTCTGATAACAACACGGGTATCAAGGCAACTGTATGAGCGCTAGGAGCATCGATGCCCAGGAGGCCACAGGCCCTGGCACACCAGAGTCTGGAGGCACCGGCTATCATGGCAGGTGTTCAGCGTGGGCCTGGCCTGCCAGCAGCCCGTACAGTGCACATTGGGGTCAGCGTCGCACAGGCACAGGTTCCATAATTAGAAAGACCTGGGTTTGTATCCCAGTTTCACTTTTTACTGACTGTGTGACCTTAGGCAAACAACTCATACTGTCTCAGTTCTTCTCTTAGTAAAATGAGAATACCCACCCAATAGGCTGTTTTGAGAATTAAATGAGATAATACATGGGAAAAGCCCAGGCTGAAACTGAAGAACCCAACAGATAGGAGGCTGGTTGTCTTCCAATCTTGGGCCACGTTCAGATCTTACTCTGTGACAGGAGGCTTCAGAATCTGTTATATCATGGGCTCCTAACCCTTTTTGTACCAAAGATCCTGACTCAGATGTTTATGAAAGTATAAGATGAAACACACATGACTCCAAAGAAAGCCAGTTTGTTGAATACACTTAAAGTGTTTTTTAAAACTTGTGTTAAAATAATACACAGGCCTTTCTTTAACATGTTAAATAAGAGTCCACGGTAGGTCTAATAACGACAATCATTTTAAAGTAGTGATCAGTGGGGCGCCTGGGTGGCTCAGCCAGTTGAGCGTCCGACTTTGGCTCAGGTCACGATCTCGTGGCTTGTGAGTTTGAGCCCCGTGTCGGGTTCTGTGCTGACAGCTCAGAGCCTGGAGCCTGCTTTGGATTCTGTGTCTCCCTTTCCCTCTGCCCCTCCCCCACTCATGCTCTGTCTGTCTCTCTCTCTCAAAAATAAATAAACATTAAAAAAATTAGGGGCGCCTGGGTGGCACAGTCGGTTAAGCGTCCGACTTCAACCGGGTCACGATCTCCGGTCCGTGAGTTCGAGCCCCACGTCAGGCTCTGGGCTGATGGCTCAGAGCCTGGAGCCTGTTTCCGATTCTGTATCTCCCTCTCTCTCTGCCCCTCCCCTGTTCATGCTCTGTCTCTCTCTGTCCCAAAAATAAATAAACGTTGAAAAAAAAATTAAAAAAAAATAATAAAGTAGTGATCAGTGTATTTCAAGATCTGCAACAACAAATATGACATTCATACTTGCATCTTTTTAAAGTTTATTTATTTTGAGAGAGAAAGCACAAGCAGGTGAGGGGCAGAGAGAAGGAAAGACAGAATCCCAAGCAGGCTCCACACCATGAACACAGATCCCAATGTGGGGTTGTTGAACCCATGAACTGCGAAATCATGACCTGAGCAGAGATCAAGAGTCAGATGCTTAACCAACTGAGCCACCCAGGCGCCCCCATACTTGCATTTTAAAATTGGTGACAATCACAAGTTCTGCTTATACCACTACTATGGTTTGCTCTTACTTTCATAATGGAAGAAATCCTAAATTCCAGTGAGAGAATATGAAGTATAAAGATGCAACTTTTTTCCCCATCCAGATTCAGACTCTAGATTAAACAATATCACCACCTCTGGCCTCAAGATTACTGATAAAAAGCATTTAAAAACTGTCAAGTCAGGGGCTCCTTGCTGGTTCAGTCGGAAGAGCCTGAGATTCTTGATCCCTTTACTCTTTCACTCTGGCTTCTCTCAAGATATTCTGTTGGTCTTTCATTTTCTGCAGTTAGAAAATGATATGCCTACATGTTGTTTTGTTTTGAATTTGTCCCACATGATATCTATCCTCTCCGCTTCCTGGACCTGTGGTTCAGTGTCTCTAATTTTTGGAAGATTCTCAGCCATGATTATTTCGGCATTTCTTTTGCTCCGTTCTCTTTCCCTCCTGGCATTCCAGTTACACCTTATGAAAGTATCCCACGGTTTTTGCAAGTTCTGCTGGTGGTTTTTTAGTTTTTTCTTTGCATTTGTTTGAGAGGTTTCTTTTCTTTTTAATTTTAGAGAGAGTGCACATAAGCAGGGGAGAGGGAGGGGGCGAGAGAGAGAGAGAGAGAGAGAGAGAGAGAATCTCAAGCAGGCTCCGCACTCAGCATGGAGCCCAATGAGGGGCTCAATCCCCCAACTGTGAGATCATGACCTTAGTCAAAAGAGTTAGATGCTCAACTGACTGAGCTACCCAGATGCCCCAATTTGAGAACTTTCTATTGTCAGATTCGCGGATTCCTCCTAAACTGTTAAACCTACTAAGGAGCTCATGGAAGGTGTTCTTCATTTCTATTACAGTGACTTCGATTTCTAGCACTTCCTTTTGATTCTTAATTTCCATTTCTCTGATTATATTACCCTTGTGTTCTTACATGTTGTCTTTTCCTATTAAAACCTTTAACATTAATCACGGTTATTTTAAATTCCTTGCTTGATAACTCCAAAATCTGTGTCCTTCCTGACTCTGGTTGTGATGACTGCTTTCTCTCTTCAGGCTTCTTCTTGCCTTTTGGCATGCCTTGTAATTGTTTGTTGAAAGCCAGACCATTTTGTATTGGGTAACAGAAAGTGAGGTAAATAGGCGTCTATGAAGATTTATGGTTATCTGGCTAGGGAGTGAATGTGTTCAGTGTTTGCTGTAGTTACAGTGCCACAGGATTCAAATTCCTCTAGTATCTGCTTTTGTCTCTTAACTTTGGGTTCCCCTCATTACTTCTCTGCAGTCTGTCTTGAATCTTTTTTTAAAAATTTTTTTGAGTTTACTTAGGGAGAAAGAGAAGGGGAGGGGCAGAGAGAGAGGAAGAGAGAGAGAATCCCAAGCAGGATCTGTGCTGTCTGCCCAGAGCCTGACATAGGGCTCAAACTCATGAACCGTGAGATCATGACCTAGGCCGAAACCAAGAGTCAGATGCGTAACCGCCTGAGCCACCCAGGTGCCCCTGTCTTGCATCTTTCAGCTGGAATCCACTGTGACTCTACTGGGGCCCTGCGGGTATGGGGGTAAAGAAGGGGGTTTGTGTGCATTCTATTCTGTCCAGATCAAATCTCTGTGTTTTGGTGGGCCTGTGACCTCTACAAGTATTTCTGCAGTGGTATAGCCTTGCCCCTCTGCCCCTTCCTCCCTTCTCTGGCTACAGCATTCCCAGTCTCTTTCCTTGAGGTCTTGACCCTTGTTGACTGTATATATTTTCCCTCTTAGGTGAGATAGCAAGGCTGGAGGGGCTGGTGTGAGAAGAATGCCCTTCCCCCAACTGGGATAGGGCTCTGGCAAAGTCTTTTACCCTGGAGAGTGGGCCTTTGTAATAAAGAAGGTTCTGGGTGTATTTCACAATGATTACTCATCTCTCCCTGCCAGAGCCATATGGGGATCTCCCTTGATCTTCACTGTGGGTATCTGGGGGTAAAAAGCCCAAGAACATACGCAGTTCCTCTAACACTGCAGTCTCCAGGAATTTCTTACTCTCAGGCTAGACCTCACTCAGCCTCTGGCAATCCATTATTACTGTGTAAGCGTTCCTACCAGTTTATGGCTCCAGCACTTTCTGTTGCAGGAAAAGATTTTGACTATCAATTCTCTATGAGCCCCTCTCCAGACTTTGGGGTGATGGTTTGTTTGCCCTGCAATCTCAATTCTCTGATGGGTGGGTCCAGGAAAAGGCACGGATTTTCAGTTTGTCCAGCTTTTATTTGTTGTAAGGACAAGAGTGCCAACTTTTTTTTTTTTTTTAATTTTTTTTTTCAACGTTTATTTATTTATTTGGGACAGAGAGAGACAGAGCATGAACGGGGGAGGGGCAGGGAGAGAGGGAGACACAGAATCGGAAACAGGCTCCAGGCTCTGAGCCATCAGCCCAGAGCCTGACGCGGGGCTCGAACTCACGGACCGCAAGATCGTGACCTGGCTGAAGTCGGACGCTTAACCGACTGCGCCACCCAGGCGCCCCAAGAGTGCCAACTTTTAAGCTCTGTACATGTCAGAGCCAAAACTGGAAGTCCCCTTTATTCTGAACAGCCATTCCCTTCCCTCCATCTGAACTCCCGTGTCCCTTCTTGCTGTACCTTTCTCTGGCTATGCTAGCTGAGTCTTTTCATGATGATGTCGAAACAAGACTGAGTTTCTTGAGAAAAGAGGCCATGGTTAACCTCTTGCCTATGTTCATATTTTGTACATGTGAAACGTCTAGTTCTGCTGTTTGACTTTATTGGATCCCTTCCATTTATGGCCTTCATTCTAACATTCTAACAGTACAAAGCATCTGGTGAGATGTTACCCAGTGTCCTCTAAACTTCCTTTTGTGCTTTTAATTTTTATTTATTTTTGAGAGAGAGACAGCGTGTGAGCAGGGGAGGAGCAGAGGGAGAGGGAGACACAGAATCTGAAGCAGGCTCCAGGCCCCCAGCTGTTAGCACAGAGCCCTCGAACTCACGAACTGTGGGATCATGACCTGAGCCGAAGTTGGATGCTCAACCGACTGAGCGACCCAGGCGCCCCCTTTTGTGCTTTTAAATGAATCATTGTCATCTCTGAATCAAGGTCTTCTTTTCTTAGCAAGGTTGGAATAATGCAAATTTCACTTATTGTAAATCGAGATTTGCAAAAGTAACTTCTCAAGATCTGAGAAGTCCTTACTCTTTTTTCCTTTTCATTTTTTTTAAGTTTTTATTTAAATTCCAGTTAGTTAGGGGCTCCTGGTAGGCTTAGTCAGTAGAGCTTGTGACTCTTAATTTCAGGGTTGTGAATTCAAGCCCCAGGTTGGGTGTGGAGCCCCACATTAAAAAATAAAGAGGGGCCACCTGGGTGGCTCAGTCGGTTAAGTGTAGGATTTTGGCTCAGGTCATGGATCTCACTGCTTACAAGTTTGAGCCGCCTTCAGGTTCTGTCCTGACATCTCAGAGCCTGGAGCCTGCTTCAGATTCTGTGTCTCCCTCTCTCTCTGCCCCTCCCCCCAACACTGTTTCTTTCTGAAATACAAACATTAAAAATTAAAAAAACAAACAAACAAACATAAATTCCAGTTAGCTAACATACAGTGTAACACTAGTTTTAGGTATACAATACAGTCATCCCACAGTTCCAAAAAACACCCACTGCTCACCACAAATTCCCTCCTTAATCCCCATCACCTATTTAACCCATTCCCCCACCCACCTCCCCTCTGGTAACTATCGGTTTGTTCTATACAGTTAAGAGTCTGTTTCTTGGTTTGCCTTTCTTTTTCCCCCTTTGCTTGTTTTGCTTTTTACACTCCACATGAGTGAAATCATATATTTGTCTTTCTCTTGATTTCCTGACTTCGTTTTGTAATGACTTAAGTAGCTAGGTTAAGATCAAATCTGACCAAATCCTAGGAAAAGGGCCTTCTGGCTAAATGTCCAAACCTAGCTGTTGCAGAATTATCTAGGAAGCTTAAAAAAAAATTCTTGGACTCAGTCTTAGGGAGTAATTGTGGTATACAGCTAAGTGTAGAAAAATAAGATACCTCTGATCAGCGAGCTATTCATGTCCAAAAGTGCCTTTTTTACCCACACTTAATCTAACTAAAAAAACAAACAAAACTGATCCATTCATTCATTCATGTTCAGCCTAGAGGACACAGGAAATGTTATCAAAAATTCACTCTTCATTCGCTAAATTTATTGCGCACCAGGTAAGGGCTGGTTACCAAGTCACAGGCCCTGTCCAAAATAAGGAACTGTGCTCATGCATGGCTTTGAGAGTCAGACATCCGTACAACCTACATCCAGAGCCATCACATCCTGGGTAACTGTGAGCATGTCACTTAAGCTTGCAGGGCCTCAGTGTTCTCATCTATAAGGGAGAATATCACTTACTTCATAGGGTTCTGTGACAGAGATCATAAAGCGTTGAGGAAGACTTACACTCCATCCTCCTAAAGCAGTTTCTAGCTCATTTCCAGTCCAAACACTTGCACACTGAAATAATCACAGCTAGTACTCACTGAGCAGTTAACCTGCATGCCAGGCAGTGTTATGCTATCAGTCCAGCCACATGTCAAATTTTAACTGTGAAGGCCTGGAGGCCAGCAGCCTCCTCGATTGGCTATACTTATCCTCACTCCACTAACCAAAATAGACAAAGCAAGCTGAAACAACAGGATGAGGACTTTTTTTTTTTTTTTAAAGATTTTATTTTTAAGTAACCTCTACCCCCAACATGGGGCTCAAACTCCTAACCCTGATATCTAGAGTCACATGCTCTACCGACTGAGTCAGCCAGGTGCCCCAGGACAAGGACTTTTAATCTAGAGGTGACCATAACAAGAGGGCTGAGCTTGAAAGCCACAGGATGTAATAAAAAGATGTGCCCCTCACCACCCCCCACCCCACATCCTCCCTTCAGAGGTCATCATCACAACCAAGGGTCATGATGGCAGAACCTCCAAGAAGGAAGCCAAATACTAGATAAACTTATCTACGAACGGCCATGGATTTAATGGTGCCATTTGCTGCTACTACTAATGTATTGATCACTATCACTGCCATCAAATAATTAAGTCTTTATATGTCCCAGATACTGTTGTTCTGTGGAGTTTACACTTAGTCCTCAAAAACTCTAAGTTACTAAAGGTACCAGTGACGTTCACCTTTTACAACTAACAGCCAAGATAAGGCAATTACTTACTGAGAGGACACAGCCTGAGACTCTTGTAACAGAACTTACTGCCAAATTAACTTCTACTTTTAGGAGACCCTTATGGGCTTCCAGAACCTCCTCCTATATGGTTAGAGTTAATTGCAACTACATTTTACTTCACAGGATTAAAGGTGTCCTTTTAAAATGGACCATGGTTTTAATTCTCTAAGAGACAACAGTGAGAAGTGCCTGCCCACATTAGGCAAAAACATATCACCTGAAATAAGCAACATTTCACCTAACTTGAAACTTTCAACTTTTTTTTTTTTTTTTTTTTGAGGGAGAGTGGGAGAGGGGCAGAGAGAAAGGAGATCAGAGGATCTGAAGCAGGCCATGTGCTGACAACAGCAAGTCCGAAGTGGGGCTCAAATTCACAAACTGTGAAAACATGTCCTGAGCCAAAGTTGGATGCTTAGCCGATTGAGCCACCCAGGTGCCCCAAAACCTTCAACTTTCTTTAAAAAACAAAAACAAAAAACTTTAATTAATGTTTATTTTTGAGAAAGAGAGAGTGAGTGTGAGTGGGGGAGGGGCAGATAGAGAGGGAGACAGAATTCTAAGCAGGCTCCAGGCTCCAAGCTGTCAGCACAGAGCCCGACGTGGAGCTTGAATTCATGAACCTTGAGATCATAACCTGAGCCAAAGTCAGACGCTTAACTGACTGAGCTATAGAGCGCCCCCAAATCTTCAAATTTCTAAGGATTATATCTACCCTAATGCAATTGTAGAGGTTAAAAGTAAGCAGGCCAGGGGCACCTGGGTGGCTCAGTCAGTTAAGCGTCCAATTTCGGCTCAAGTCAGGATCTCACCATTTGTGAGTTCAAGTCCCGCATCAGGCTCTGTGCCGACAGCTTGGAGCCTGGAGCCTGCTCTGGATTTTGTGTCTCCCCCTCTCTATGCCCCTCCCCCACTTGCACTCTCTCTCTCAAAAACAAATAAACATTAAAAAAAAAAAGTAAGCAGGCCAGTACAACCCATCCTAAGCCACATTATTCCTTTGTCTATAAATGATCAAAATCAAAAGAATTCCAGTGAGCAGAAACGTCCACACTACTGAGGTTTTTCTGTTGTAGGAGGCAGTCCTGTGCACTGTGGGAGGTTTAACAGCATGTCTAACTTCTGCCCACTAGATTCCAATAGCATTCCCCAGTTCTGACAACCAAAAATGTCTCGAGATATTGCCAAATTGCCCTGGGGGCAAACTCATCTCTGCTTGAGAAACACTGCTTGAGAGGAACTGATTCAGAGCTACCATGACTCTGTTCTGCATACCAAAAACCGACAGCCTTTTGAGTTTACTTCTCTAGCTCCCTGAAATAAAGTTCACATGTTGTTTAGCTTTGTACCTTCTTAATTTATAGTAACAGAAATGTCCAGTTTATGGAATTGTGAAATATTATTTAAGCAACAAAAGGTCTCACAGGGCTGCTCTAATTCCTAGGACTTCCAGTCTGCTAGGTGGACATCCTAGTCTGGCTAAGACCAAAGCTGGTCCTCTCAAATGAACTGACCTGTCTCCAGAGGAGACGCCACTGGAGTGGGGAGGCAAACCTTCCTTACCTTGTGGTTTAACTCTAGGTCACAATGGGACCCTCCCAAACCACCAGATGTTGTTCAAATTCAAATCAGAGACCACATTCTGGCTGCAAAGGTCTGGCTACAACACAAGTTAGACAGCAAGGAGTCATGCATTTTCTGGTTTCTTATCACTTATACAAGTCGGGCTAGAACGCTGTGCCCTTCTCCCTTGATTAAAGAGGATAAAGTGTGCCACCATCCCAAGCCAAATTAAAGAGAAAGCGTGAATCTGCTGATCAAGAAAAGCGTTATTATACCCTTGCTAAGTTTGTTTAAACAAGTCACTTAGATGAACTAGGAAAAAAATTCCTCTGAAAAACAGGAGGCACAGTGTTGACTTATCTTAAAAGGCCTTTTAAGAATGACTTGAGATTACAAAGCATTTTTCAAATACACAAAGTGCTTCATAACAACTCAGTAAGCTTTAAGGAATGCTTCTTTTAGTACATCACTTTTTTTGTTGTATAAAAGAAAATACCCCAATTCAAAGGGTGGTAGCATATTTGATATCACCCCTGTTTAAGAGGAATGGAGTTACAGGAATGAGAAGTATATAATTAGTAAATAATCCCTCTCAACAAGTGAGTTAAGTAGGACAGCCGTAAAGGGGAAAAAAAGAAGCTGGAGGCAACACAATCAGTGCATATCAGAAATGCATTTTTATTTTTATTTGAAAACAACTTAAATTTTTAGACAAATGATTTTAGTATATAAATTGGATTTTGTTTTTATACAGAATATAAAGATTTCCCTCATTGATCTTCCATGTGAAGGGTATTACAAGCCTGAAGGGAGATACTTTCTGCACACAAGTGTGTATCTCACACGTAGGGGACTGGAAACCAATGGTGTAGTGCTTCTACACATAAATTAGGACAAGTGACATCACATATTAAAAAGGGGTAAGAGAAATATTCTAGTTAATCAGATTCAAGAAGCAAACAGGACACAAAAACTGTGCAGATAAGACCAAGTCAGTAACTTTAGTTAGGACACTGCAGATCATACTGGAGTAACAGGTTTGTGGGGTTATAGCGTGTACCACATTAAAACAGCAAGGAAGAGCGAGAAAGGCTGGAACAAGGGATTTTCACTAAAGCAAATTAACTTCTTGTCAACTGCCAAAACAAAACAAAACAAAACTGAGCATATGAATGTTAGTATACTGAAGGCATGTTATACCAGTTTCTGTGCAGCATGCTAAAAGTTAGATAGAACTTCTTCACTGGTGCATACGAATCATTAATAGTCACAGGAGGTTTTTTTTTTTTTTTTTTTGCCCCTTCTCACCAAATTTCAGGCATGTCTTATTTTAGATGGAGTATAGCTTTTATCTATAATTTCGTCCTGTAAAAACATGTGAAGACAACGTTCATTCTGTGCCAGAGGATGACCAGCGACCCTAGGAATAAAAATTACAAATTTAGTCCCAATACTTTATAAAAGTGGGGTCAGGAGTCACACACACATATTCTATAGTTAAAAAGCATGTATGATTTAGCAATAATAAGTGTTATTCTGGACTGCACATGTACCCAATAAACTTCTTTATATAGCAGTTTGTACATTCACAAAAAACCTAAATGAATTTTAATGTTAAAAGTGAAACATGTCATTAATTCTAAGAACCCATTTTAAAGAAGGAAAAGATATAGGATCAAAATTAGAAATATACTGAATTTGGAAAAAAAAAATACACTGAAGTTCAATAAAAGCCCAAAACACTAAGAAAGAGTGTGTCCAGGTTTTTCTTCTTTTTCCTTTTTTTGGCCTGCTTTAAAGGTTCCCATTGCAGACTAAACACAAGATCAAAATGGGTAACCAGACTTCTATTTCTGAATTCAAAAGTACCTCAGCTAACACTACCTTCTCCAAAAGGAAAGCGTGTTCATAAAATACAATGAAGGCTATGTGCTAAACTAAAAGTTAAAGGCTTTGTACAACTTTCCCTCCTGTTTACCACTCACAGATCTTCAAATTACTAAAAACTGAAGTTGTTGGTTAGTATGTAACCTCGTACAACTATATTCTTCAGCATTTGACTTCATTTGGTCAAATTTAAGGCCAATGCACAATTTATAGCAAGCCCCTTCCTGACATCAGCTCTGTTACTTTGGCTTTTAAAAATGGCTATATTTCAAATTAAGAATAAAATTAAAAGCTAGAAATTTTGGTTTAAGAGTTCCTAAAGTAAAAGATAAACAATTGAAAGTCTTCTTACAGTTTGGAAAGAAACATTTTGCTGTGAAAATTTTGAATGTGCACCTTTACACAAGACATGCTGATAATACCTCCATTTGCAATCAAACAAAATGATTGCAAGTGTACCGCAAGTTTTATTGTTCATGCTAGAACATACCTTAAATGAGAAAGAATCATAAGTAAAACTATTTTTTAAATGCTGCAATTTTAAATGTAATTTGCATAAATTAACCAAGAAAAACAAATACAAAACTTAGGTCAACACAAAGATACTCATTTTAATCACTCAAGTGTGTTAATATTTATCACATGATATTCAACTTGTTATATACTTTTACTTTATTTAAATGATACAAAATGTTAGTTAGGAAATGGCCAAAAAAGAAAAGCAATACTACAGTTTAGCTTAATATCTAAATTTTGACTATTTGCTTAAAGTTGTCTCAGAACACTATTCATTCTTATACCTCTTGAGGTACAGAAAGTACTTACTTGTTTATAAACTGCTCCAGCCCTTGCTTCCTTTCTTCAATAAAATTATCATCAAATATTCCATCATCTCCTCTGAAAGGAAGCTGACGCAAAAATGCTTTTCCAGGGAGCGGGGGAACTACAACCTAAAAAAACATAGGAAAGTTCTTGAAGATGCTGACTGGGTTGTGAAAATTTATAGAGCACAACATGAAGACAAAGTATATGTTCACTGTGACAGCTATTCCACTGTTTAACTAGTTTAAATAAAAAAATCAGTAAAGAACACATTGAAAAAAAAAACACACTAAAAAACAGTCAATGTTTTGGAGGCAAGATAACCAAAAGTAGACAGAATAAATAGCCCATTAGATCAATGCTCCTTAATGGCATGGCCCATAGCTTAAGGTTTTCCTGAACTTATTGAAGCATAAGTATATAAAAAGAGCATTCAAGCAATGCTGAAATGAAGCCTATGATGCCTCCAGTTTTGATGCCACTCAGGGAAGACCATGCTTTATTATAATGAGAAACTACAGAGATCAAAATCAACTTTTAATGAAGAAATAAAATATTAACAACATTCTCTCCAGCATGGGCAGATAAGAATTCTGTGGTCTATTTCCTCCACCTCATACCATCTTCATACAGTCTTTCCTACTTGTGTTTGAGGTGATGATAAAAAAGTCAACAATTCTGTCACCATGCTTCCATTTTTTTTTTTTTTTTTAATGTTTACTTGAGAGAGAGAGACAGCACACATGCAAGTAGGGGGAGGGACAGAGAGAAAGATAGGAGAGAGAGAGAGAATCCCAAGCAGGCTCCACACTGTCAGCAAAGAGCCTGACGCAGGGCTCCATCTCCTGAAGCATGAGATCATTACCTGAGCTGAAATCAAGAGTTGGATGCTTAACCGACTAAGCTGCTCAGGTGCCCCACACTTCCTTTTTCTATGTTAAGAAACATGTCAACATTCTCCCAAATCTACTACTCCATCTTTCCCCAAAGACCTGTCATTTCTTTCTTCCTACATAGCAATATCCTATTTTTCCCCTTCAAAGTCTAACTATCCTCTAGGGTCAACTTATACTGATCTCTTCTAGGAATTATCTAGAGCTCAAATATTTGAGTTAAATAGCACCTAGCTACTTACTTCTCAGGTTAGTTAGGGTTTCTCGCCCATGGCACTATTAACATTTTGAGTCACATTATTCTTTGTAGAGGGGGGAGAGTAGGGGAAGGAGTTTCTTGGTGCACTGCAGAATGTTTAACAGCATCCCAGGCCTCTACCCACTAGACTGGGTAGCACCCAGTAGTGACAATAAAAACAGTCTCCAGACCCTGTCAAGTCTCCTGGGGGATAAAACAGGCACTGGTGGAAAACCAACTTATCCTACTAATGCCTTCAAATCAAAGATCCTGTCTCAGGCTTCCTATGGTTATTTAAAGAAAAGTTGGGCACACAACACAACAGACACTCAAATATCTGTTAAATGACTAACCACTTAGTGGGATCCATATCTTACACCAAAACAGAGAGAAGGTGTAAGTGACAAATCAAACAAGAAGAAATATAAATAGTAAACAGAAGTAATTGTACATACCCTAAAAGAGGAAAAATTTTAAACCCCTGATGCAGTTTCTATCCCAAAACAATAACCCAGCTGGGTAAAAAAAGGGAAAGAGCAACACAACTTCATAAAGAATAGCAAAGAACAAAATGACAGCAAAAAAGAAACACAAAACCAAATACCCAACATAAAATTCATGATTCCTTCCTAAATGTAGTCTTCTCTCCAGGACCAATGATTAACACATCTAGAGATTTGTCTCTGTAACTCTGCCTCAGTATTCTTGAATCTCTCTCCCTACATTGATATTTGTGAAGTAGAGTGATAAAACCTGCAGAGACCTTACAACTGAGAAACACATCATGACCATTAACAGAGCTCCAGCAGAATGGCTTTTCTGAAGGACAGGGGAAAACATCTGTATCTATGAAACTACTATTAAAAAAAGAATCTAGAACCCATGCACTAAACAAACGATTACCATTAATTCAGGACATAATTCAGCATGAAATTTAAGATCAGTATGTATTATCTGCAGAGATATATTCTTCCTAACATAATATTCAAAACAGTCACTGAAATGGATGGTGAGGTTGTAGGTAACAGGATTTAATGATCTACAAAAATCTTGAGTGGCTTGCCCAGCTAAGAGTCCAAAGATCCTCTTCAACATCAAATTAGTTTTGCTGAACAAGTCTGGAAAGATCTAGTTAGAATTTTTTTATTTTTTTTATTTTTTAATTTTTCATTAATAATTTATTTACTTTTTAAAATTATATCCAAGTCAACATATGGTGCAACAATGATTTCAGGAGTAGATTCCTTAATGCCCCTTACCCATTTAGCCCACCCCCCCATCCCCTCCAGCAATGCTCCATATTTAAGAGTCTCTTATGTTTTGTCCCCCTCCCTGTTTTTTATTGTTTTTGTTTCCCTTCCCTTATGTTCTTAAAGTCCTCATATGAGTTAAGTCATATGATATTTGTCTTTCTCTAATTTCGTTTAGCACAATACCCTCTAGTTCCATCCATGTAGTTGCAAATGGCAAGATTTCATTCTTTTTGATTGCCGAGTAATACTCCATTGTATATATACCACTTCTTCTTTATCCATTCATCCATTGACGGACATTTGGGCTCTTCCCATACCTTGTCTATTGTCAGTAGTGCTGCTATAAACATTGGGGTGCATGTGCCCCTTCAACACAGCATACCTGTATCCCTTGGATAAATACCTAGTAGTGCCATTGCTGGGTCATAGGGTAGTTCTATTTTTAATTTTTTGAGGAACCTCCATCCTGTTTTCCAGAGTGGCTGCACCAGTTTGCATTCCCACCAGCAGTGCAAAAGAGATCCTTTTTCTCCACATCCTCGCCAACATCTGTTGTTGCCTGAGTTGTTAATGTTAGCCATTCTGACAGGTGTGAAGTGGTATCTCATTGTGGTTTTGATTTGTATCTCCCTGATGATGAGTGATGTTGAGCATTTTTTCATGTGTCGGCCATCTGGATGTCTTCTTGGGAGAGGTGTCTATTCATGTCTTTTGCCCATTTCTTCACTAGATTATCTGTTTTTTGGGTGTTGAGTTTGATACATTCTCTACAGATTTTCGATACTAACCCTTTATCTGATACTTCTCCCATTCCATCAGTTGCCTTTTAGTTTTGCTGATTATTTCCTTTGCTGTGCAGAAGCTTTTTATTTTGATGAGGTCCCAGTAGTTCATTTTTGCTTTGGTCTCCCCTGCCTTCAGAGACGTGTTGAGTAAGAAGCTGTTGCTGCCAAGGTCAAAAAAGTTTTTGCCTGCTTTCTCCTTGAGGATTTTGATGGCTTCCTGTCTTACATTTAGGTCTTTCAACCATTTTGAGTTTATTTTTATGTATGGTGTAAGAAAGTGGTCCGGGTTCATTTTTCTGCATGTCACAGTCCAGTTTTCCCAAAACCATTTGTTTTTGTTAGAGACAGATGTTTTGTAAAGAGACTGTCTTTATTCCATTGGATATTCTTTCCTGCTCTGTCAAAGATTAGTTGGCCATATATTTGTGGGTTCATTTCTGGGTTCTCTATTCTGTCCCATTGATTTGAGTGTCTGTTTTTGTGCCAGTACCATATTGTCTTAATGATTACAGATTTGTAATACAGCTTGAAGTCTGATAGAATTCTTATACCAATCTAATCATCATTAATCCAAAGATACGTGTGTACACGTGGGGTTAGAAGTAGACAGGAAAATACTTGGCCAGCATAATATAGTGAAAGCATACTAAAATAAAAGCTAAAAAGATATCACTATAAATGACCAGTAAACACAATAAATATCATCTACTTCCTAGCCTCATATAACAGATCTTATTTAATTAAAAATACTTATAAACAGGGGCTCCTGGGTGGCTCACTCAGTTAAGCATCCGACTTCGGCTTGGGCCATGGTCTCACAGTTCGTAAGTTTAAGCCCCGTGTTGGGCTCTGTGCTGACAGCTGGAGCCTGCTTTGGATTCTGTGTCTCCATCTCTCTCTGCTCCTCCCCCACTCACACTCTGTCTCCCTCTCTCAAAAATAAAAACTAAAAAAAAATTTAAAAATTAAAAAAAAAAAGGTACTTAACTTGATTAATTGTTCTTAGCAATACTATAATGAAAATACAACTTTCACATAGGTTAAATCCCTCAGAGATTTAACTGGTCTATTGTTAAAACTGAAGTATTGTGCTTCAAAGGACAGTAATAAGTGGAAACAATTCACAGATAAAGAGATTTTGGCAAATCAACTATCTTGTAAGAGACTTTTAAGAGTTTTTTGTATATTCTAGGTACAACTCAATAATAAAGACAAAACACTCGATTAAATGGGCAAAGGATCTGAAAAAAATATATATATAACTGATAATAAATATAAATATAAATATAAATAAATATATATATATCTGATAAATACATGGAAAGATGATCAACATCATAAGCCACTGGGAAATGAAAATTCAAACCATAATGATATTCCAACTTCACACATACTAGGACAGCTATAATAAAGAAGACATAATAGTTATGTGTTGGTGAGGATGTGGAGTACACGGGAACTCTCGCACATTGTTGGTGGGAATGTACAATGGTGCAGCTGCTTTGGTAAACAGTCTGGGAGTTCCTCAAAATTAAAGAGAGTTGTCACAGGACCCAGTAAATCCACTTCTAGGTATATACTCAAGATAAGTGAAAATATATGTCCAAACAAAAACCTGTAAACAAATGTTCACAGCAGCATTATCTATAATAGTCAAAAAGTAGAAACAACCGAATGTCTTCAAACTGATTAATAAATGTGTTATATCCACACAACAGAATATTATTATTGGGCAATGAAAAGAAATGAGTTAAGAAAAAAAGAAGTAGTGGGGCCCCTGGGTGGCTTAGTCAGTTGAGCGTCCGACTTTGGCTCAGGTCATGATCTCACAGTCTGTGAGTTCGAGCCCCGCATCGGGCTCTGTGCTGATGGCTCAGAGCCTGGAGCCTGCTTCGGATTTTGTGTCTCCCTCTCTCTCTGCCCCTCCCCTGCTCATGCTCTGTTTCTCTCTGTCTCAAAAATAAATAAAAACATTAAGAAAAAAATTTAAAAAAAAAAGAAAAAAAGAAGTAGTGTTTAATGTTGAAAACACACTCAGTGAAAGAAGCCAGACACAGAAGGCTAAATATTCTATGCTATTTATATGAAATGTCCAGAACAAGCAAATCCATAGAGAAAGTAGATTAATGGCTGTATAGGGTTGGGTGAGGAGGGGCTGGGGGAGAAATTGGTAGCGACTACTAATAGGTATGGGATTTCTTTTATGGAGTAATTAAGATGTTCTAAAACTGACTAGTGATTGTTGCACAACTTTATGAATATATCAAGAACCACTGAATTTTACTCTTCAAAGTTTATTTTTATTTATTTATTTTGAGAGAGAGAATGTGTGTGTGAGCAGGGGGAGGCACAGAGAGAGAGGAGAGAGGAAATCCCAAGCAGCCTCCGTGCTGTCAGCACAGAGCCCGATTTAGGGCTCAATCTCACAAACAATGAGATCAAGACCTAAGCTGAAATCAAGAGTCAGATTCTTAACCAACTGAGCCACCCAGGGGCCCCTGAATTTTACACTTTAAATGGGTGAATTGTATGGCATGTGAATTATATGTCAATAAAGCTGTTATTTTTTCAAACAGTGCTATATACATTCACCAAATGTTTATTAAACACTCCAACATGCCATGCACTATGTTAAGCAAAGCCCAAAGCCCATCAAGACACTTCTTCCCATAAGTCAGAGAAAGACAAATACTGTATGATGTCACTTATAGGTGGAATCTAAAATAAATCAAACTCATAGCAACAGAGAGTAGCAGAGACTAGTGGTTGCCAGGGATTGGCAGGTGGGAGAAATGGTAACATGCTGGTCAAAAGGTACAAACTTCCAGTTATAGGATGAGTAAGTTCTGGGGATCTAAAGTAGAGCATGGGGAGTATAGTTAACAATAATGTATCATATATTTAAAAATTGCCAAGAGAAGCATATCTGAAATGTTCTTACCACCACCACCACGAAAAAAAAAGTAACTATGTGAAGTGACGGTATAGTAACTAAGCTTATTGAGTTCATCATTTCACAATATATACATATAACAAATCATTATACTGTATGCCTTAAACTTACATAATGTTATCTGTCAATTATATCCTAATTTTATTATTTAAAAAAAAATTTTTTTTAGTGTTTACTTTTGAGAGAGAGAGAGATAGAGAGAGGGTGCGAGCAGGGGAGGGGCAGAGAGAGAGAGAGACACAGAATCCAAACCAGGCTCCAAGCTCCGAGCTGTCAGCATAGAGCCCAGCATGGGGCTTGAATTCATGAACTGTGATGTGAGACCATGACCTGAGCTCAAGTCAGATGCTTAACCGACTGAGCCACCAGGCACCTCAATTATATCTCAATTTTAAAGCTGGGGAAAAAGGACACTTCTTCCCTATGGTCATAAAACATTTCTTCTTTGTTACCCATAACTTTTCTAACTTGGTTTGTACATTTAGAGCTTAAAACCATGTAATTTATACACAGTTATAAATTTTTATTCCTAGACAGCCAAAGTTTCAACTCCATTTACTGAATATAAATTCTTTTCCCTACTGAATGACAATGTTATTTTTGTTCTGAACTAAATTTCTAATAAACACGTAAGTCAGCTGCTAAGATCTATACATTCATTCTAAGTTCTACTACATTCAACTAATCTATTTGCCTATTCCTAAAGCAATAGCAAACTATTTTAATTACTATAGCTTAAGATAAACTCTGATGTCTGCATATGCTTATTACTACATGCTGAAAATAATTTCTGACTCTTCTTGAGCTTTCTTGGATTGTAAAGCTCAGATATAAATCTGCAAGTTCATTAAAAAAAAACATTAAGATTTCTGTTAGAATTTTATGAATTCATAAGTAAGTTAGGAGGTAATGCTTTACTCTGATCAGGTTTACTGCTAAAATGTCACCTCTAAGTGAGGGCTTCCTTTGACTACTCTATAAAAGAGTACTCTCCTGGAATTCCTTGCTTCCTATAGTTTTTGGTTTTTTTAGAACATATTCCTATCAGACATACTATGCATCTTACTATTTTTTCTGCTTTTCCTTCACCACAACCCCAACTTCCCCAATTGAATGTAAACATCATAGAAGTGGGAACTTAATTTATTCACAGCTCTATCTATAACTCATAGAACATAAAGAATAAAAATAAAACACGTTTAAAAAAAGTGAATATTCCATGGAAATGCAAGCTGGTGCAGCCACTCTGGAAAACAGGATGGAGGTTCCTCAAGAAACTAAAAATAGAACTACCCTACGACCCAGCAATTGCACTACTAGGCATTTATCCAAGGGATACAGGTGTGCTGTTTCGAAGGGACAAATCCACCCCCATGTTTATAGCAGCACTATCAACAATAGCCAAAGTATGGAAAGAGCCCAAATGTCCATCGATGGATGAATGGATAAAGAAGATGTGGTATGTATATACAATGGAGTATTACTCAGCAATCAAAAAGAATGAAATCTTGCCATTTGCAACTTACGTGGATGGAACAGGAGGGTATTATGCTAAGTGGAATTAGTCAGAGAAAGACAAAAATCATATGACTTCACTCATATGAGGACTTTAAGATACAAAACAGATGAACATAAGGAAAGGGAAACAAAAATAATATAAAAACAGGGAGGGGGACAAAACAGAAGAGACTCATAAATATGGAGAACAAACTGAGAGTTACGGGAGGGGGGATGGGCTAAATGGGTAAGGGGCACTAAGGAATCTACTCCTGAAATCATTGTTGCACTATATGCTAATTTGGATGTAAAGTTAAAAAAATAAAAAATAAAACAAGTTAAAAAAAAAGTGAATATTCCAAAACAAGAATGTAGTATTTCTAAGTTTTGAAATTTTCTTTACATGGTCTTACATTTCTTTTTTACTCATAAACATTTTATACTTTGATAGTCTTTTTTTTTTTTTAATTTTATTTATTTATTTTGAAAGAGAGAGAGCAAGAATGAGCAGGGGAGGTGGAGAGAGAGAATTCCAAGCAGGCTCCGCACTGTCAGCGCAGAGCCCCCATGCAGGGCTCAAAGCCATGAATTGTGAGATCATGACCTGAGCCAAAATTAAGAGTCAGACAACTGACCGAGCCACCCAGGTGCCCCTATGCTTTGATAGTCTGTTGAGTAAAGTTGTTTTTCCTTTAAATTTTGATGGAATGCTATGATTTGTGTATATTGTTCTCTATCCAGCCACAGGTCTGGTTAAGGAAGTTTTCCTTCCGCTTCAACTTATCACACTTGAGAAATGAGTAGAAGCGACCCTACTTCAGGGCTCCTACCATATCAACTTGTTTCCTATTACACTCTAGTCACAAAGTAACTTTTCATCATTCTGAGCACACCATGCCCTTCCAGAACTCTATGTTGTTGATGTTCTTCTGACATAGGGCTGAAATAAGGGACTAGTAGGAGACCTTGCCTTGCTGATTTTTTTTGAAGCCAAAGTCACCAAATTTTCTTTTAAGAGGAGATGACTCTTACCAAGGTATTTAACAGTTTTAAAATTGCATGTAATTGGGCACCTGAGTGGCTCAGTCAGTTAAGCGTCTGACTCTTGATTTCATTTCAGGTCATGATTTGACAGTTCGTAAGTTTGAGCCCTGTATCGGTGACAGTGCAGAACCTGTTTAGGATTCTCTCTCTCTCCCTCTCTTTCTGTCCCTCCCCTGCTCTCTCTCAAAATAAATAAATAAACTTGAAAAAAAACCGCATGTAGCAACCTATGAGACCATGACCGTCATTTAAAAAGCTAAGCTGAAGAAAGACATATCAGAGTAAGGTAAGTACTGGTTTTTGAAAATTTTTGTTATATATACATGTGTGATGATGAAATAAAAATTTATTATGAGTCAGTAAAAAAACCCTGGAAATCCACTGATACATGAGATGTATTAAGGAAGACAAACTTGGCAAGGAGTGTGTGGGAGGGCAAGACTGAATAGGAAGATGAGGGAAAGGAAGGAAGTAATAGCAAAAAAGTTCTAAGAAGTAAGTGTTACTCAACTATGACTTAGTAAAGACCTCAACTGGGCCTTTAAGTAAACAAGAAAGAGTTCTGAGCAAAAATTAGACTTCTTCTATCTCCCGTAAGATAAAATCGAACTCCTTGAAATGAAGAAATCAAATATGCTTTTACCTCCTTCATTCTAGGTAAGTTTTCTGAAAGGTTCTTAAACATTAAAAGTCAGAGTGTTTTGCTTTAAAGTCCTATTGCAAATAATTCTTACCTTGCTCTCTCTTTCTAATTCACTTCGCAGCCACTCAAAGTCACTGTATCTTCTTCTAACAGTAGATTCCTTCAGCTTGAAAATAGGCAGATTTGTCTGAAATTAAAAAAAAAAAAATCATTCCTAAGCTGAAGCATGGGACAGGGACTTCAAAATAAGGAGGCTGGGGGATCTGTTTGTCAAATTGATAATATGGCAAGCCTGGTTATCTTAAGATAAGAAAATCATGAAGTTATCAAGATGACATTTTTACTTCTAACAAAATAAAACTTCACTAAATGTTAAAAACGTGTATCATTTACACTACAGTGCAATTTATTTATTTTTAATTTTTAGAGAGAGGGAAAGAGAATCTCAAGCAGGTTCCAAGCACTCAGCACGGAGCCCGATATGGGGCTTGATCCCACGACCCTGGAATCATGACTTGAGCTGAAATCAAGAGTGGGACACTCAAACCAACTAAGCCACCCTGGCACCCCTAGAGTACAACCTTTAAAATGCATGTCTGTACATATGCTTTAGGATATCATTCTGCCTGAGGTCAGCTACATAAATATAGTCCATTTTTTTTTCTATTTCAGTGAGCTGTACAAATGTCAACTGAACAGGAGTGAGAATAAAGCTAGCTCCGACTGCTGTGAGCTGGTTTAGATAGTACCTTACTATACAATGCTCACAGGGGAAAGAGACCTTAACTACTTTGAAATGGAATAAAAAATATTTTGTTATTATGACTAGATTAGATGCTTCACAATAAAAGAAATAAAATACATATATACATATATATATACAAACACATATATATACATACATATATATACAAACACATATATATACATATATATATACATATATATATATATATATATACACACACATATATATATATATATATATATAAATTTACATCCCAGTTAGCATACAGTGCAATAATGATTTCAGGAGTAGAATCCAGTGATTCATCCCCTACATGTAACACCCAGTTATTATCCCAACAAGTATCTTCCTTAATACTCCTTGCCCATTTAGCCCATCCCTCCACCCATAATCCCTCCAGCAACCTTCTGTTTGTTCTCTATATCTAAGAGTCTCTTATGTTTTATCCCCCTCCCTGTTTTTATATTATTTTTGCTTCCCTTCCCTTATGTTCATCTGTTTTGTGTCTTAAATTCTACATGAGTGAAGTCATATATTTGTCTTTCTCTAATTTCACTTAACATAATACACTCTAGTTCCATCCATGTTATTGCAAATGGCAAGACTAATTTTTTTTTTAATGTTTATTTCTGATAAAGAAAGAGACAGAGAGAATCTGAAGCAGGCTCCAGGTTCCAAGTTGTCAGTGCAGAGCCCAATGTGGGGCCCAAACCCATGAACCGTGAGATCCTGACGTGAACTGAAGTTGGATGCTTAGCCAACTGAGCTACCAGGTGCCTCAAGACGTCATTCTTTTTGATGGCCAAGTAATACTCCATTGTGTTTATATATACCACATCTTCTTTATCTATTCATCTGTTGATGGATATTTGGGCTCTTTCCATACATTGGCCGTTATCGATAGCACTGATAAAAACATTGGGGTGCATGTGCCCCTTGAAAACAACATACCTGTATCCTTTGGATAAATACCTAGTAGTGCAATTGCTGGGTCATAGGGTAGTTCTAATTTTTTGAGGAACCTCCATACTGTTTTCCAGAGTGACTGTACCAGTTTGCATTCCCACCAACAGTGCAAAAATGTTCCTCTTTTTCCACATCTTTGCCAATATCTGTTGTTGCCTGAGTTGTTAATGTTAGCCATTCTGTCAGGTGTGAAGTGGTCTCTCATTGTGGTTTTCATTTGTATTTCCCTGATGACGAATGATGTTGACCATTTTTTTCATGTGTCTGTTAGCCATCTGGATGTCTTCTTTGGGAAAGTGTCTATTCATGTCTTCTGCCCATTTTTCACTGGATTGGATTTTGGGTTTGAGTTTGATAAGTTTTTTTTACAGATTTTGGATACTAACCCTTAATGTGATATGTCATTTGCAAATATTTTCTCCCATTCTGTAGGTTGCCTTTTAGTTTTGCTGATTGTTTCCTTTGCCACGCAGAAGTTTGTATCTTGATGAGGTCCCAACAGTTCATTTTTGCTTTGTTTTTTTCCCTTGCCTCTGGAGACATGTTGAGTAAGAAGTTGCTGTGGCTGAGGTCAGAGGTATTTGCCTGCTTTCTCCTCCAGGATTTTGATGACTTCCTGTCTTACGTTTAAGTCTTTCATCCATTTTGAATTTATTTTTGTGTATGCTGTAAGAAAGTGGTCCAGATTCATTCTTCTGCATGTCGCTGTTCACTTTCCCCAACACCATTTGCTAAAGAGACTCTTCATTCCATTGGATATTCTTTCCTGCTTTGTCAAAAATTCAATTGGCCATACGTTTGCAGGTCCATTTCTGGGTTCTCTATTCTGTCCCACTGATCTAAGGGTCTGTTTTTGTGCAATACCATAATGTCTTGAGGATCGCAGTTTTGTAATACAGCTTCAAGTCCAGAATTATGAAGCCTCCAGCTTTGGTTTTCTTTCTCGGTATTGCTTTGATTATTTGAGGTCTTTTCTGGTTCCATACAAATTTTAGGATTGTTTGTTCTAGCTCTGTGAAGAATGCTGGTGTTATTTTGATAGGGATTGTACTGAATATGTAGATTGCTTTGGGTAGCACTGACACTTGAACAGTATTTGTTTCTCCAGTCCATGAACATGGAATATTTTTCCATTTTTTTATGTCTTCAATTTTTTCATAAGCTTTCTGTAGTTTCCAGTGTATAGATTTTTCACCTGTTTGATTAGGTGTATTCCTAGGTATTTTATGATTTTTGGTGCAACTGTAAATGGGATCGATTCCTTGATTTCTCTTTCTGCTGCCTCATTATTGGCATATAGAAATGCAACTGATTTCTGTGTGCTGATTTTATATCCTGTGACTTTGCTAAATTCATGGATCAGTTCTAGCAGTTTTTGGTGAAATTTTTTGGGTTTTCCGTATAGAGTATCATGTCATCAACAAAGAGTGAAAGTTTGACACCCTCCTTGCCGATATGGATGACTTTTGTGTTATCTGATTGCTGAGGCTGGACTTCCAGTACTATGTTGAATAACAGTGGTGAAGAGTGGACATCTCTGCCCCGTTCCTGATCTTAGGGGGAAAGCTCTCAGTTTTTCCCCATTGAGGATGACATTAACAGTGAGTCTTTTGTATATGGCTTTTATGGTCTTGAGGTATGATCCTTCTATCCCTACTTTCTTTAGGGCTTTTATCAAGACAGGATTCTGTATTTTGTCAAATGCTTTCTCTACATCTATCGAGAGGATCATGTGGTTCTTGTCCTTTGTTTTGTTAATTTTTTTAATGTTTTTTTTTTTATTTTTGAGAGACAGAGACAGAGCGCAAGCAGGGGAGGGGCAGAGAAAGAGAGACAGAGAGGCAGACACAGAATCCAAACCAGGCTCCAGGTTCTGAGCTGTCAGCACAGAGCCCAATGCAGGGCTCAAAATCGTGAGCAGTGAGATCATGCATGACCTGAGCTGAAGTCGGACACTTAACTGACTGAGCAACCAGACACCCCACTGTCTTTTCTTTTATTAATGTGATGTATCACATTGATTGATTTGTCAATATTGAACCAGCCCTGCATCCCAGGCATAAATCCCACTTGATCATGGTAAATAATTCTTTTAATGTATTGTTGGATCTGGTTGGCTAGTATCTTGTGAATTTTTGCATCCATGTTCATCAGGGAAGTTGGTCTATAGTTCTCCTTTTCAGTGGGGTCTTTGGTTTTGGAATCAAGGTAATGCTGGCCCCATAGAATGAGACTGGAAGTTTTCCTTCCATTTCTATTTTTTGGAACAGCTTCAATAGAATAGGTGTCAACTCTTCTTTAAATGTTTGATAGAATTCCCCTGGATAGCTATCTGGCCCTGGACTCCTGTGTTTTGGGAGATTTTTGATTACTAATTCGATTTCTTTACTGGTTATGGGTCTGTTCAAGTTTTCTATTTCTTCCTGTTTCAGTGTGGGTAGTTTATATGTTTCTAGGAATTTGTCCATTTCTTCCAGATTGCCCAATTTATTGTCTTATAACTGCTCATAATATTCCCTTATTATTGTTTGTATTTCTGCAGTGTTAGTTGTGATCTCTAATAAAAGATTTTTCTTAATGGTCTTCGAAAAGAATGCCAGAAACTAGTAGGGAAAGAGTGCAATGTCTGCACTCTTACTACTAGTGTGAAATTATGAGTTACATACATTAGATCAGGTTCATAGATCCACAGCTTTACAGGCTGACAGCAAGTTTAAGAATTGAAAATATAATACCCAGTACTTTGCGGTTATATTGGAATGGAGACTGTTCTTTACAAGATAGCAAGGACCACTTATAACAACCTCTAAACTTAAAGTAACAAGAAAGATTCCTATTACTTATACTGATCCTATAAAGAGAGAAAATATACTACCAAACCCAATTTAGAATGGCTTATGATTAAGGACTATTAGCAGAAGCAGTATGTCACCATGACTTTATTATCAAGAATAGAACTTAAAATGCATATAATATCACAACGTTTATAAGGGACAAAAATGATCTAAAACAATTAATGCCATACCATACTGAATATGCTATTTAAGACTATACACTCTTAGGGGGCACCTGGTTGACTCAGTTGGTTAAGCATCTGACTTTGGTTCAGCTCATGAACTCACAGTTTGTGGGTTCAAGCCCCGCTCCAGGATCCCTGCTGGTAGTGTGGAACCTGTTTGGGATTCTCTCTCTCTGCCCCTCCCCCACTTGTGCTTTCTGTGCTTTCTCTGTCTCAAAATAAATAAATAAAAAAAACCCTATATACTCTTAGATTACATTTTGTCTTTAATTCAGTCTCTGCACTTATAGAACAGCAAAATGTTTTACAGCTGAAAAGAATAAGGTGTCACCAGAAGAAATACATTGTATATAGGGACATCATCCATTATGTAAAACTCACTCTTAAAAGAAAATTTCAATCATCTGTTAAGCTTAATGCCACTGATAAGTTATTGTCATTCAGCAAAAGAAAAGCTTTTTATTCAGGACCTTAAACCCATTTTGTAGTATTCTCAATTTTTTCCAAAGTGTATTAGCTTCTCTATGTTGTATACCTTATAGCTTGGAATCCTCTACAGATGCTATTGGGCAGAACACTGGATAGGTTTCAAGCATGAAACCAAATCTCACAGGAGGTTTAAAAGCACTTGAATTTTCTTTCCCAGGTAACCACAACATTTGTTCATTGTATTAATGACTAAGAGCAAAATTGCACCTAACAAGACTCTTATTATACTAAAAGTCAAGCTTATATTTAGAGATGCTGGCTTGCTATACAGAAGGGTATTCTCATTCCCCACAGGGAATAAAATTAGGTCCCCTGGGGAGCAGGATGATAATTCCCAGAAAGAAAGCACTGGATTATTTCTCTCTAATTTCACCCATTGGCTTTTTAACCAAGCTCACCCTTCCGCATTAAAATATTAAGTCTTTGTAAGTGTCTAAAGATAGAAAGGCTTTTATAGAATTGAGTGTTTTCTGCAGGTGAGATTTTACATTTTGAATTCCCTCCTCTCAAATTACTTTACAAAAGGGATTAGCTGCTCTCTTTATTCAATATGTTAAGATCAAGCTTGTGAAAGAGTTCCCTAAGAATTTTCATACTTCTGGGTACGGAAGTCCATAAAGTTAATCTCTGAAACAACATATCAAGCTTACAGGTACAATGTTGAGGGAAGAGTGCCAATTCAGCTCATCTTACCTTCCATTTTCCCTTTTGAACTTTTGACACAATCATGACTATATCTGATTCACTTTAATAGAAGAGGAGTGGGAGAATGGAGAAAAAGTCCATTCCTTTCTATGATTAGCTAATAGTTTGATAGATTATATATTTTAAAATTCTTTTATTTAGTTTCCTCAGCTGGGTAGGATTTCTCTTTATATGAGAATTGCTTTAGAGTTTTGATCAAGTCACATTATGCAATTTGGGTTTTTTTAAGGGAATTTTAATTTTAAATTTAATTTTTTATTTTGAGAGAGTGAGAGTGCACACAGTGGGCAGGGAAGAGGGGCTGAGGGAGAAAGAGAATTTTAAGCAGTCTCCACGCTAGGTGTGGAGCCCAACGTGGGGCTCGATCCCATGACTCTGGGATCATGAGCCAAACTGAAATCAAGAGCCGGACACCCAACTGAGCCACCCAGGCTCCCTGCATCATGTAATTCTTAATATTTACACATTACATTTGGAGTGGCAAGTTTGCTTGTTAACTTCCTCTTGATCAACACTGTTTTTCAACTCAATTTGATCAAAATAAAAATGAAAAAGTGAGGTGTTTTCTTTAAGCCACTGTTAATTACAAACACTTCATTGGTCACTTTCAACTTATTTAACACTCATAAAATGTTCCAGTTTGGTGTTTTAAACAGGGAAGGGTTAGGATGATTACTTTTTTCCCTACAGGTTTAGGAAGATTCAAGCTATAATTACAGTTTGGGAACATCTATAATAAGACTAGTGCTAGGTAAGGTGGGGAATATAAAGATGACTGAGATGGAGCCCCAGCCCTTATGAAGCTTATACTATAATAGGGAGGTTAAAAAGTTTAAATCTACGTGGTTAAAAATAACATACACCATAAACAAAAACAAAGCGGAAAGACCAAGAACAAACTGTAAGAAATATTTGCAACATAAAACAAAAGATAGCTTTATTAAAATGTAAAGAACTTAGAGACAGTGAAGGATAAAGATGAATAAAACTGGCAGAACACAGAAAGACTCATGGCAATAATGTTCAACTTCACTCACACAAGAAATGCTAGTTAAAACAGTAAGATCCCATTTTCACTCATCAGACAGCCAGGTATTACATTTTAATACCTAGTGAGGTATGGGGAGAGACAGAGACACTTGAAAAATCTGATGGTAGTAAAAACTGTACAATCTTTAAAAAAGGCATTTTGGTGACATCTATCACTCTTATAAATGCATATATGTTTTAAGCCAACAATCCCACTAGGAATTAATCCTACAAATATTTCCACATATACAAAAAGATATTGGCATATAGAAATTTACTTAAGCATGTTCATGTAACAGTAAAACAAACAAAACCTAGTAAAACTGTTACAAACATAAAATGAAATATTATACAGCTTTTACAAACTACAATTTAGCCAGACTGATTGGAAAGCCTGCCTGAGACATATTAAGTATAAGTTTCAGAACAGGGGAGACTGGCTGGCTCGGTCAGTAGAGTATACGACTTTTTTTTTTTTTTTTTGAGCATGCGACTCTGGATCTCAGTGTCGGGAGTTCAACCCCCATGTTGGGGGCAGAGATTACATAAAAAAATAAAATCTTATAAAAGAACTTTCAGAACAGTATATACAAGTATGATACCATTTTTATCATAATGGTATTTTTATATATAATATATATTATATATATTAAATATGTAAAGTGTATATATATATTATATAATAATATTATAATAATATTCCTATAATAATAAAGGAATTGACAATTGATTTGGCCAGTTTTCTTTTAACACACGGAGTAAGCCATACTATAGGAAGACCGTGGAGAATGGTGAAAACAGTGTGAACTACATGCAGAGTAGTCTAAAGTGCACAGATCATGGGAAAACTGAAAAGGTTAAACTGTACCCTGAGTATCTGGCGGAACTATGTATCTGTTAGAACCAGGAGTTAATAAACATCTCCCAACAGGAAAATAACTTTGACACAGAAAAATAGGACAGAGAAGTTACCACAAAAGTTGAAGCCACAGAAATGGACAGATTAGCTACATGTTGTACATGAGGCAGCATGAAGAAAAGCTGGTTCTCTCATCACAAGAAAATTTTTAACTATGTATGGTGAGAGATGATAACTAGGCTTCCTATGATCACTTCACAGTGTACATAAATATGGAATCATTATGCTGTACACCTGAAACTAATATAATACATCAACTGTACCTTAAAAATAAAAAATAGTTGGTTCTAGCTATTTCTAGGGTTTATCTGCTTGTAGAATATGGACAAAAGCCAAACTATGGAGGCAAATTATAGCAAAAGTTCCTTATAAGTTTTACTTTGGATTTCATTTAAAATGCTTTAGACTTACCCCGAGAGAAATAAAATGAACTCTGAAATTAAATGTAAATTAGACTTAAATATGGTTAACTTACTTAAGATGACTAAAACTTCTGAATCTTTTAAAAGGCAACATTTAGTATTCTGTAACCCTGACATTCATATTTTCTCCCTAATTTTAGAAGGTGATCTAAACTCACACTGAGCATAAACTAGAAGCCACTATTTACTGCCTAGCTGTTACTTTACCTAATAAGTAAAAGTGTCAAACTCAGACATTTGTATAAAATAACAGTATTTTATTAGTAGGAACAGTGACCAGAGACAGGCAAGATTGAGACAAGTAAAACTTAAGTCCACTATCAGGCAAGAACAATAAACTAAGTCATAGTCTTCATCTATTTGGGGAGTATGTATCATTAGTAAGAACTGAAGGCAAGTTTGAATAGGCCTGGTCTTCTCAATTACATTCATGGAATTATGAAAGCTGAACAAATCAGGTGTCACTATACATCTGAAGGAAAGACACAGACTCCTACGAACATTTCCATCAACTATTCCCATAGGATCTATATAAGAAACACAATGTCAACAATCACTTAAAGCTATGTCAGGGCTATGGCCCAAACTAACATTTAAAAGGCAAAGAATTACATTTATTTGCCTCTCGAAAATAAGTCGGTTGGTGCCTGGAATTCACAAAGTCTATAAAAATTATTTTATTCACCATTCCAAAATATGCCTTTTTAATCATTATAACCCAAATACTAGTAAATGTCACCAGTACTTAATAACATTTCTTTGGAAAACTATAAAATAAATTACCTATATTATCAAGGGAGGCAAAAGCTGAGACTACAAGAAATGTTCACATCTGGCACTGAAAGGAACTTTAAAATACACATCTAAAAATGGGACACAATGTTAAAAAGAGAAAAAAAATCCAAAATTTCTACTCTGTATCCTACCACTACTACCAAAATCAAAGACATCAGTGATTCTTCAACCCAGTTATGCTTCAGAACTACGTAGGCAGCTTAAAACAATTTCTTTAAAAAAAAAATTTTTTTTTTAAACGTTTATTCATTTTTGAGAGCAAGAGACACAGACCATGAGCAGGAGAGGAGCAGAGAGAGGGGGAGACGCAGAATCTGAAGCAGGCTCCAGGCACTAAGCTGTCAGCACAGAGCCTGACACGGGGCTCAAACTCATGAACCGTGAGATCATGACCTGAGCTGAAGTCAGATGCTTAACCGACTGAGCCACCCAGGTGCCCAGCTTAAAACAATTTCTTAAATGGAAATATAACACAAGTAGAGAAAAGTGAACAAATAACATTGAGGTATGCGTATAGCTCAATACGTTCTCAAATGGTAGTAATCTGGGTAGTCTCTAAAAACCAAACCAAACCAAACAACCAGTCTTGAGGACTACCTCAGAGCCATTATATCAGTTTCTAGGGTAAAGAGGCCTTCCCCCTCTTCAGTTTCTAGCGGAAAGAGGCCTTTAAAAAAGTTCCCCAGATGATTAATACACAAGCTTAGAAACTATTACTATAACATGTCTGACTGGTTCAAAAGATCATACAACAAGCAGCTACACAGTGCTGAGATGGAATTTACAGCTGTAAATGTCCACATTAAAAAAGACAAGGGGGGCCTGGGTGGCTCAGTTGATTGGGTGACCAACTTTGGCTCAGGGCATGATCTCACAGTTTGAGTTCGAGCCCCGTGTCGGCTCTGTGCTGACAGCCTGGAGCCTACTTCAGATTCTGTGTCTCCCTCTCTCTGACCCTCCCCCATTCATGCTCTGTCTCTCTCTGTCTCAAAAATAAACCTTAAAAAATAAAATAAAATAAAATAAAAAATAAAAAAGATGAAATATCTCAAATGAATAAACTTCCACCTTAGGTAAATAGAAGAACAAACTAAATAAAAAACAAGGAAGGAAACAATAAAGATCAGAGTGGAAACAAATGAAATACAGAACAGAAAAAGGGAAAATATAAAAGAAAAGCATTCAATGCTTCAAATAAATGACATTTTAGTGAAATTTAAGATTATTTTTAATACCTTGTTTTATAAAACTTTTCACAGGCAGTCATACTATTCCTTCTATAGTCAAAGAAAATTAAAGTCAGTAACCCTACTCTTTGTCATTCTTACCTTCAAATCTCAGAGATTCATTCATTCAATATGAAAGCATACACTTTATAATATTCTACATTACAACAGTGGTTAAGAGCTCAGGCTCTGTCTAGGTTCAAATTCCAGCACTATCATTTAGCTGTATGACTTGGGCAAGTTAACCTGTTTTTCAATTTGCTCACCTATATAAACTAGGGGTAATAATGTGAAAGTATATCAAAATAGATGGTTTAGAAGTTAAACCAGCCCAGATAATTTCTTTTTTACTACTTGGGAAACCATACAAAGGATAAATATTTTAGGGGGAAAAAAAAAGAATCAAGTTCTGTCTTGTTATCTCTTTAGTCTTTCAACTTAGAACAGCCTTCCTGACTTTTTTGTCACTCAAGACATTGACAATTTTACACAGTGCAGGCCAGATATTTGAGATACTTTATACATTTGAGTTTGTCTGTTTCCTCACGACCAGTTTCATGTCCTGCATTTCTGGCAGCAATGTTCCTAACGGCAGGAATGTCAAAGCTTTCTCAGTGCATCATCACACCAGAAGGGACATGATGTCAGTTTGTCCTATTATTGGCTCACTTGATTAAGGTTAAGTCAGCCAGATTTCTCCAATGTAAAATTACCTTTTTTCCTTTTTATACTAAGTTTTTTCTTATTTTTGCACTTGGCCCTCATAATAAAATTTAGTGCCATTTGGAATTTATCCACCTAAACTTAAACTTACAGAACCGTCAGAGCACAAAATGCATTCTGCTTCTTGGAGAAATTTACACTTTCAGGTGAAGTTATCTGCCTGACTTTAACGATGAGGAGGCTGGCTTACTTCATGAAAGTCCTACTCTCTGCCAAATATAGTGTCAACATACAGATCTGTAAGTATATTATGTTCACAATTTGATTTAGTAAATAGATTAAGAAGAGGATTTATAGTCTAAACGAAGCCATGGATATCTGTACTTGTTTTAGGAGAAATTCAGGGCAATTCTCAAGCTTCTGTATATCTTGCCTTTTCATTTGCAAGAGAATATATTTTGCAGAGCACGTGAAAAGGTGATGGGCTAATTATATCAGATACCTGGGATATTTAGAAAACTTGAAAAGAATGAGAGCAAAGGCTTAAAGAAAACTATTCAGTATTATTTAGTTGGTTTTTATTTGTTCTAATAATATACTAGAAACAAAACTCCAAAAGGATGAAACGTCATGAGATGTCTGTATGCCTGGACTCTAAAACTGCTATTTAGTGGTGAGCACAGGACAACCTGTAGACATTTTAAATCACTGGGCTGTACACCCAAAACTAATATAACACTGTGTCAACTATACACAAATATAAACAGTTAAAAACCCTGCCATTTGTATAAAAGAGAAACCAGCCATTTCCCAGAAGATATTACTAATCACACAGAGTAAAATCATCAGGAATCCAAACAGACATTATATACTGAAGAACAGATTTTTGAAACCACAGTATAGAGCTCTAAAATAAGCGCTCCCTTCACATGTAAGCAGAGGAAACAGTCACACTAGTCTCCAAAAAGCTGGGTCTTACACATTTACATAGGCTGACCTATTAAAGTCAGCAGCTCATAGATATCCTATATGTAACCTGATTATCACTGGTAGCCAAACAGAAAACCGAGCCTCAAAATGTGATCACCTGAATATAGCTTAACAATAGATATTAGAAAAATGTTTACTAGGTGTTTCTAGTATTTCTTCAGATAGTGTCACGTGTACATTTGAAAAAAAGAGACTGGCAACAACATCAAAAGTATACTCAATAGACCATACTCTATTTAACCAATCCTAAGAGATGTAAATGGATGCCTCACTCCAGTTCTCATTAAACGGCTGCATTTCTCCAAATATCTACATCTAGAGATAAAGGATAAGCTGAGAAGTGCTTAAGCTATTACTTCGCCCTTCAGTACTTTTGATACTTGTTTTACCCAATCTGGAACAGCATGAATAACTGGAGATATGGTTTATAACCTAGATGAACTCTAAATATGGCTGGGGAGAAGTCATTTAAGTGAAGAATAAGCTTTTAGTCCAGAGAACCTTTGAAATGTAGATTGTCACTAAGCCAAGGTATTTAGTTTAGTTTCTTTCTTTAAAAAAAAAAAAAAATAAGGACATGGCCTTCTAGTGATACAATTTCCCATTATTTTAAAAGCAGTATCCTTTTTTAAAAAAACTGAAGTATAGTTGACATACAATATGATATTAGTTTCAGGTGCACAACACGAAAGAAGTATCCTTTACGGCATAATTTCCAAAACAGTAGAGAAGAAATTATCTAGACTGTTTTAATGCATAAATCAAGTAATTCCATATACTTTTCCTACTTCGTCCATAGTCTTCATTTGTGAATCGGCAACAAGACTCATTTTATGAGCTCATGCAAGGTTTCCAATGAGCAACCTTTAAGGAAACCGAGCAGTAATAATTCTACTGTAAAGAAAAATTTGTTTGTAATAGTTTATGAACATTTACATAAGCTTATATAGGCTTCTCCTGAAAGAAAACTGCCTATTAATAGCTTACGAGCTTTTTTGAACAATTTTAAAAGTGCAAAATTATTTTCTGTATCTTCCCAACATGCTTCATGGTTAGAACTGTCTCAGGAGTTTTATTTTATTTTATTTTATTTTATTTTATTTTATTTTATTTTATTTTATTTTCATTTTATTTATTTATTTATTTATTTTTTAACGTTTATTTATTTTTGAGGCAGAGAGAGACAGAATATGAATGGGGGCGGGACAGAGAGAGAGGGAGACACAGACTGGGAAGCAGGCTCCAGGCTCTGAGCCATCAGCCCAGAGCCCGACGCGGGGCTCGAACTCACTGACCGCGAGATCGTGACCTGAGCTGAAGTCGGACGCTTAACCAACTGAGCCACCCAGGCGCCCCTCTCAGGAGTTTAAAACACCCACCCACTCCCACACACACACCCCCAGTGCTACCACCTACAGAATTTCATTCAAATTAGTTTGAGGTGGAACCTAAACATCAGTATTTTTAGGTAATTCTAAGGTGCAGCCAGGGTCAAGAATCACTGCTCTAGAACCACTGTCCTATACCTACTAACTGTGAAACAGGGTAGGGGAGCTAAGGAATCTGTAAGACCACCAAGTGAGTTTAGCCAGGACAATTATGGGCAACAATATTTTACCTCCTCGAGGACAGTGATTTGGAACTAATCCTTAGGAGGGTAAGTGGAAATGGGATGCAAAGTCACTGTTAAGAAAACTTTAATGTAGAAACCAATGAAAGAATATTAGTTAAGAAACTATTCATTAAGTGTATTCTAAACTTCTATTTATGTACTATCAGGCACATATGGACTACAGGGATCTACAAAAGATCTCAAGAGGGGCGCCTGGGTGGCTCAGTCGGTTAAGTGTCCAACTTCGGCTCAGGTCATGATCTCACAGTCCGTGAGTTTGAGCCCCGCGTCGGGCTCTGTGCTGACAGCTCAGAGCCTGGAGTCTGCTTCAGATTCTGTGTCTCCCTCTCTCTGACCCTCCCCCATTCATGCTCTGTCTCTCTCTGTCTCAAAAATAAATAAACATTAATAAAAAAAAAAAATTAAAAAAAAAACCTTTAAAAAAAAAAAAGATCTCAAGAGATACAGCATGAAATCAGAGGGTGGGGAGGGTTTAAAGAGGTAGAGTAGAAATAAAATAAAGAGGTGCCTGCCTGGCTCAGTCAGTGCAGCATACAACTCTTGATCTTGGGGTTGTGAGTTTGAGTCCCAAATTGGGTGTAAAGATTAAAAATAAAAAATTTTGGGGCGCCTGGGTGGCTCAGTTGGTTAAGCATCTGACTTCAGCTCAGGTCACAATCTCATAGTTGGTGGGTTTAAGCCCCACATTGGGCCATGCACTGACAGTGCAGAGCCTGCTTGGGATTCTCTCTCCCTCTCTTTCTCTGCCCCTCCCCCACTTGCACTTTCTTTCTCAAAATAAATAAACTTAAAAAATAAAATAAGGGGTGCTTGGGTGGCTCAGTCAGTTAAATGTCCCACTCTTGGTTTTGGCTCAGGACATGATCTCATGGTTCATGGGTTTGAGCTCCGTATCAGGCTCATGATGACAGTGCAGAGCCTGCTTGGAATTCACTCTCCCCTCTCTCTCAAAATAAACAAACAAACAAACACTAAAAAAAAAAGAAATAAATAAAAATTTTTTAATCTTAAAAAAAAAAAAAAAAACAACCCACCACATACATATGAAGAACACATTAAGTTTGCATAGCAGGCTCATAAAAAGTATCCTTAAAATTAGGGGCACCTTAGTGGTTCAGTCAGTTAAGCTCAGGTTGATTTTGGCTCAGGTCACAATCTCATAGTTCCTGAGACTGAGCCCTGTATGCAGGCTGTCTCTCCTTCTCGCTCTGCCCCTCCCCTGCATGCACATGCTCTTTCTTTCTCTCTCTCAAAATAAACAAACAAAAAGTGTCCAATACAATTAAAAAATTAGAACAGTAATACACATTCCTTTGTAGAGATTTCATTTTGATATATATCCTTTCAGACTTTTATGTGTACAACTTCTATTTTTATTAACTATGTTATGAGCTTCTCAATTGGTATCACTAACATGATTATATACACATTACTTATACGAGAGGTGGTATAATACAATAATTAAGTATGCAGCTCTGGAACCAGACAATCTGGTTTTAATCCCAACTCCTGCATTAACCAGCTATCTCACCCTTGACAAAATGCTATGGATGAGAGCTAGATGAAGGCTTGATACAGATCCAGGGAGTTTATATACTTTCCTTAGGACAAAGTCCTAAAGGTGAAATTACTGAGCCAAAGGCTGTAAATGTTAAGGCTTCAAAATATCCTCCAGAGAGGTTATACTATACTGTAGATTGAGGAGGTACATAACTGTAGTAGGCTATTACTTTCGTTGCCTGCAAAAAATCATGCCTCCCAGTAGCTTTCTGTATCATCTCCTATATTGACTTGGCCATGTGAACGCCTTTGATGAATGGTATATTAGCAAGTATTTGTGAATGGGGCTTGTCCTCTTGGAACATCTGTTCATAAAGACATTCTCTCTTGGAACCCAGACACCACTATTCTGTTAGAAGTCTAGTTATCCAGGGGTGCCTGGGTAGCTCAGTCGGTTAAGTGTCCAACTTTGGATCAGGTCATGATCTCGTGGTTCATGGGTTCGAGTTCTGCATCAGGCTCTGTGCTGACAGCTCAGAGCTGGAGCCTGCTTTGGATTCTGTGTCTCCCTCTCTCTCTGCCCCTCCCCCACTCATACTCTGTTTCTCTCTCAAAAATAAAGAAACATAAAAAAAAAAAAAAAGTCTAGTCATCCACATGGAGGAGACTCAGGACCTGATCAATAGCCCCAGCTGAACTCCCAGTCGGTAGCCAGCACCAACTTACCAGCTAGCCATATGACTGAATCATCTTGGAAATAAATCCTCCAGCCCCAGTCAAGCTGCTCCAGCAGATATCAAGGAAAACAGAGATAAGATGTTCCTTCTAAGACCTAACCAAACTGCAGAAATGTGATAAAGTGAATGTTAGTTGTTTTAAGCCACCAACTTTTGGGGTTGTCTGTTACACAGTAACAGATAACTGAATCAGTAATCTGACTTTGGCAGAATTATGCTAAATAAGAAGCATATTGAGAGGGCAGTATTTCACTTATAAAAATACGGTACCTAATTAACTCCTTGCTGCTAACTTTTTTGCTTCCTTATTAGCTCTTAACTATGTTCTGAGCAGCTGAGGTTCCCAGAAAAGCTAAAATAGTTAATTGATTATGGAATACTCGGTTAAGGAAGTGTTCCTCTGTAACTTAAGAAGTTGATGGAACTGAAGATTTCCTACTCTAAACAAAAGCAAGGTCCCAAAACAAAAGTTGTAATTTAAGACTAAATTGCTTTCTCTGCACTAACCTGATAAACTTCTAAGAATAGATAGTATGAAATAATTTGCCACCTACATTATAAAAGAAAGAAGCTGAGGTGTTTCTCCAAAGAATGAAATATTACCTGTAACATGAAAACATGAAAAAGCATATTTAATGAGTCTTAATTCTCTAAGACATGAGTGATACCTATATTAATAGACTCCTTTCTCTTCTTGGGAGAGTGATTAGCTATAATACGAGCAACTAGACAATGATATTAAATACTATATACATGGCATGCTTTAAATGTAGAGACTGACAGCAGTGTCATTACAATACTTTATTCCTTTCATAAAGCCCCACAAAGAGTGATTACTGTTCTAATAACCCGAAGGTACTCAAATCACTAACACAAAACCCTTTTATTAGAAACAGTACATAACTCTCTCAAGAACCCTCATGATAAACTACTGGAAAGAGCACAGGTCACAAGAGGAGTTGTAACTTGTCATCAAAGATTTCAATACATTATTAAGTCTGTATAATTCAAAAAATTTTCTTGCCAGCATACTCTCTTTAACTGTTAGGTATGCTCAGTGTTGGCAGTGGGGTGGGGGGTTGGAGAACAGGGTATTCTGGTTCTGTCCCTCATAATTTAAGTTCATTTCTGAGTACCTGGTCTAGCCTCTTTAAAAAAAATTTTTTTTTTAATGCTTATTTATTTTTGAGAGAGAGAGAGACAGAGCATGGCAGGGGAAGGGCAGAGTGAGAGGGAGACAGAATCTGAAGCAGGCTCCAGGCTCTGAGCTGTCAGCACAGAGCCTGACATGGGGCTCGAATTCACAGACTGCGAGATCATGACCTGACCCAAAGTTGGATGTATAACCGACTGAGCCATCCAGGCGGCCCAGTCTAGCTTCTTTTCTCCTCATACTTTCCTTTCTCTGCCGTCTCCTCTGAATTGTGAAGTTTGTAAGAAAAGGAAATCATTCCAGATCCTTCACTTCTAGCTCCCAAACCCTACTTGGAAGTATGGCAAATGATACATTTTAAGTCATAACATCTATAAGTATTAATTATGAAGTCTCATAAGCCACTAATGTTACCTGGAGTGCTAAAAACAATACAGAATAAAAGGCATTAATTGAGAATCTACCATGAACACTAAGTACATGGACATGATCCCTGATTTAGCAGACTTTATACAGACAAGGATAGGTAAGGGTAAGGACAGAGAAATTAAGAATAGTAGGATACCATGGGCAAGCTTCTGTAAGACAGTACACAGTTTGGGGAGTACATTATTATGAAAAAGACATGTATACACAACCTTTCAAAGCTAATAAAAATATTTTCTAGGTATACTTTTATGTATACATCATTATGTATGAAAAAACTTCCAAGTGTAGATGTTCAATTCTGTAGATAAAGAGTTTAAAGTCCCTGCTTTTTCCACTCACCAGGATATTCAAGGTTCTAGTGAGTACGGTTGTATCTTAAGTTTAAACTATTGTTATTCCACTTTCAGTGGAAGTTTCTGACATGCTACATTATGGGGGGGGGGGGAGGGAATGCAAGCAAATATATGTGAGTGTATATATTCATTCAATGTTTCCTTTGTACATTTCTAAACTTAGCATAGTAGGAGTTAATCATAAATTTGTGATACCATTTCTGATTTCTGGAAGCAGTAAGAAACAGATAAATTACTCAAACAGACCTGGGCTCAAGTTCTCCTCTGGAACTCATAAACAGTATGACCATGTCAAGTTACTTTCCTTCTCTAAATCTGAGTTGCATCATCTTTAAAATGAAGATACTGCCATTTACCTCAATAATTAAAGAGGAACTACTATTACTTCACACATTATCACTTATTGGCTACCTAGTGTAGGGCAAATGTCATGCCATATGTCACATTTAATCCTCTGAAGTCTCATTTTATGGCTGAAGAAACTCAAAATGTGGAATGAGGTAATTTGCTTAGGGTCACATGCATACAAATAGGCAGAGAGAGAGGGAATTCATGTTCAAGTTCAAAGTTCATGCTCTTAAGGCACACTTATAGTACCTAACCCAAACCAGATGTTAAATAAATAAAACTTTAAAAACTCCACTAAGCATCTAATAAGTACCTAAACTACTATGTGCAAGAAACTAATACTTGATCAAGAAGCCTTTAAAAACACTTGAACATTGCACAAAAAGTGCTTCTGAGCACACATAAGTTAACATTAAAAGCATAATAATATTAGTAAGATCTCTTAAAAATATGAAATCTCAAAGAAAAGTATAATGTAAAAAGGTAAGGGTGGGGGTGCCTGGATGGCTCAGTTGGTTAAGCATCTGACTTCAGCTCAGGTCATGATTTCATGGTTTGTGCTGACAACATGGAGCCTGCTTTGAATTCTGTGTCTCCTTTTCTCTCTGCCCCTCCCCAACTCATGCTCCATGTCTCTCTCTCTCTCTCTCAAAAATAAAAAAAAAAGTAAACATTAAAAAAATTTTAATAAAAAATTTTAAAAAGGTAAGGGTAGGGTCACCTGGGTGGTTCAGTCAGTTAAGCGCCAACTTCGGCTCAGGTCATGACCTCATGGTTCATGAGTTTGAGCCCCACATTGGGCTCTGTGCTGATAGCTCAGAGCCTGGAGCTTGCTTTGGATTCTGTCTGTCTGTCTGTCTGTCTGTCTCTCTCTCTTCCCCTGCCCCACTCATACTCTGTCTCCTTCTGCCTCTCAAAAATAAATGTTAAAAAAAAAAAATTAAAAAAAAAAGGTAAGGGTAGAGCTGCTGGAATGGTGGAGTAAAAAGCTAATAAGCAAAGCCTCCCCCTCTACAAAAAATCAGTGATAAAAACTAGATGAACGTGTTGGGGTGCCTGGCTGGCTCAGTCAGTTGAGCATCTATCCGACTCCTGATTTAGGCTCAGGTCATGATCTCATGGTCTGTGAGATCAAGCCCCACGTTGGCTCTGCAATGACAGCGTGCAGCCTGCTTGGGATTCTCCTTCCGTCCCTCCCTCCCCCTCTCTCTAAATAAACAAATAAACATTAAATACAAAACGAAAAACAAACCTAGGGACACTTGGGTGACTCAGTAGGTTAAGCACCTGACTCTTGGGTTTCAGCTCAGGTCATGATCTCACCGTTTGTGAGTTTGAGCCCTGTGTAAGGCTCTGTGCTACAGCACAGATCCTGCTTGGGATTCTCTCTCTCTGCCCTCTCCCCCCTGCTCTCTCTCAAAAGAAAAAACAAAAACAAAAAACAAAAAACAAAAAACCTAGACAAACATGTCAAAGACAACCCTATCAGGATTCTGAAAACTGACTAAAGACCTATAACAAATTGAAAAACACTTATTCAAGAAAAAATAGTGAACCTCAGGTAAGAACAGTGAAGTCTGTGCTGTTTTAACAGCTCCATCTGTGGTAGTTTTACCAGTGGGGTTAAACCAGCACCATCACTGCCAGAGGGGAGTGACTTGATTAAAATAAGAATGCAGAAAAGTTCCAGATGCAGGGCATATTGTTGAGAACAATAGGGATCTTGGTGGCAAACAAGGGGAAGGCCAATATTGCAGCAGCCAAAGATTGACTTTGGACAATTCCAAGGTTGACTAGGACAAGAAACAAATCAGCAGATTTGATGGAAGCTTATCAGAGATGTCCTAAGAATGGCACAACCATGATGGGCCTTAATTAAGTTCCCTCTTATCCCTGGTGGTCTGAAAGGCTGTGTCCTTGCACAAAACTGCATGCAGACTCAGAAAAGATGGCAAGGACCCTACTTATCTACACATCTCTGGCTGTGAGGTCTTTCACAGATACAGAAGAGCCATGGACATGAGAAGACTTGGCACAAACTAAAAGTTAGAACTTGTAAACGGCCTATGCTTTGAATTCATTCCTCAACCTACATACGAATTCATTCCCCAACCTACATACAAATTCACTGTCAAAGGGCAGAAGCTTTCATGGCTCTAGGTGTTTATGCACAACCTCTGACCAAGTCACTGGCTGACCATTAAGTTATACTGATCCAAGGGTGACCTCTAGGAAACCAGGCTTAAAAAACAAACAAGAATTGTGGGGGAAAAAAATCAGATATTAGCAACAGCATACTCCAGACTTCATGCAGGCAGGTCCTTAAAAAAATAAAGATACAGTAACAGACCCTCTCCCAACTGGAGAGGGGCGAGAGGTGACATAACTCATGAGTCTCTATTATCTAAAATGATCAGCTTAACAAAAAAATATTATGAAACATGCAAAGAAACAGGAAAGTGTATTCCATATACAGGGAAAAAACAGAATTGTTTTCAACAGAAACTATCTTGGGACACCTGTGTGGCTCAGTCGGTTGAGCATCTGACTCTTGATTTGGGCTCAGGTCATGATCTCACGGTTCATGGGACTGAGCCTTGCATTGGGCTCTGTGCTGACAGTGTGGAGCCTGTTTGGGATTCCCTCTCTCCCTCTCTGCCCCTACCCTGCTCATTGGGTGCACTCTCTCAAAAAAAATGAACGTTAAAAAAAAAAAAAACAACTCTCTGAAGAGGTTCAGATGTTGGACTTAGCTGACAAGGATTTCAAAACAGCTAACACAATAAATATGTCCAAACAACTAAAAGAAACTATGCTTATAGAATTTGAGGAAATAATGATGACAGTGATTCAATGAATAGAGCATCTCAACAAAGAGATTATAAGGCAGACTCACATTGGAATTGATGGAGTTGAAAAGTGTAGTAACTAAAATTAAAAATTCACTGGATGAGCTCAACAGATTTGAGCTGGCAGACAAAAGAAATCAGTAAATGACAGATCAATAAAAATTGTTCATTCTAAAAAACAGGAAGAAAACAGAACAAACAGCCTCAAAGACCTGTGAGACGCCATCATAGAAACCAACACACATGTAATGGGAGTCTCACAGTAAGAGAAAAAACAATAAAGAATGGCCAAAGACTTCCCAAATGTGACTAAAATCTTTAATCTACACATCCGTGCAGTTCCATGAATTCCAAGTAGGAGAAACATAAAGAGATCCACACGTACCCATCATGGTCAAACTGTTAAAAGCCAAAAACCAGAAAATCTTGAAAATGGCAAAGAAAAACAACTCATCATATATAGGGAGACACACAGTAAGATTAACAGATGACTTCTGCCCTTAAACAATGGAAACCAAAAAGCAGTGGAATATTCAATTCCGAAAGCTAAAAGAAAAACAACAAAGAAATCTATATTCAGTGTTAGACAGAAATGTGATATGGGAACCCCTGCTGTATACACCTCCCATATGTGTGTAGGTGAGGCCTATGAATATGATGGAGGTCACTTCCATGATTAGGTTACATTTTGTGGCAAAGGTGAAGGGCTTTTGTAGATGAAATTAAAGTCCCTAATCAGTTTGACTTTGAGTTCATCAAAAAATGTTTGGGTGCACCTGACTTAATCAGGTGAGCCCCTTAAAAGAGGGTTTCAGTTCCCCTGAAATCAAGAAAATTTTTCCCGTTGGCCTTGAAGAGGAAGGCCACTATAAGTTCTACAGCTACAAGAAAATGAATTCTCCCAACAACCATGTGAGCCTAGAAGGAATCCCAGGCCTTACAGGAGACCACAATCCTGAACAACACTCTGACTGTATGCCTTGTTAAGATCTGAGCAAAGGGCCCAGCTAAGCCATGCCTAGATTTCTGACTTACAGAAACAGGCAAGGTAATATTCTGAGGTGCTACATTTATGATAATTTTTAATGCAGTAAAGAAAACTAATACATCCAACAAAACTATCCTCCAAAAATAAAGATGAAATAAGACATTCCCAGATGAACAAGGATTGAAAGTTAAGTAGATCTGCCTTACAAGAAATACTAAAGAAAGCCCTTTAGGCTCAAAAGAAATGATAATGGATGTTACTTGGGTCCACATGAAGAAATAAAGAGTAGCAGTAAAGGTAATTACACAGGTAAATGTATAAATGTGCTTTTCTCTTTTCTTCTCTTAGATGATTAAAAAGAAAACTGCATGAAACAATTATAAACCTGTATTGTTGCCCCCATAACATATAAAGATATAATACACATGACATAATAGAACAAAGGAAGGGGGAGGAACTAGAGGTATATTGGAACAAAGTTACTATATTTTACTGGAATTAAGTTAGCATTAATCTGAATTACACTGTGAAAAGCTAAGTCACTGTAATTCCTAGATCAAACACTAATAATTTTAAAAAGAATTTTAAAGGGTCTTAGGAATTAAAACCTAGAAAATATCTATTTAACAAAAAAGCAATAAAGGAGGAATAGAAAAACAAAAATGTGACATAGAAAGTAAGTATTAAGGAGTGCACTTGTGATGAGCACCAGGTGATATATGGGATTGCTGAATCACAGTACTGCATACCTGAAACTAATATAAACATTGTATGTTAACTAGCTGGAATTAAACTAAAAACCTGAAAAAAAGAAGAAAGAAAGAATCAAATGTCAGAAATAAACCCATCACACCAGTAATTTCACTAAACATAAAATGATTAAACACTTCAATCAAAAAACATATTTTCAACCTGGATTAAAAACTAAGATCCCGGAGCGCCTGGGTGGCTCAGTTGGTTAAGCGTCTGACTTCGGCTCAGGTCATGATCTCACGGTTTGTGAGTTCGAGCCCCGCGTTGGGCTCTGTGCTGACAGCTCAGAGCCTGGAGCCTGCTTCAGATTCTGTGTCTCCCTCTCTCTCTGCCCCTCCCCCTCTCATGCTCTGTTTCTCTCTGTCTCAGAAATAAACATTAAAAAAAAAAAGTTTTAAAAACTAAGATTCCATTATAAACTGTCTACAAGAGACACATTTAACATTCAAAAACAGAAATGGGTTAAAAGTGAAAGGTTGGAAAATAATATTGCCTACAAAAATCGTAAGAAAGCTGGAGTGACTATATTAATAACAGGTAAAATTGACTTTAAGACAAGATAAATGAATAAGGACCAAGATTCTTGTTAAAGGGTCATGAAGAACTGCTTTCCTCCCCTGCTTTGGTAATCTGAAAGAAAAGACTACCATATAAACTTAAACAACTATCCCTCCTCCATTATTTCTGTTTCCATGGTTTTTTTATAATGATAAAACACACATTTTATGTTACAGAATATACATTTTTAAGTATACAGAATTCTTTTTTTTTTTTAACGTTTATTTATTTTTGAGACAGAGAGAGACAGAGCATGAACGGGGGAGGGTCAGAGGGAGACACAGAATCCGAAACAGGCTCCAGGCTCTGAGCTGTCAGCACAGAGCCCGACGCGGGGCTTGAACTCACCGACCGCGAGATCATGACCTGAGCCGAAGTCGGCTGCTTAACCGACTGAGCCACCCAGGTGCCCCTCAGAATTCTGAAGCATTAAGTACATTAACATTGTTGTGCAACCATCACTACCATCCACTGCCATGTTTCAAATTTTTTTTTTTAATGTTTATTTTTGAGCGAGAGAGAGAGAGACAGAGTATCAACAGGGGAGGAGCAGAGAAAGAGGGAGACACAGAATCCGAAGCAGGCTCCAGGCTCTGAGCTGTCAGTACAGAGCCCAATACGGGGCTCGAACCCACGAACCGCAAGATCATGACCTGAGCCAAAGTCAGATGCTTAACCGACTGAGTCACCCAGGTGCCCCTATCCACTGCCATGTTTAAAACAGTATACTCTATAATATAAGAGATTCTGAAGAGTTTTGGGAGAAAATGCAGATTTGGTACTGTATGTCAGAAAACCATTTACTGAAATCGGTACTTTTTTTTTTTTTAAAGTAAACTCTGCCCTAACCTGGGGCTCAAACTAACAACCCCCGATATCACGAGTCACATGCTCTATTGACTGAGCCAGCCAGACACCCCCTTCTCTTTTCTGATAGTGCAATAGAAAGCTAGAGCCAACTCAATAATAATAGTAATAATAATAGTAATAATAACAATAACAGTTAATATTAAATAAGAAATATTTATTTTTATTTATTTTTTATCTGAGAGAGAGAGAGAGAAAGTGCACGAGTTGGGGAAAGAGGTGGGGGGTGGGGGTGGGGTGATGGAGGGGATAGAGAATCTTAAGCAGGCTTCACATCCAGCTCAAAGCCTGACCTGGGATCTTACCTGAGCCAAAATCAAAAGTTGGATGCTCAACCTACCCAGCCACCTAGGCACCCTAATGAGACAGTGTTTAAAGTCCATAACACACATCATTTAATTCTCATGTAACTCTAAGGAACATACTAACACTGTCATCTTTAGGATGGAAAACAGGTTCAGAGGGGTTAATTGCCCAAGGGCACTCAACAGGCTGGGCAAACTGGGATATGAATTCACATTCATAATTTAAGTGTTCTTAGATAAACACTATCCCCCAAAGAACAAAAACAGTGGAAATTCTAAAAAAATGGAAGTCTATGCTATAGGGGTGCCTGACTGGCTCAGTTGGAGATGCACACAACTCTTGATCTCAGGATCATGAGTTCAACACCCACACTGGGCACTAGGATTACTTAAAAAAAAAAAAAAAACCTTAAAAAAAAACCTTAAAAAAAAAAATGCTGGGGCATCTGGGTAGCTCAGTCAGTTAAGCATCCAGCTCCTGGTTTCAGCTCAAGTCATGATCTCACTGTTCATGGGTTTGAGCCCCGCATCAGGCTCTGCGTTGACAGGGTGGATTCTGCTTGGATTCTGTCTCCCTCTCTCTCTGCCCCTCCCTCTCCCTCTCAAAATAACTAAAAATAAACTTTACAAAAATTTTTTTTAAAAAAAGGAAGTCCATGCCATGCAGGTATGCAACAGTTTTGTTCCTCTGCTACAACCTCCCCCGCCCGACCTCCTCCCCACACATATAATATTCAAGTCTGTTTCCAGTTCTTTTCTACCATCACTGGGTAGGGAAAGATAGCCTCAGATGCTTAGACCAACTGGGAGAGAAGTCTAGCTTCCCTGAGAATGAAATCAGTCAAAACCCAACAAGAAATGAGGACTGTTAGTGAGGTAGGGGTATGGAGCCCTACACAGGGACTGATGGAGAATGAGAACAACAAAATGTAGTATCAGGGCAAGTGTAGGGATTAATAGTAATAACAGCATATATAAATTAAGAGAATAAAATTTCTCGGCACATTCTGACACAGAATGTAGAATTTCTGACAATACCGATAGCAAAAAACTGCCAAGATGTCTCTGAAACCACATGATACTGATAAACTGTGCTCTCTCAATAAAGTCAGGTGAATACAGAACAAATGCTAATGAGAACCACAAGCCATCAAAAATTGCCAAAGAGTGGCACAAAAACAGACATCCAGATCAATGGAACAGAATAGAGAACCCAGAAATGGACCCACAAACATATGGCCAACGAATCTTTGACAAAGCAGGAAACAATATCCAATGGAATAAAGACAGTCTTTTGGCAAGTGGTGCTGGGAAAACCGGACAGCGACATGCACAAAAATGAACCTGGACCACCTTCTTATACCATAAACAAAAATAAACTCAAAATGGGTGAAAGACCTAAATGTAAGACAGGAAGCCATCAAAATACTCGAGGAGAAAGCAGGCAAAAATCTCTTTGATCTTCGCTGCAGCAACTTCTTACTCAACTCGTCTCTGGACACAAGGGAAACCAAAGCAAAAATGAACTATTCGAACCTCATCAAAATAAAAAGCTTCTGCACAGTGAAGGAAACAATCAGCAAAACTAAAAGGCAACAGACAGAATGGGAGAAGATATTTTCAAATGATGTATCAGATAAAGGGTTAGTATCCAAAATCTATAGAGAACTTATCAAACTCAACACCCAAAAAACAGATAATCCAGTGAAGAAATGGGCAAAGAAGATATCCAGATGGCCAAACGACACATGAAAAAATGCTCAACATCATTCATCATCCAGGAAATACAAATCAAAACCACAACAAGATACCACCTCACACCTGTCAGAATGGCTAACATTAACAACTCAGGCAACAACAGATGCTGGCAACGATGCAGAGAAAGAGGAACTCTTTTGCACTGCTGGTGGGAATGCAAGCTGGTGCAGCCACTCTGGAAAACAGTGTGAACGTTCCTCAAAAAATTAAAAATAGAACTACCCTAGGACCCAGCAATTGCACTACTAGGTATTTATTCAAGGGATATAGGTATGCTGTTTGAAAGGCGCACATGCACCCCAATGTTTATAGTAGCACTATCAACAACAGCCAAAGTATGGAAAGAGCCCAAATGTCCATCGATGGATGAATGGATAAAGAAGATGTGGTATATATACATAATGGAGTGTTATTTGGCAATCAAAAAGAACGAAATCTTGCCATTTGCAACTATGCGGATAGAACTAGAGGGTATTATGTTAAGCGAAATTAGTCAGAGAAAGACAAATATCATATGACTTCATTCATATGAGGACTTTAAGATACAAAACAGATGAACATAAGGGAAGGGAAGCAAAAATAATATAAAAACAGGGAGGGGGACAAAACATAAGAGACTCTTAAATATGGAGAACAAACAGAGGGTTACTGGAGGGGTTGTGGGGGTGGGTGGGCTAAATGGGTAAGGGGCATTAAGGAATCTACTCCTGAAATCACTGTTGCACTATATGCTAACTAACTTGGATGTAAATTTTTAAAAAAAATTGCGGAAGAGGGGTCCCTGGGTATCTCAGTCAGTTGAGCATCCAACTTCGGCTCAGGTCATGATCTCGCAGTCTGTGAGTTCAGGCCCCACATTGGGCTCTGTGCTGACAGCTCAGAGCCTGCAACCTGCTTCGGATCTGTGTCTCCCTCTCTCTCTCTCTGCCTCTCCCCTGTTCATGCTCTGTCTCTCAAAAATAAACGTTAAAAAAAAAAAATTGTTGCAACAATTCAACAATCTTTATAACAACCACCAAGAATTTAAGTTAGGAAGTTATAAAAATGGAAGTTCTCTAGGACATTTCAATGAATCTACATCTGAAGCTGTTTTTGCTTCACAGCTTGTTCAATCCTTTGCAGCCAACACGGACTCCTCACCAACTTCAGGTATTTAAGAAAAGAAGGTATTAAAGTGTATAGTGCGGAACACTGATTTACGAAAGTGCTTTAAAATCCGGATGTAATATCCACTGGTGAGTTGCTTTTAGTTTGCCTACATGAGAATTTAGTCATAAAGACTTCAAAATGTTTTAATCCAACAGACTTTTTCTGAGGCCCTCATAAAAAACCCTTGAGGAAGTGGGGCAGGAAGGGATTTTGGGAAGCATTTCCTCTTCACTGGCCACAGCAAGGCCTGTAAGAGACCCAACTTCATTGCAGAATAGGAAATTACTTCAGGGGCCCTAATGTAAATATCCTGGGAAGGCCTTGGGGCTCTCTACAGACCTGAAAGCAAATACAACTGAAATCTGTCTGAACCACACAGATTTTACATCTACCTGTACAGGACTGAAGAAAAGGGAAATTCTATGCATTCTGAATGGCACCATTTACTCTCATCCCAGTTCTTTCGGTTAAGCTATATTAAGCTATAGTCTCACTACAATTTATAAATGTGTGCTCAATTTCCTAATATAAAACCATTATCCTACAAAGAAAAGTCTGTAACCTTTGGCTGGATGAAGAAATTTTCTCTTTTGGGGCACCTGTGTGGCTCAGTCAGTTAGCATCTCATGAACCATGAGATCATGACCTGAGCTGAAGTGAGACATTTAACTAAGCCACCCAGGTGCCCTCCTCCTTTTTTTCTTAAAGCATTAGAGATTTTTTTCATACATCTTTAAAAAATGTGTTTGTTTTGAGAGAGAGAAAACGTCATGCACACGTGAGCGAGAAGGGGAGGGGCAGAGAGATAGGGAAAGAGACAGAATCCCAGGCAGGCTCTGCACTGTTAGCATGGAGCCAAATGCAAGGCTTGATCCCATGACCCTGGGACATGACCTGAGCCAAAACCAAGAGACAGATGAGCCCCCAATTTTGTCTATCTTAATCAGCAGAGAACAGGGTGTGTTTGAAATCAGTGCATGCTTGGAGTTTGGCACAGGGGAACAGTGAACAGACTATGGAGGGACCAATGACTACAAACACAGTGAAAAGGGGCAAAAAGGTTAAAGAAATTCAGGAGAAGAAGCCCTATATATATACTGGTTCCTTTATATATGAACCATCCTGTATATTCAAGGCCAATTATCACTTATAATGAACTAACAACAAGTCAACTTTCATTCCAGGGAAACTGGACAAATAGATGTCTGGAAGTTTGAATCTAACACTTTGATTTAAACAGCCCTACATGGCTAATGGCTACTATGTTAGAACAGTTTTAGACAAAGGCATATCCAAAATTCTAGTGAAAAGCAAATCGAAGAACATATTCCTTCTAAATAATCCACTGAACTTTTATTCATAACTGATGGCCTACTCCAACCTATAAAGCCTTTCTCACTTTTATGAATGTTTTACCAGATTTTGTATAATTAGAATTCTTCTACAATGCTTCCTTAGCTTTGACATTCTTGAACTTTCTTCATATAGCAGCTCTGGGTGCCTTACATATTTGATACATGTATTTTTTAACTTCATAGCCTTTCATTTATTTAAAAAAAAATTTTTTAAGTAATATCTATACCCAGCATGGTGCTCAAACTCACAACACTGAGATCAAGAGTTGCATGCTTTACTGACTGAGTCAGCCAGCTGCCCTTACTTCATAGTCTTCTAAGTTGGATTTTTAAAATCTATCCTGTCACAAATGGATCTGGATTTTTTAAAAGAACAAATTATTCCTGCTCATTATAAATAAATGCCTGAAGTTAACATGCAGGTTTCTTTTCAAAACAGAAACCAAGAAACAAACAAAAAAAAATGTAACATCAGAAGAAATTGTGTAGTTATACATTTATCGCCCGAAATACTTAAATATATTTTAGACTTTGAGACCTGGAATCACAAGTTGCTAAAGTCAAAGTATTTTTCTCCTAATGTGTGCAGTAAATCGAAGATATTATTGCTTCCAAGACCTTGCTTGGAATTATGGAGGGTCAGAGGCCTAATAATAAGCATGACACCTTTTCTGAGTTAAATTGTAACCAAAAGCCAATAACCTACAGTATTCACCATATAGTACTCATAATTTTACATTTGTCTAGTTTTAGAAGTTGGTGCCTTCATATGAGAAGGCATAAGATCACAAGGATAAACCACTGTATCAAAGACTATGTGGTTCCTTTCTCTTATACTCAGTTTAAAAGAAAAAAACAAAACTGCACTGGTTGTTTAGTGGTATTAATCTTGACCTATACCTGAACAGCTAAAGTGACTTCGTCTTTTGGTAATTTTCTATTCAGTTTGGAAAAATAATTCTCTACAGCCTATTTAAGTAAGGTACCCAACTTTTTTTTTTTTTTTTAAGTAGACCCTAAGCCCAACATAAGGCTCAAACTCACGACCCTGAGATCAAGAGTTGCATGCTCTACCAACTGAGCTAGCCAGGTGCCCCTCTTTAGTTAAACTATGAAATATTTTTGACTTTATAATGAGTTTACATATCTTAAGTCATTGCATTTGTAAATTTAAAATTTTTTTTTCAACGTTTTATTTATTTTTGGGACAGAAAGAGACAGAGCATGAACGGGGGAGGGGCAGAGAGAGAGGGAGACACAGAATTGGAAACAGGCTCCAGGCTCTGAGCCATCAGCCCAGAGCCCGACGCGGGGCTCGAACTCCCGGACCGCGAGATCGTGACCTGGCTGAAGTCAGACGCCTAACCGACTGCGCCACTCAGGCGCCCCTTCATTTGTAAATTTAAGTAGACTGCACTTGTCAAAATATTGGGTTTTTAAAAATGTTTATTTATTTTTGAGAGAAAGAGAGAGCATAAGCAGGGGAAGGGCAGAGAGAGAGAGGGAGACACAGAATCCGAAGCAGGCTCCAGGCTCTGAACTGTCAGTGTAGAGCCCAATGCGGGGCTTGAACTTGTGAACCATGAGACCATGACCTGAGCCAAAGTAGGACACTTAACTGACTAAGCCACCCTGCCACACCTATAGGTGGCAGGTGTGGGAATAATTTAAGGAAAGCCAAGCAAACGTAGATGCTTTTATCAGTGATAAAATCAAAGTCTAAAGAGCAAAGAATTAGAAAGTGCCCATTCTGATATTATGAGACACAAAATAATTTTATAAAAATTATTTTAAGTCTTCCTATGATTCTCTGATAAGAGATACTGATCTCATTTATATTCGTGGCTCAAATTATATACTCATTCAATACCATCAGTTAAAATGCTAGTCCTAACTGCCTACATAGTTTTATACAGCCATTAAAGAAAAGAAAAAAAAAGGTTAATCATCTATTTTCAGTATCTCTAATCCAACCCCAATCCCGTGGTACACCCCTGTATCAGATATGCCATATCTTCATGTTTGTCTCCTTTCTCAACTCATCAAAATTAATTCTCAGGAAGAGATCAGAACTCATTCACATTGAAGACTGTCAAAACTAATGAGAAATCAATTTTATTTCTTACAAATCAAATGAACTCTCTCTAAACTCTGAAGTATCAGGCACAGACCAAAAAAAAAAAAAAAAAAAGGAAAGAATGAAGAAAGATTATCAGAATGTTGCTAAAGCCACACCCTACAGGAACTAATCCCAATCACTTATTCGCTACTGTGGCAAAGCAAAGTACAGTGTTCTCCCTATCTTCACAAGGCTGCCCAGATAGACTAAATTTCCCAGCTTCCTTTGTGGGAAAGGGCATTGGACAGGAATATGCCTTCCCTTGGCTACAAGATGGATGTGATGCTGGAAACAGACAGTCAAGTCATGTACCAGCCCAGGACTGCCCTTGAGACCTCTCATGTAAAAAAAATAAACTACTGTTGAAGTCTCCATGAGAACGGCCCAAACTGTATCCTAACTGATACAACCTTTCTTGCAAAAGCTACATCAAATGTCCCACTTTACCATCATGTCAAAATTCCTAGGCTCTAAATTAAGTATTTCCTTAAGGAAGTAAAACTTTGGTTGAAAGCCTCAAGTCATCTAACTAATAAATCAGTAAACAGCTGTACCAAGATTATAGTATTGCTTTTCTTGGACACCATCTTTCTTATCTGATATTCAAAAAATTGCTGGGTCTGATTATATAAAAGCAACACAATATGGTACAACATCAAAGTATCTAAAAACAACAGTTCAGCATTTTTCTTTTTTGTTTTTTAGTAAGCATGATTATGATGGTGAAGAGAGGGAAAATCTCTATGAACAAAGAATCACCAAGATAGCTAAAGGTTAAGTGCTTTTAGATCGTTCCACTTTAAAGACAGAACGGCAATACTAATAAAATATAGTAATTTCTTATATGGATATATATTTTGCATTTTCTGAACTCCCAGCTTACCTCCATGATTATTACACAGTGATATAGACAAGGATGGTGCAAGGGGGAAGAGATCTGTCTTGGCCGAATACAGTAAAATCCTCCCCCCTTCTTCCCAAAAAGCTAAGCTGTACAAGTTGCTATGCTTTCAGCTATCTAAATTGCCTCCCCTCCAAAAACAGTTTTCTATCTTTGGCAAATGTCATTGGTTTTCCTCTCTGCTCTCGGATCTCTGTCAGGATGCACTGTTTTGTTTTGGTTAGTTGTTGATTTGTTTATTTCTATTTATTTAGAATTTGCCTTTTTAAATCCCATCATGGCTACCAATCACTGTGGTTCCATATATTTTTCTCATACTTCTCAGAGACAGAGAGCATGGTGCAACCAGGAACAAGCCTTGCTGTGTACCAGTTAAGTGCTCTTGCTGGGGTGCTTTTTAAACTCCCACTTTCCATATCCCACCCCTACCTAATGAAATGAGAATCTCAACAGTGTCCAAAGCTCCAGGTGAATATTCACTACAGGCTCTGAAGGTCAGAAGAATCTAGATTCAAATCCAAGTTCTGCCATTTAATACCCATGACTTTGGGCAAGTTACTTAACCTTCCTAAATTTCACTTATTCATAATGTCACTATGCACCAAGCGCAGTGCCAGGTGTTGAGTAAGGGTGATAATGACAGTCCCTGTCCTCTAGGAGCTTATACTGGAAGATACAGGAACTAAAGGAAATCACAGACCAGCAAACAACGTAATCCCAATAGGGCTACAAGTGCACACAAGAAGGAAATCCAGTCTAAATTCTAAGGATGAACAAAATCTCTAAAAAGGTGACAGTAAGGCTAAAAGCCCTACAGGACAAGTAATAGTAGCCAAATGAGGCCACTAAAGAAAAGACTGTTTTGTTTTGTTTTTTTAAGATTTTATTTTTTTAAGTAATCTCCACACCTAACGCGGTGCTCAAACCTATAACCCCAAGGTCAAGAGTCACATGCTTCATCAACCAAGCCAGTTGGACACCCCAGAAAGACTGTTTTTAACAGCAGAAGAAGTGTATAGATACAAGAGGCCTAGATAAAAGAGAATTCAGCTTCTTCAGGAGATACAAGTAGTTCAGTAGGACTGGAACAAAAAGTAAGAATGAGGGAGGGACAAGAAAGGATCAACAGGGACCCCAGCTTTTACATCTGCAAAACAGGATTATTATTTGTTCTCTTTAGTTACCTCAAAGATCACATTATATAGATTTAACAGTGCTCGCTTCAGCAGCACACATACTAAAATTGGAATGATACAGAGAAGATTAGCACAGCCCCTGCACAAGGATGACATGCAAATTCGTGAAGCATTCCATATTTATATATATGTGTATATATATATATATATATATATACACGTACATATATATATATGGCACATATATATATATGGCACAATGCCTTGAACAGAATAAGTACTCAAGTTATAAATTTCTTCTTCAGCTTCAACACACACAGGAAAAAAAATCTCTTTTATAACATCATTAGCCAGTCAACAACACTTTCTCTTCAGGTCATCTCATCAGAGCACAAAATTTAATAGCAAGCTCTTTGCAGTTGTTCTCTCCTGCGTGCATCCGACCTACTGTGGATTACCGCATAGTGCCAACTATGGGATTTCCTTCAAAAGGTTCAGACACCTGAGGATGCTCCAACAGTAGGCTGTTGATAACAAAGGTTTTAATGTACTGTTTTGAATTAAATGAACTGTGGCTGTGAAGCAGTTCTGAACCAGGACCAGAATACTTCAAATCTAACCCTGGCTCTAATACTAGTTAGATAATTTACTTTGGGTAAGAGATAACCTTCTGTGCCTTGGGTCCCTGATGTACTAAAATAAACAATACAGATAGAACAGTCCCTAATAACCCAATATAGCAAGGCCACTCCCTCTTCCCAACTTAAGGGATGGACTAAGTAAGAACAGAATCTTCAAAGCTAGTTATATACCCTTCCTTTTTTTTTTTTTTTTAATTTTTTAATGTTTATTTATTTTTGAAAGGGGGGATGGGGCAGAGAAGGAGACACAGAATCCGAAGCAGGCTCCAGGCTCTGAGCTGGCAACACAGAGCCCAATGCAGGGCTTGAACTCACAGACTGTGAGATTATGACCTGAGCTGAAGTCGGACACTCAACCGACTGAGCCACCCAGGTGCCCCCACATGCCCTTCCTTAACAGAGATACTGGATGTCAACCTTAGCCAGCAGCAAAGATGTGTATCAGACATCTCATGGCCAACTGAGAAAGCTGCATAGATACTGCAGATGTCCTTTGGCACTAAAATACCTTGATTCTTTAAAATATTACTTTGGCCCTTTAATGATACATTCTTATAAATCCTAAAAACAAGTCTAAGAATTAATTTATTTCTCAGCTTCCAACCTGGATATTAATAACTCCCAATTTAAAATGAGAGGGCTCGGGGTGCCTGGGTGGCTCAGTCAGTTAAGCCTCTGACTTCGGCTCAGGTCATGATCTCACAGTTTGTGAGTTTGAGCCCCACGTCGGGCTCTGTGTTGACAGCTCAGAGCCTGGAGCCTGCTTCAGATTCTATGTCTCCCTCTCTCTCTCTGCCCCTCCCCAGTTTGTTCTCTGTCTCTCTCTCTCATAAAACAAATAAAAATCAATAAAGAATCTTAAAAAAAAAAAAAAAGAGTGGACTCACCTAGAGAAAAATCACCAATACAGGTTTAGAATGGCAAACACTATCAAGATGATACTTTTACTGACCATCTTTCTTGTCAAAATGTTTATCAAACTTTACTATTCAGCTCTTTATTTTAATAAGCTTCAATTTTAAAAGGCTACTTCTGTAACTATATGAACTACATGAGGAGTTAAATGTTAGCTAAACTTACTGCAGTAATCATTTCATAATATATACATATAGCAAATCATTCTGTTGAACACCTTAAACATGAATATTACATAGCAATTATACCTCAATAAAACTGGAAAAAATACTAGTACCATCATAGGAAATGTAGTACCTTAAAATATGAAATACTCTACTCAATATTTTTGGGCTTAATATGCAATTTACCACCTTCCAAATGGCATCACAACTTTCTACATGGAATCACACAAAAAATAAAAATTTAAAACAAACAAGCTACTTGGTTAAGTACTAAACAAGACGGCTTCTTCTATGCCACGCTTGCCTCAATGAAAGTATACTTCCATGCCAAGAAAATCTAACAATTTTAGTTAATTCAACTGCACAGTAATACAGAAAATGTAGTTAATTGATAACTGCCTTTTAAATTAGAAGATACCCACATTTAGAAAAAGGTAACTTTTGAACACTTAGTATTATCAGCCAATGCTCAAGAGACTTATGTGCGTTATCTCATTTAGTCTTACAATGTAGGTGCTATTGTTAGCATACCTATTTTACAGAGGGGAAGTGGAACTTAGATTGTGTACCTTATTTGCTAATAAATGATAAATCTATTCTTTGAACTCAGGGCTCAAGAAAGATCCTTAACTTCATTCCTGTTTGAGACAACTGTCTCTGGTTACAACAGAAGATCTTAACTAATTCAAAATCCCCAGAAAATTAAGGTTACATTATAGTACAAACTTCATAAACAGTGACTGAATTTCCCCTTTAGACTTCTCTTTAATATGACAAAATAATTCTAGACCCGGAGCTTTCCTAAACCTTTCATCATTTATGGTGCTCTCTGCTGTACCTACCCATTAGAACAATTTTTAAAAACATTAACAATGTACCAATTATTTTCAAAAGCCCAGAGATACTAATCAAGTGATCCTAATAGTCTTAAACACTACCCTTAAACCAAAAGATAAATGGAGATTGGGAAACTTGCATTCTAAAGTGCCACCATCTAGATAAAATTACTCTGTAAATTAGAGTAATTTCAATCAGAGCCTATAAAATTGAACATTTTTCTCAAGACCAGAATTAGAGAGTAACTAGAAGATAGTTTAAGGGCCCAAACTCCACATGGCAATTCAACAGCAAAATGCAGGAAGTAGGGGCTAGGGACAGCAGCAACAGTTTAGAAAGGCAGTAATAAATAAAATTACAAAATGATTTACCTATTCATCTCGCTGGCCATTCTCCCTTAACACAGATTGTAATTACTCTCAAAAATCACATGCTCCTTAAAACCTATTGTCTTTACTATATGGTATCCTAAGTTTCAAGCTAACACATTATATATTAAGAAAAACTCCAGTGGCATTTCATAAGCATTAGAAACCCACAGTTTTTTAGAGGATACTTGCATTTATGACTATAAACATCATTCCCCCCCAAAAAACCGATGTGGGTGTATACTTTATTAATTCCATAACTCATTAACCAATACTAAAAAAAAATTAGTCTCAAAAATACAAATGAACACTATATTTTAAGTGCCACATCAGCTATTCAGTAAAGTATCAGATGTATTTTTTTTAAATAATAAAGCTATACTAGAGTGTATTTAATACCCTGCACTCAGCAACATAAACACAAAGTTATTAAATGGAGGAAGTGTAGGCAGGAGATTTTGCTTCAGTTGCATGACAGGAAGTACAAGCTATGGAAGTTTAGAAACAGGAATACCAAGTTCTGTTTTAGCACAGGAAAGGAAAACATGGTGGTAAATAAGGGTATAAGAGGAAGTTCTTCTTAGTGAACAATCTGTCATGTATCCAAAATCATACCAAAAGTTTAAAAAAAAAAAAAAAGAAAGGAAGGAAGGCCTTTTTCACTAGGCTTATGTGGTAAAGTACTTCGCTAAGTACACTGGAGCCTGGAGTTTGCAATTTCACTATAATAAGACTGCTTAGGGTCCACATTTTACACATCCAAAGGGACACAAGGGTGGCTTATAACATTAAACAGTTTCATATCTTAAAGTTTGATCATTAACATTTTCATAGCAATACATGATAAATCATTTTTATGTACATAAGTGTCACAATATGAATATACTTAACGCTACTGAACTGTATACTTAAAAAGCGTTAAGATGGTAGATTACAGGTTTTGGTTTTTTTTTTTTTTTAACCACACAGGCCGAAAGTGCACAAGTTAATGAGAAATTACTCAATTTATTTATAGTAACTTGTTATGTAAATTTCGATTACTCTGAAGTGAAATTCTTATTATACTTAATTTTTAGTAAAACAGTTTGTTGTCGTTTTTAACAGCTAGATTCGTTTTATGTAATTAATTTTTAAAGATACTTCCATACACGAGCAAGTTCTTTAATTGTGAACTACAGTGAAAGTGAAGCACTATTCTCAATTAGCATCTTTCAAATCATCTGAATTACTTATTGCCATCAAATACTAGCTATGAAATTATAAGTGTGTTTCTACTTCAGCTGATTCCTTCATTCAGTGAAGTGCAAATCTCGAAATTAAGAGAGCAAGATCCCTAAATGAATAGGCTTTCTTAAGGCAGTTGCAATTTTGGATTGGGAAGTAGACAACACTTGCCACACCTCAGCCTTTAGCACGACTGTGGCCCAGAATGCTAAGGTCAATTCTCCGTTCTCGCCAGGCTCAGCCCTACCAAATTCGTCAGGCTTTTGTGAGCTGCCACTAGATTCTGTTCAGAAAAGTGTACAACCTAGATTACTTTGGTAGCTCAGGAAGGGCCTGGAATAACCAGCTTGGCCACCTCTGGAAAAAGTCTCCGGGAAAAGAAAACTGGGAAAACTTCAACTTTGCGCAAACCCCCTTTCAATCACATGTAGCCCCCCTCCCGATGAAGTACGGCGTTCTCGAAAGATCTACACCTTTCCAACTCAAATGTCATTCCCAGATCAGCTGCTTCAGGGGCAAGCGGCGCTCAACCCACGCCCTCTTCTTCGAGCACCTTCTCCCAGGGCCAGTGCTGGGCTCAGCTCACTCCGCAGCCCCCTTCCAAACCCTACATGAAAAAGGGCCCTGGCCCAAGACCCCGCCCGTGGACAAGGCTGCCCGACCGAGTCAGCCCGGGGCTCCTGTAGCCACCAGAGGGGGTTCGCTAGTGGGTTGGCTGGGGACGACCACGGAGGGCGGGAGGGGGTCTCCCTGGAAGCGGAAAAGACGGCCTCACCTTGACCCTGATTTCGTAGGTGGTGAAGCGGCCCCGGCCGACCCCCACCGTCTGCGGGTTGCTCACATCGATCTCGAGGAAGTTGCTGGGCGGCCCGTAGGCATCATTAAGGTTCTGGGGCTTGGTGATCAGCCGCCGGGTGTCCGCCACGGTCTCCGCCATTTCGCTGCTGCAGCCGCCGCCGCCGCCGCGGACTCCCTCCGCCCCCTCCGAGTTCCACCGACGCCGCCGCTGCTGCCCGCCGCGGGGACACCGGGCTCGCGCACAGCGGTCGCGAAGCGAACGAGCACGTAGGACAGGCGTTCACCCAGCGCGCGAAGCCCCTCCCTGCGTCCTTTCGGCTTCCGCCTCCTATGCCCAGGGGAAAAACAGCTGACTCTCCGGGACGCCACGACCTGGGCTCGGAAAGCCCAGCTGAGGCCGCGGAGGGGGACTGCAGGCTAGACGGCGGAGGGGCGGCGACAGTCACGGGACTTCTGGTCGCGACAGGTTCCGGCCAGACTACAGCGCCCATAATGCACCGGGAGGGCGCGTCGCCGCCTGGCTGCGGCAGAGGTGCTGCGGGACCTAGAAGCTCGGGGGTGGGCGCTTCCTGTCTTTCTGCAAGCAGCTTGGGCTTGGAGCGTTGGGAGGTACAACGGAAATGGTCTTCGCGGCCTTGCTGCGGGGACAAAAGTTAAACGGCGAGTTTTGGAGGGTGTGCCCGCATTCGAAACAAAACTCTGTCGCAGCCTACCAAACGTCTCACCGTGAACCACTGAAAATGCCTTTCTAGGCAACCATTAACAAGTGCCTCACGTCATGATTTTGATATCAACTTGACAGTTTGACCATACACGTGTATGGATTGATAAACGGAGGGAGATAAAGTAGTAGAGTGGAATACAGACAAAAGACCTTGGCAGATCACAGCACTAAGGTCACACCATTTGGGGACTGGTCGGCTGTCTAAAACAAAATAACGTAGTAAGTAGGCTGAAATCTGCCTTTCATGACCTATTTTGGGTGACCTGCAACTTTCTTCCCTCATTTCCCTAAAGTTCCAGTAAGTTCAAGACAAAACAAAAACGTATTTTTACAATATTTGAAATGAAACTCAGATAAGCCTTTATAAGAAATGAAAAAAAAAAAAAAGCTAAAACAAGTAGATGGTAGTTCATCTCTAGCAAATGCAGATTTAGAACATTGAGGTAGAAGGATAAAAATCTACCTAGAGAGTTGTCTCTGTTTATGTCATAGCTCTGCAATTGTATCTACATTTTTAAAAGTATGTTGAGTTTCAGAAACCTCATTCACTTTAAATAATTGGATCTGTCCCTTAAGTTGAAAAATTGCCCAGATCATTGGCAACCTAATAACACTAGGAGCAGTTGGAATAAAGAAATTACTTTAACATGATATAGACTATTATCCAGAAAACTCAACATTTGTTGAGTTTTTTTGTTTGTTTGTTGAAGGTCTAGTAGGTGTTTTTCAGTTGTACATGCTAGAGAGCTAAGGGCAAATAAGACTGGAAATTCTCTAAATTCATCAAGTTTATAGTGTAGTATATGGTCTATCTTGGGGGGACATAATAAGTCAATAAGTCAAATAATAAATTTGCCAATATGATTGGTGCTGTAAGGAAAGTAAAACTGCGAAAACAAAGAACAAAAAAAAAAAATAAAGGAAAATAAAACTGGGATAACGTAATAGAGAATGAGACAAGCTCATTAGACAGGGTGGTCAGAAAAATCCTCTCCAAGAATATACCTCTTTCAGAGAGTAAAGGGAATAGCAGAATAAGTATGCTCAGACAGGACTCTGCTGGGCCTGTGTCCTGTTGCCAGAGACCAAATGGGAACTTGGCTTGTATTATTACAACAGTGAGTTCAAGAAATGAGTGCAGATTGTGGGGGAGGAAAAAAATTTCCTTCTACCCTTTAAGATCTTCCAGCTGGTTTGAGAGTCAAACTGACATAAGACAGATTAACAGGAGAAAAACACCAAAATTTAATTACATGCTCATGGAGGCCCAATGAGAATGAAAATTGAGATCCAAAGAAATGACTAAGGCAGGCAATTTTTATACTTTTTAGACAAAAAGCCAATAAATCTGTGAAGAATTGACACAGAGCTTAATTAAAGCTTGGGAGCTTTAATTAGTAAGGAATTCTGAGCAGAATTTGGGCTAGGATGATAGATTAGTAAAAAGTACCAAGGTTTTTTCTATAGCATTCTAGGCTTTAAAGTCCCTATCTCTGGTGATAAGGCTTTTTTTTTTTTTTTTTAACTTAGTGTGAAAAGGATACCTTTCATGTGGGAGATTTATTTCCTGCTTTCAGGGGGCAGAGAGAAGGGTCTGACTGTGCTTGCACCCACTGTTTCCCAAGTAACTTTTATGTAAAATAACATGCCAGGGGCACGTGGGTGGCTCAGTCAGTTAAGAGTCTGACTCTTGATTTCAGCTCAGGTAACCATCTCACTGGTCTTTTATTTATTTATTTATTTATTTATTTATTTATTCAACATTTATTTATTTTTGGGACAGAGAGAGACAGAGCATAAATGGGCGAGGGGCAGAGAGAGAGGGAGACACAGAATCGGAAACAGGCTCCAGGCTCTGAGCCATCAGCCCAGAGCCTGACGCGGGGCTCGAACTCACGGACCGCGAGATCGTGACCTGGCTGAAGTCGGACGCTTAACCGACTGCGCCACCCAGGCGCCCCTACCATCTCACTGTTCTTGAGTTCAACCCCCCATCGGCTTTCTGCTGTCAACAGAGACCTGCTTCGGATCCTCTGCTCCCCTCTCTCTACCCCTCCCCTGCTCATTCTCTCTCTTTCTCTCTCTTTCAAAACAAACTCTAAAAAAATTGAAAATAATATGCCAAAGTAGCATATTTTAGGATGGTGTGCTCTTGGCCCCTATAAGATGACACTTTGAATTAGAGTATATGAGAACTAAGAGATCAGGAACTGCTGCATTGTGCTGTCATCTGTGACACTTGAACAAAATATCCTGAGGTGTTCTCATAGAAAGCTCCTGTCTCATTCATTGAAGACCACTCAGAGCAGTTTTGGACAGCAGCAACAGTTGCCTGCAGTGGGAAGCAGTCAGAGAGGATAGTAACCCAGCATTATAGCAGTCATACAGCTAAGAAGAGCTTCCTGGTATAAACATTGGCAGGAAAATTGTTTTTCAGGAGATATGATTGTATTCCTAGAAAGACCCAAAAAGAATAAGCTGCTAGAATTAACAGGAGAATTTAGTGACTGAATGAAAGTAAAGACCCTATTTATAGTTTTTCTCTGTCCAGGCAATGTCTAGTCAGAATGAAGACTATATCTATTTTTAGTTATTAGAATTAGAAGAGGAATATCCATGGTGTATTGGTGAAGATCACAGAAAAATATGTCCAATATATTATCTCATTTGGGTAAACAAACAGAACAAAAAAATAATAAAGATATGTACATCTATATGTGCATATTTTTGTATGTTCATGGGAAAAAGTGTGGAAAGATATATAACCAGGGTATTAATACTGGTAACTCAAGAGAGATTGGCAATTGTAGTGGGGATAGGAATGGGAAGACATCAGCATATTCCAGGGATAGGCTAAGATGTTAGAAATATATTACTAATTTTATGTTTTCCTAAGCACCTAACATTAGAAAAAATAAATTATAGTGTGCCTGTATTACTATGGGGCCATGAGAGATAAAAATTGTGTCCCTTCAGTAGTCTATTAGGGTATATATAACACCACAGGATACACAGTTTTGTATCTTATTTCACTTAACAATGTATCTTGAAGATAGTTCCATACTTGTACTGCAGCAAAGTATTCCATTACGCGGTGTGCCATAATTTAACTTGTCCCCTATTAATAAATATATATGGGGTCTCAACCTTTCATTATTACAGTATTGTGATGGATTGCCTTGAATATGCCATCATTACACACACATGGTATTATATTTATAGGATAAATTGCTGTGAATGGAATTACTGGGCCTAAAGGATATACAGGTATAGATACTTATCAGAGATATTGCAAAATTTCCTCTGTACAGGTTTAACCAGCTTACACCCTGTTCAGCAATGTACGAAGGTACCTCTTTGTCCATACCTTCACCAACATGAAGTGTTATAAAACTTTTTAATCTTCACTAATCTAAATGGTATTTTTATTTGCATATTCCTTATTCAACTGAGCACAGTTGAGCATCTCTTCATATGTTTATAAGCTATTCATATTTCCTTTTTTGGTGATGTACATGTTCAAATTCTTTGCCCATTTTTCCATTGACTTCCTTTTTTTAATGTTGGAGTTTATTAAATATTAAAAGGTAACCCTTTCGGGGCGCCTGGGTGGCGTAGTCAGTTAAGCGTCCGACTTCAGCCAGGTCACGATCTCGCGGTCCGTGGGTTCGAGCCCCGCGTCGGGCTCTGGGCTGATGGCTCAGAGCCTGGAGCCTGTTTCCGATTCTGTGTCTCCCTCTCTCTCTGCCCCTCCCCCGTTCATGCTCTGTCTCTCTCTGTCCCAAAAATAAATAAAAAACGTTGAAAAAAAATTTTTAAAAGGTAACCCTTTCATGTGATATAAATTGCAAACATCTTCCTCAGTTTAACTTTTGACTCTGCCGATAACGGTTTTTACCGTGTACTCTGTATTTAACTTATGTAGTGGAATTTATCAATCTTTTATGGGCTTCTGAGTTTTGAAGCATGCTTAGAAAGTCCCCCTCATCTTATAAAAAAAAATTCGTTTTTTTCTAGAATATTTATAGTTTTTTAAAAATATATTTGATCTATCTAGTATTTCTTTTAGTATAAGTATGGATCTAAATTTCCCCCCATTTGACTACCTAGTTGTTCCTACACCATTTATTAAGCAATCTATTTTTTTTAAAAAATCTATTATTTACTCAATGATTTGAGATGGTTTGGTTATTAATTTTTGTTAATGTTTATTTATTCTTGAGAGAGAGAGAATGCAAGGGGGAGAAGCAGAGAGAGAGGAAGACAGAAGATCCGAAGCAGGATCAATAGTCAGCACAGAGCCCAATGCGGGGCTTAAACTCATGACCTGAGCTGAAGTCAGATGCTTAACCGACTGAGCCACCCAGGTGCCTGGAGATGGTTGTATCATCACACTTAAAGTCACATGAGAATTGTATTTCTCATTCATTCCTGTACCTGAGATTGTATCTGGTGTAATAAAAAATATATTAGTTTTTATCCCTGGATCCTAGCACTGAGTTCCTAAAACCTTTGGAATTTTCTGAGTGGTAGGAGTGTCTTTTGTTATTTCTAAGGAGCCCCTTTTGATCACACCTGAGTTTATGTTAATGAGGTGAGTCAGGGCAGGTCCCCTAGATGGCTTCAGGATGGGAGCTGGTCACCAGAAAGACCAAATACTTGAGGAGAGGATGGGAAATGTTAACCCCCTCCCCCACCCTCATCTTCTGGAAGGTGGCAGGCAGGAGAGGAAATAAAAATTCCACACATCCCTTCCCCAGACCTTGCCCTATGCATCTCTTCCATTTGGCTGTTCCTGAGCCAAATGGAAGAGACAAACCAGCAAGCATAAGGAAAGTGTTTTTCTGATATCTTTGAGTTGAATTATCAAACCTGAGAGGGAGGAGATTATGAGAACACCCCAAATGTGTAGTTGACTGGGCAGAAGTGGATAGCTTTGGCACCCCGTTGGAATAGGCTGGTGTCTGAAGTGTTCAGGCAGTTTGTGTCAGAATGGATTTGAATTGTTGGACGCTGAATTGGTGTTGGAGAATCAAAGGCTTTGGAGATGATGTTACTCTGTTCTAGTTGCACATCAGACAGATCCTTCTCCTCTCAGAGGTTAACCTCTCTACTTCCACAGTCAAGGAGATCAGCACGTGGTTGCTCCTTAAACAGTCTAAGAGTTTGGAGTCTCTGGGAGGCTTATACTTTAGCTAAATACATCTTAACACTGATTTTCTTTGTATATTTGTTTACAGTTTTATTTAAAGAGGCTAAGTGAGGGGCGCCTGGGTGGCGCAGTCGGTTAAGCGTCCGACTTCAGCCAGGTCACGATCTCGCGGTCCATGAGTTCGAGCCCCGCGTCGGGCTCTGGGCTGATGGCTCAGAGCCTGGAGCCTGTTTCCGATTCTGTGTCTCCCTCTCTCTCTGCCCCTTCCCTGTTCATGCTCTGTCTCTCTCTGTCCCAAAAATAAATAAACGTTGAAAAAATAAATAAATAAATAAATAAATAAATAAATAAATAAAGAGGCTAAGTGTTCCTGGAAGTGGAGCTAGCCAGGCAGGCCCTGGTTTCATACCCCACTCAACAAAGAAAACCTATGGGTAAAGTGACTCTAAGTGTCAGCAGGCAGGTTAGTAACCACCTGCTGTGTTTTAGGCATGCCCTTTGAGGAGTCTTAATTCCCACCCTGAGATCCTGTACAAAATATCTCTTCCAAAACAAATAATTCTGCCCCCCCCCCTTTTTTTTATTTAGTGCCTCTTCTGTTTTGGTAAAGCAGGCAGTGTCCAGCTGGTTGTATTAACATCAGAACCACTCTCTTTTGTTTTTTTCAAATTCTTCTCCACTAATTATTCCTTTTTTTCTATATCTTCTCCATACTCTTTGTGGTAGCCATGAGAATGTGCCTCTCAGATCTCCAGCCTCAGGAAACATAATTAACCTATGGCCTCAGCTGCTGTGCTCTGAAATTCATTACTGCATTTGCTCCAAGGCCACATTTCCCATGAGCTGCTCCCAACCAATGGCTGAAGACTGCTCAGACATCAGGGATATAAGTCCTATTCCTGGGAAAGGAGGGATTCTTCTGATAGACAGTGCTGTATTCAATGTCTAGAAGTCAGAAGCACCCATGACAAGGAGCTATTCCTGTTTTTAGTTGAGTGGTTGATTTCAGGGCCGGGGAGGGGCAGGTACAGGATGCCTTTTGCAATAGGGCCCCTGACATGCAAAGTAACTTATTTCAAACAGGTAAGGACAGGCAAGCTTGGTATACACCTGGATCAGGGCAAAAATAAGTCCTCAGCTGTGGGAGCACTGGAAACCAGGATTACCAACTTTCTGACTAAAAAACTACCAATGTTATCTAGAGCAGTGTTTCTCAAATATTAATGTGCATACAGATCACCTGGGGACCTTGTAAAATGCAGATTCTGATCCAGGAGTTCCAGGATGAAGTCTGAGATTTTATATTTCTAACAAGGTCCAGGTAATGCCAATGCTGCTGGTCTCCAGACCACAATGAGTAGCAAAGATCTAGAGAATTTCAAGAATGCAAGATTAGTTGATGAACTGGTGGGGTGGGGAGCGAGTCCCATTCCAGAAACAGTGGCATCATATGGTCTCTTTAGGTGAACAGATATGTTCCTCTTTGGACTTTTAGGTCCTTCTGGCCATTCATGTGACAAATATGCACTGAGCATCCACAATAAACCAATGTTTTTGGTGCTAGGGGAAGGAGGAGCATGGAGAAGAGGGAAGGTGGCACACAAGACACAGTTCTTGCTTCCAGGATCTTTCAGAATGGTCATAGAGACATAAAAATGAACAAGCCATGTGAGTGGGGTGTGATAAGAGCTGTATTGCCCAGTCTTGAGGGTAGTAAGGGAAGAATGCCAGAAGGAAGTGGCAAGAAGACTAAGACAGAAAGTTGGCGTCTGACGGCCAAGGTGCCTGTGATGGGGTGTGCATGTGTGTAGGAGGTGCCTTCTGGAGATAGAGATAAACATGCAGGGGCCCAGAGGAAAGAAAGAGCATAGCTCAGGAGCTACACATAGTTCAGTGCTACTGGAATGAAAAGGGAATAGAAAGGACTAAGGCCAGAGGGACAAGGCCATGAGGACCATACAGTCCATGTATATGGTTCTGGATGTTATCTAAAGGCATTCTAAAGGAAACCACTGAATAGGAGTGATTTGACTTGATTTTTAGTTTAGAAAGGTCACTTCGGCAGAACTAAGATGGTTAATGGTGGGAATGTAGAAAAGTGAATGGACTTGAAAAATATTTACCCCTGCTTGACCCTACGAAAGTACTGCACTAACAATTGAAAACTGTTCAGACCAAAAGTTTGTGAGATGCCAAGTCAAAGGAGGATGTCAGGATATAAACAGCGCCACAACTCTTATTGGAACATGGAGGACCTGGCAAATAAATATCTGTGGATTGGTGCTAGTGTTCTAGTGAAAGCTCTTAGGCACCAGGACATACACTCCCAGGCATACCAGGTTGATTCCTAATTGTATTTGCAAAAGAAGTAAACTCTTCTAACTACTCATTTGGAAACATATCTGCATAAGAGATATATTTGTCCAGGACCTGTGGGTTGGGTTTGGTAGAGAGCTTGACCAAACCTGCTGGACCAGGGCTTGATCCACTAAGCTGTCTAATGCTCCCAAATCTATAAAGATCTCAACTTGGAGTGGGTGTATCACTACAATACTTACCATGCATCACACCACACAGATATCCACACAGATATCACACAGATACCCATATGCTCTTTCCATTTGTTGTCTTATTGTCTAATTCAAGCTCAACATGTCTAAAATTGGTCTCATCCTATTTGCCCTTACACAGTATCTCTAATATTTAAATCCTTTTTGCTGTAAATATTACTTTTTGTCCACCCCTGACTCCCCTGCCATAGCTTAGTTTTGGTTGATGTTAGACTGCAAAGATCTCGTACTTCCTTATTTTCTCTAGCCTATCCTATCCATTATGCATAATACTAGCATGATTTAAATATTACTATTCTGATGTGTTTTTATATTATAAATATCTCTTGGCTATATAAATGTGTCTGACTGGAAGACAATACTATGAGCAAATCAATTCTATTTAATCAGGGTTCATGAGAGGAGATGGGCAAAATACTTATAGCTGTGTAACCCTACAAAAAGTACTTTGCTTGTCACTGCCTCCATTTCTTCATGTATAAAATCAGGAAAATAATAGTACCTACCTTACAAGGTGGTTATGAGCATTGAAAGAGTTAATATTTGTAAAGCAATTAAAGCAGTGCTAGACACATGCTAAGCCCTGAAATCTATGTAGGAGTCTGTAAGGAAATCGATTTATCTGGAAAGAAAGAACATGGATGGAAATTCATAGGATGAGGCCCTGAACGCCATTATCAGGAATGACTGATCTTATGTGGCTAGGTTTGTGAGCAGAGGATAGTGAATGTTGTATCTAGATGAAATCTAGTAGTGGAAAGCTTGATGATCCTCTTGACCAGAAACCTGAGCTTAAATCTATTGACAGAATTTTTCAAAGCCTTGATTTATTTACTGTTGTTTTAGATTCAAAACATTGGTCACAGGCATTTCAGTGTAAGGTAATGTCCACTAATTAGGTCCCAAGTAAGACAGCTGTCATAGGAGGTTTACACTACTATAGCTTACATTTGAGAAAGTCACAATTTTCAAAATATGGCTAGTTCCAAAGTATATTTTTGATAAACCAGCTTGGATACTGCATTGTGGATAACAAGGTTAAATAAAGGTTCTAATAAGACAAACAGCGACAATTTAAATAAATCAGATGTTTTTGCCGAAGATTACTCTGTGATTTTCTCCAATTATTCATGACATTTCACCCATTCATATTGTGATCTGCTTTAATAGTGGAAAGAAAAAAAACCCTTGTCTCCTTGTTTATTCTTTGTTCTCAAGGAGATAAGCTGTTTATAAAGATACGTTATTTGTTATTTAAATCACTTTTACTGAAGTTGTTTATTTCCTTGTTTCAGTTTCTAAAAATATTGCAACAATTGCAATGCTTCATAGAGATGTCTATTCAATTCAAAAATGATTTGTACTGAAATTCTTTGCTAAATGGGCACAGGTGCTGATGTGTATAACATGCTAGAGTGAGTCAAAACTAATAAATGCTAAAAAAAAAAAAAGATAAGGGGGATATACTTGTGTCAACTTTTGAAATCTGCAATTAAAAACATTTTAGACCTAAAGTCTCAGGTATTTGTAAAGGTTATCTCTATACTTGTCATTTCATAACTATTTAATAATAGTAATAGTAATAATGATAATAATGAATTAGATAACACCAAAACTCTAAGCAGAAAAATTGCATAATTTAAATCCAGAAATCTATTTCTTAGAAAATGCCCTTTAATCACTTCATAGACTTTCAAGATCATAATTATTATATAAAAGTAATTACATTAGAAGATAATTTACCTGGTAGTAAAGTATCAAATTAAAGCTGAAAAACAGTACTTGTAAACAGAATTATATTTTTAAAAAAATTGTTGAACAGCAAACATGGCAAATTATATCTCCTGCTTCTCTCTTTGCTATGCATAAAATTACCTCCAGAATAAATTCTGGTAATCTGATACTATAATGCTTCAGAGTAATATAGTATATAGCTGTGTATTACAAGTCTTGCATATCAATGTATAAACTCAAACTATGGCATATCCTAGGTAATCAACAGGACTGATGTGTAAAATAAAGCCAAAGGAATTTAATATTTTAAGGGACAGTTGATTATTTGTAAGAACTCAAGCTTCAAAATCCAGCTGAGTTGATTTGGACTAAAGAAATGAAGCCTGGTACCATAAATTATAGTATGTATTCCTGCTGAGTAAGCCCTGGATACTGCAAACTTGGGTCTGTGGATGCACATCTCTCCCTTTGAAGTTGATGAGAATTGCTTGGCCTAAGTGAGATACATGCTGGGAAAATTGGGCCCTTACAATTGGTGTGTATAGACATTAGAGGTCTCATGACACTTTCCTCATCTGTTCCCTTAGTTTTCTGCACAGTCTTGGTTTTGGCAGAAGATACTCAACTTTGGAATGAACCCTTCTTGAATTAGATATGTCCTATGATTAACAGATATTCAAGTTTTATCATCTAGAGAGTCTAGATTAGGAACTTCTCTGTTGTCAGTAAAGTTGGGTAAATAAAACTCACCTTGATTTAAAACTTATCCAAGTAATCTCCCCAAGATGTCCAATCAAAAGCAAAACAAAGCAAAAGAAATACCCAGCTGATTCCTTTGAAGTCTAGGTCAAATCATTGCTAATTCTGAGACTAATCATCTGCTGCAAGTACTAATATTTATTCAAACAAATGAGTTCATACAATTTTATGATTGCATCTTTGAGTTTTAAATATTGGCTGCATTTCAGGCCAACTTATATTCCTTAGAATATGCAGTCTATAGAACTGAAAAACATTTGGTCTATTTGATTGCCTGTATTGCATCCACCAACTAAACCAACTGACAAAACTAGATTTGTTATGACCATCACTGAGTGTCAATCAAAATTCTATGTAGCATGGTCTACTTTCTTTTTGTCTATATATAGATCTGATTTAAGGGCTGTTTGAAGAACTAGCTCATTGAATAGACAAGCTTTCAGCCTCTATTACTAGTCAGTTAACTTCAAGAAGGAGTAATACCTGTGTTATCTTGGGTAAGTTATTTTTTCTAAGTCTGGATATCCATGTGAATAGTCCATAGTCCATCTATGTGAATGTTGTGTGTGTGTGTGTGTGTGTGTGTGTGTGTGAGATGAATGCTGAACACGTATGCAGTATTAAACCTGGAACATCCTTGGAATTGCCCTGGAAGTACTCAATTTCAATTTTTTTTGTAAGTTGTTTTTGTAATTATTTTATTAATATGATCTTTTTTCTAATTACACAAAATACCAGAACATACTTAGAAAATAAAGAAAGGGGTAGGGAGTTGGGGCTGGGATCAGTTTTCCAGTTTTTCTAAAATAATATAGAGAAAGTTTCATGAAAACAAATGAGATATTTGGTAAATCGCCCAGTACATGTTTTCTGAGTCTAAGTCATTTGACTGACAGGAGAAAATGGTAAGTTAGGTAGGGGCCAGAGTTTGATTTTCCAAAGGCTTATAATAAAGAAATTTTATTTCATTCTGTAGATAGTAGGAAGGCATTGCAGGTTTAGATTGTGTGATGGGATGTGGTCAGATCATATTTTTGGAAACAAATCTGACAGCAGGCTGGAATGGAGGAGAAAGAGATGTAGCCAATTAGGAAATGGCTGCATTTAGCCTTGGAAAGACAGGAGGAAGATCCAATGATAATGGATGGATTTAAGTCATATTAACATTATAGGATTCAGGCATATCTGGTGAAAGACTGGATTTGAGGGATGAGGAACAGAAACTAATTGAAGGTGGCTACCAGATTACAAATTTGCATGTGGAGTTGAAGGAGGTTAGAATTGGTTGGGGGTCACTGCTCTTTTAAAAAGAAAGATGGCAGAGAGGGCATGTGGAGAAATTATATAAGGAAAGCTTCCACTCTACCCTCAAAGTTTAGGTAAGGAACACTTAAGGAGGAAAGATATAGGTAGATACAGACTTGTTGTCATGTGGTTCAAATTAAAAAAAAAAAAAAAAAAGAATATCCCAGTAAAGGATATTGGAAACTGAAAAACAAACAGAACAAGTTATTTTTAATCTGTTGTTGAAAATAAGTGGAAAGGAATTAAATAAAGATTTGAGCCCTGGACTTGACTTCAAGTATTTTGTCTTGGTAGTCTTTAGTTACAGGTTAAACAATGTTTCAATAAAGGGAAAAATGGTAACTTTTGTTGGAAAGTTAGCAAATATATAATTCTTACTTACTAGAAGGAATGGACTGCTTGAGACAAAATTTATACTTTATGTAAATTTATGTTATTGAAGTAGGTACTGTATATTGTGTTTAGAAGTTTCCATAGTTAGTAGGGTACTTAACCATGTTTGATTAGTTTGTTGAAATTAAGTAACTGAAATTATATTTAAATTTTTTTTAATGTCTATTTATTTTTGAGAGAGAGAGGGAGGGAGAGAGAGAGAGAGCGCGCGAGAGAGCGCGAGCATGAGCGGGGGAGGGGCAGAGACAGAGAGGGAGACAGAATCCGAAGCAGGCTCCAGGCTCTGAGCTGTCAGCAAGCACAGAGCCCGACGTGGGGCAAGAACCCACAAGCCGTAAGATCATGACCTGAGCCGAAGTCAGAAGCTTAATCGACTGAGCCACCCAGGCACCCCTGAAATTATATTTTTGGTTCAGAATCTTTGTGTTTTTTTTTTTTTAAATATATTTTTTGGGAGAGAGAGAGAGAGACAAACCGCGGGGGGGGGGGCAAAAAGGGAGAGAGAGAGAATCTCAACATGGGGCTCAAACCCGTGAACTGCAAGATCATCACCCAAGCTGGAAATCAAGAGCCTGATGGTCAACTGACTGAGCCACCCAGGCACCCCTTGGTTCAGAATCTTTTAAATACAACTGTTGGAATTTAGAAGCTAGATATTTGATTCTACTTTATAAAATGAGTTATTATGGTTTTAAATCATTCCTTATGTGTCTTTGAATGAATCATAGTGTTTCTTATAGCTCTGAAGTATTTCTTTGTTACAAATTAGAAGAACCTGTAATTATGAGGAGCTGTAATTATGAGGATCTATGTGTAATGACAAATCAGCAAATAAATAAATAAGTGGAAAATAAGTGCTCTTTGTTTGTATTCCACTTCTGTGATACTGAGTTTGATGGTGTTTTTAATAAATCTTTAAAATGGGCTCAAAATATGAGGAGTATAACTGATTTCATGAAGCGGGTTATTTGCTTTTTTGCAGAGACTAAAACAATAAGTTTTGTGTTTTTTATTAAGACTGCTTATTCATTCAACAAACATTGAGTGTCTGCTAATCTAGGTACTCTCCTAAACTTTGGGGATATAACAGTGAACAAAACAGACATAAATTCCTGTTCACATGGAGCTTAAATTCTAAGAAGAGCAGATAATAAACTAATAAATTTATACAGTGTGTATTATGCCATGAGAGTAACTGTTGTGGAGAAAATAAAGCTGGGAAGGAGGAAAAGGAGTGCAGGGTGAGACTGTAATTTTATATAGGTAACTAGGGAAGGCCTTAACTGAGAAGATATAAGGAAGTAAGGACATGAAGAAGTGAACCAAGTAGATATCTGGGAGGAGAGCATTCCAGGAGAAGGCATAGGAAATGCAAAAGCTTTGGGGTGATAAGTAGGCTTGTGAGTTCCAGGAATAGTAAGAAAGCCAGTGTGGATGGACTGAAGGAGGGTAAGGGAGAGGGGCTTGAGATGAGATCACAAAGCCAGTTGGGGTCCAAGTCATGAGGTCTTGCAGGATGTTTGAACAATTGAGTGACAGGGGAAGGCATTCTAGTGGATGTTAAACACAAGAATGGCATGATTCAACTTAAAATTTTAAAAACAAATCTGGGGGAGTCTGGTTGGTTCAGTTGGTAGAGCATGTGACTCTTGATCATGTGGTGGTGAGTTCAAACCCCATGTTGGGTAAGGAGTTTACTTAAAAAAATAAAATCTTTTTTTTTTTTTTAAACGAGAGAAATAGCATGAGCAGGGGAGGGGCAGAGAAAGAGGGAGACACAGAATCCGAAGCAGGCTGCAGGCTCTGGGCTGTCAGCACAGAGCCCGACGCAGGGCTCGAACCCACAAACGGTGAGATCATGACCTGAGCTGAAGTCAGACGCTTAACTGACTGAGCCACCCAGGCGCCCCTAAACAAAATCTTTAAAATAAAGTAAAACATAAATCTGGCTGCTGTGTGGAGGATGGACTGTAGGGGACAAGAATGGAAGTGAAGAGACCAATTGGAAGGTAACTGCAGCAATCCAGGAGGGAGGTGATGGTGACTTAGACCAATATGGCGGTAGCAATGTTGATGGTGTAAAGTAATGGGATTCTGAACACTTTCTAAGGTGAAGCTACAAATTCATTGTTGGACTGGATGTGGGATGAGAGAGGAAGAGGATAACTCTCTTATGAGTAGCCTTCCAGTTGCCATCTACTGAGATGGAGAGGGCTACAGATAGGATAGTGGAAGTGGGAATCATGTATTAGGGTATCCTCTTCCTTCAAAGGAATTGGTTTTAGAACAACAATAACAGTGTTAGATTTATACTGGGATCCTAGCTAGTTCCTGCCAATGGCTTATTATATCTGTTCCTCTACAGTGTCTCTCTGACAGTGGCTAAAAGGCACTCTAAAATGGCAACCTCATGAACTTAGGGATGAAAAATCATAGTGTATTAGAGTTGGAGAAGAACTAAATATTCCAAATCACCCATACTTATTATGGATTATCATCCTGATTTTTTTTTTTTGCTTTTAATGAGTTTCATAAATTTGCTACTTGAAGTATTAAGGTTCAGTAGAACTTTCTTCTATTTATTTAAAAAATTCTCCCTACCTTTTGCAAGCTTAAGAGTACATTCCTTATTTTTATAATTCTTGGATATCATGAATCCATGCTGTCCTAGACTCATTATTTTATATTTTGACCTTATCCTCTTTCAGTTTCTGTTTATAAGTGTATATGATTAACCCTTTATGTATATACATTATCTCATTTAACTCTCACAAAACCTCTGGATGGTAGCTAGGATAGACATTATCTTAATTTTATAGATAAGGAAAACAAAGGGAGAGTTTAATTTAGTGACAAAATCAGAACCCAAATATAATTTATGACTTCTATATAGTATGTTGTCTATTGACTACTTTCTTTCCCATTTCCTTCATTACTTTGGCATCTGGGTACTTTCCGTTTGGTTTTGACCATGAGATTAGATTCCAACACCACTTGGCATTTTCTTTAGGGAGATTTTAAAAATAAGGACAAAATAATGCTTTCTGATTTTCTGATTTCCTTCTATTACTTTTTCTGATAATGTTCAATGAATTTCTTTCAGAGTTATTTTTGCTTTTTTATTTGTTTTAGCAATTGCAGGAACTGCAGGAGCACAGGATTGATGTTTTAATAAAATGGTTTATAATGGCTACTTAATTATTCTTCTGGTCATAATGAATTCTCTTGAATACAACAGATGTAATCTAAGTTACCTCATACTGGCACGCAATACTGGCACACAATAAAGTTTATTTGCTATGTTTCTGTTCACTTGCACAGCCATGTGAAAATTTCCTGTAGATATTCCCGCCAATTTGGCATTAAACTGTCTACGAGTGCTTATTTCACTTCCATAATTGTTAAGCTGTTGGAATCTCTAATAAAAAGTAATTTCAGGGGCACCTGGGTGACTCAGTCCGTTGTGTCCAATTTTGGCCCAGGTCATGATCTCATGGTTCATGGGTTCGAACACAGTGTCTGTGCTAACAGCTCAGAGCCTGGTGCCTTCTTCAGATTCTATGTTTCCCTCCCTCTCTGCCCCTCCCCTGCTTGTGCTTTCTCTCTCTCTCTCTCAAAAATAAATGTTAAAAAAAGTTATTTAAAAAATTTAAAGTAATTTCATTGACTATGGCAAGCAACTATTTTTCCAGAGCAAACAAAATGACACACAGATACTCTCTGAAAATCTTGAATGTGATAAATATGTAAATCAAGGAAGAATAGATTTTTTTCAAAAGATCTTTCACAAAGTGTCACACTCCAAATTAATAGTATTAAATGCAAAAAAGAAATATTCACTATAGCATGGAGGAATAGTTTGTCAGGTCAGACAATACAACTTAAGATAGATATCAAATAGTAAGTGAAAATTTGTTTTGAAAGATACAATCAAAATAACTTTTCCATAAACAATTTGACAGTAGAGAGTTTCCAAATTATTATTCTATGCTGTGCTCTTTTTCCTGTTTCTTAGCAATCTTCTATTGTGGATGAATTGTTTGACTTCCTGGAACTCTTTCTAGTGTAGTCTTTTTAATTTTCACTCAATCGAAATGTGGCTTTATCCTTCCTGTAATTCATACTTTTCTTGCCTGCCTGCCTTGGTTCACTCTATTTCCTGTTCTTGGAAGGTCTTCATCTCTTGATAAAAGTAAAGCTTCCAGAACGCCCTCCTGATTTCCCAGCCAAAGTGCTCTCCTTAAGTGTTCTCCTTTCATTGATTCCATAACATCTGGTAGAATCTTTTGTTGCCTTTTTTCATCCCTGCTGATGGATTGCCAGCCTCTTCTGGACAGGAATTTGTACTTTCAATACACTTATAATAACTCAAACATTTTTTGTTTAATCAAATTAGGGCAATCACTTAAGAGAAATTCCTCTTTGGACACACTATCCCATGGCCACTCCATCCACTCATTGTCCATCTTGGGCCATTGGCTTTCTTATGCCAGTTATACACTCTTTAAAAACATTTGAGTGTATGCCATATTGAAAATGACTTATGGTATTCAAATATAGGAAGAAAAAGTGGAAGGTGCTCATTTCAGGTACTCTGGCAAAGATGAGTCGGACGCTGGAGGCAAAGGAATTAGGGCTACCATTTAGGGAGGTGTGACCAGGTAAACATCAATATTTCATTAAAACATGAGTGCCCACTGGGTCACCTACATCTTATTTAGGTTTCGAAATCTCGGTCAGGTACGCAAACCGAAAAATGCTCAGGGGTGGTGACGTGACCGTACGTCACTACCGCGTTCCACGTTCCAATTCCCTGAAAACATTTTAGGATCCAGTGCCACGGACGTGGGCAGGCTCTGGGCGCAGGATCGCCCTTCTCCCCAAGCCCGTCCCTCCCCTCGCTCTGCTCCGCCCCCGGCGCTGCCGCATTGCATGCTGGGAGTCGTAGTCTGTCTGGCAGCGCCCGGAAGGACGGAAGGGCACCCGAGTCTAGCCGGTCCTCTTGCTACCGGAGGTCGCGTTCTTCCTCTGCTTCCTTTCGTTCTTTCCTGCGTAGCCTTCTGTGAGCACGGCTTGGTTTGTCTGTGCCACCGTTTCTCTTTTGGGTTTCAATAAAGTTTTCCTCTTCCTCCCTTTGTACAGAGCTCAAGATGGCGGCCTCCTGGTCGCCCTTGGTTACACTGCGCTTAGTGCAGAGCCGGCTGAGAGGGAGATGTGTTGGGTGCGGGGCCTGGGCTGCTGCTCTCGCCCCTCCGGCCACCGCCCCTGGAAACACCTTTTGGAAAGGTCAGTGACTGTGCCATGAGTAGCCCGAGCCGACTGCATATGACCGGGGAAGCCTCGGGTCAGTGACCCTCTTATCTCTCCCAGTTGCCTCCTGGTTTCACGGTTTTCGGAGCTAAGGGTCCCTGGAGAGGAGTTTCAGCCTCTCTTGTCTTTGGCTGGCTGCCCATGAAGGAGCCCTGAGCACTGAGGAAACTGACCCAGAGCAACTTACATTTTTGAGTTCAGAGGTCAACTTAGAGTTTGTTCCCTTCAGGCTTTCAGAGAGTTAACACCTACCTGGTGAGCCCAGGCGTGGGAGTGCCTGGCTTGAATGGATACAAATGTGGGATTGGGGGCTGAGGACCCTTACACCTGTGCCTTACCTACTCTCCTGGCTGGTGACTCTGGCCTGGATCTAAAAGCCAAACCTCGGACTTCTGAGGGCCCTGCTGGCTCTCAGGATTCTGGGAACACAAATGTGCAAGCTTTCGCAGATGGAGTGATCAATTCTTGTTCTTTTCGAGCCACTAGAGGCCTTAGTGTGGCATATTTTGTTACCAGCCTTGCTCATTCATTCATTCATTCATTCATTCAAATTGTTAAGTGTTCAGGAGTGAATGAACATATACTGTGAGTAACCGAGTCCCAGGAATACTGATTTTGCTGCTTATATTCATATACTCTTATGAAACTATGCGCCACTTAAAAACAAGGACTAAGTGTCTTGTTTCTTCAGCACAGTGTTTAGTACCTGATGGGCAAGATATATGTTCTGAATGAATGAATGGATGATATTCTTATTGTCTCTTCCATCCACATACCATTTTTTTTTCTCATCTCCAAGCACCCCTTCTTCTGTGTCTTAATCAGTTAACTCTCATTGGCTCATTTAGTTAAAACCTTATCAGTCTTTCATTATTATCATCGATAGAGTTGAAATTAATACTAGAACTCTGATTAAGTCACCTTAGGGTTTTTTTGTTTGTTTGTTTTTTGCAGTTTCACATAATCTATTTACTACATAATGAAATATTTTGGTAGCATAAAGGTTGGGTCATAATATAAACTTTATTATTTTTAATTTTGGAATAGGTAATAAAAACAAATGATACAAAAAAGAATATGGTAAAATGTTAAGACTATTCCACCCCTATCGCTTAGCCACTTAATTTTCCTCCCCAGAGGCAACCTCTAATACTAGTTTCTTATGTATCCTTCCAGAGACATTCTGTATATGTACAAACATATATGCATATAAACATCTGTATTTAAAAAACAAAATAGAAGTGGTAACGTGTACACACCCCTCGATACCTTTTTTTTTCATTTAATATATCTTGGAGATCATTACATATCAATCAATTTAGAACTGCCTGATTTTAAATGGTTGAAATAGAATTCTATGGATGTATCATAATTTATGAAAACTAAGATGTAAGGAACATCATCACAATAACATGCAGTATGCTAAGTGCTTTCTACATATATTATCTCATTTAATTCTCATTATTCTCATGATCCATTTTGGAGATGATGAATCCAGGGTTGCAGAAGTTATATGGCTAGTTAAGTCAAGTAAAGGCTGTATTTGGATTTATATCTTACAACGAAGGCTTTGCTATGAACCTGTATTCATATATATTTTTTTAAATTAAATCAAGATTTTGTTGTTTTCAGAAGTATCATTTGGAATTTCAAAACTTACTGGTAACCAAAGGGTTAATGGGACTAATTACAGCAGCAAGCTAATAAGCACAGCTGCAACTTTTCCTCCAGACCTTTTCCATTTGCCTTCAAATTTCCCTCCTCCTTTGGAGAGGTGGATTTGAGGCTTGCTCCTTCATCTCCTTGTTTGGCTACCTCTCAAGCAAATCCTTTTCTGGCTGCATACTTGATGTCTTGGTGATTGTCTTTGCTGCAAGTTGGGCAACCAAACCTGGGTTCAGTTACACATTTGGCAAGCTAGCCAAGACTTTTTTGCCTGGCCCTGTGTGGTTTGTTAGCCGCCAGCTGGTGATGGGGGCCTCGTGACAGGTTGAAGCAGCTGCCTAGGTGACAGGTTTTTTGCTCTAGGAACTGTCCCTGGGGTCCCACCTACCTGGGTACCTCTGACCTTTGGTGCCTAATTTTCACTCTTGTGGCAAGGAAATGTTTTTTTGGGTTCAGTTTGGACAGATGTCTCTTGGTGACTACTTCGTGTGTGATGGACAGCATGTGAGTTTCTTTCTTTCTCCCTTTGGTTTGGCTCTCAGATTTCTTACTCCCATTTGGTTGCCATCAAATAGTGGGTTTTGGTTCTCTTAGCCTCCTTTCTTGTTTAAGAAAAGGCTGACTAGGAAGCCATTTGGTTCAGTCAGTGAAGCTCTGATCTTTAGGGAGGAGCCAGAAACTAGGGAGCCATTTGGTTCAGTCTGTGAAACCCCAGCTTTTGGGGAGGAACTGATGTTCACAGAAGTACTCTGGGCTTCATGTATTTTTTTATTGCTGTAGATTTTGGTATTTTTGAACAAAACTAGCCACGTTCTAACTGGAAAATGGAAAGTGACAATTTGATCCCCACATGCAACCTTTTGGACTGTATTCTCCAAAATTGGGCAGTCTTTTTTTGCAACACTGTTGGCCACATCCATTAATTGTAATACCATCTTGCAATTAGATTTGTGTTGTAAAAGGGGGATATTTGAAATTGGGCCTTTAAGATTTTGTTTGCATCGTGTGTGTGTCCATGTATGTTGTAAATTTGAGATATTTTCTCTATCTCCAGATGTTATTGCTGAAATTAATTTGTAAAAGAGCTCTATTTAATTGGTTTAAAGGCTAGCACTTATAAGAATTGGGCATTCTAAAAGAAAGATAGAAACTCACCCAGACGTTTTTTAAATTCACATGATCTTGGAAAATATTTGGTATTAAGGCTAATTCAAGGTTATTGGTTTAATAAAAATGGACATGTCTTTAGAGTTATCAGCATTAAATGTAAAACTTTTATTCTGCCTGTCTTTACTTAAAGTCAAATAAATTAATGTTCTCTCCATTGAGAAAAGAAAAAAAACATTAGAACTTTGTCTAATGCCTCAAGAACTTTTATGAGTATTCTAATAAATATAAATAATTTAAATAAATGTAATTAAGACTACTGGAAATGATAAAGGAGACAACTCTATATCTGAGGAAAGTGAGACTGGTTATTTTTTTTAAAGAGGAATTAAAAAAATTTTTTTTAAGTTTATTTTTGAGAGCAAGGGAGAGCACTTGCATGCAAGTAGGGGAGGGGCAGAGAGGGATACAGAGAATCCCTGCTGTCAGCACAGAGCCCAATGTGGGTCTCAAACTCATAAACCTAGATCAAGAGTCAGATGCTTAACTGACTGAGCCACCCAGTTTTTATTATTATTACTTTTATTTTTTATTTATTTATTTAAAAAAAAAATTTTTTTTTTCAATGTTTATTTATTTTTGGGACAGAGAGAGACAGAGTATGAACGGGGGAGGGGCAGAGAGAGAGGGAGACACAGAATCGGAAACAGGCTCCAAGCTCTGAGCCATCAGCCCAGAGCCTGACGTGGGGCTCGAACTCATGGACCGCGAGATCGTGACCTGGCTGAAGTCGGACGCTCAACCGACTGCGCCACCCAGGCGCCCCTTATTATTACTTTTAAATGGTTATTTAATTTGAGTGAGAGAGGGAGAGAGAGAGAGCACGCATGCAAGCATGCCTGCACTGGGGAGGGGCAGAGAGAAAGGGAGGGTGAGAATCCCAAGCAGGCTCCATGCTCAGCACAGAGTCCAATTGGGGCTCAATCCCATGACCCTGAGATCATGACCTGAACAGATATCAAGAGTCAGACGCTTAACTGACTGAACCACCTATGTGCCCAATAGCAGGTAGTTTTTGATATTTGTTAGTATTTGTAGACAGCCCTATAAGTTGGGTTGAAACTTCCATGCCTTTCAGAGAAGGCCTCATCAGAATTTTTCAAAAATACTTTTAAGCAAAATTATTCCTAGTTTTGGATTCTCACTAACAATTCAGAGCAACAATGGAGTGGCATTTGGGGCAAAAATCACACAAGCAGTGTTGAGTGCCTTGGGCATTCAATGGAAATTCTATGCCTCCTGGAGAAGCCAACAGATTGGAAAATAGGAAAAATGAACTTTGGCAAAAATATGCCAAGAAACCAACTTAACTTGGGAAGAAGCCTTGCCAGCTTCTCTGCTTTGAGTAGAGTGGCCCCGAGAAGTCAGCTTGGTTTAAGCCCCTATGAGGTGTTATATGGAAGACTCTTTCTATACTCATTTCGTGACTTAGGAATTCCTGATGGGGCTCACGTTAGGGAATACTATCAGTTAACATTCGCTATGTAAATTCGCGTCCAGGAGGTTGATGTGCCTTTATACCACCTGAATCCTGGAGACTTGGTGTTATTAAAGACCTGGAAGAACAAGCACCTGGAGGACCAGCTCCAGCCACCATAGACAGGACCTTAATGAGATGCTGTTGACTACCCATTTTTCAGGGAAACCAAAGGGAATTAAGCCTTGGATCCATCACACTTGAATAATAAAAATCTACAGGTTCCCTATATCTTGTCAGCAAGAAGAACATCAAAAAGAGTCCTGCTTGGACTGGCAAGCCTTTGATGGACTTGAAACTACTTTTTAGGAGAGCTGGTCTGAAGAAATCAATAAGTACAACAAGCTAGTTGGTTACAACAAATCTCCCCTGAGACCTAGATAAAATATTGTACAAGAACTAATAACCAAAGTACAAAAATCTTGGTAATGCAGGATGTTGGGTTTCAACCTGGAACCAAGGAATATTTCTAGATGACTGCAGAAAGGTTCTATTCCTCTAACCCTGATCTTCACCCCCATCTCAGCAGGAAGTAACTAATAGAAGTCATTGGCCCAATTCTCTTAAGAATGAGGAATGGTCAAAAGACAGTGGGGATTGAAACCAGTAACCAAAGCGTTAATGGGACTAATTGCAGTTGCAAACTAACAAGCCCAGACCTCTTCCTTTTCCTTTAAATCTCCCTGACTCTCCTTTGGCGAGGTGGATTTGAGACTTGCCTTCCTGTCCTCTTGTTTAGCTGCATCTGGAATAAACCCTTTCCTTGCTACATACTTGGGATCTCAGTGATGGTCTTTGCTGGGCATTGGGGCAGACGAACTTGAGTTCAGTTATAATACTGCCTCTTATACTCAGAATTTAGCCAGTTTTGGGTGTGGAGATTTAATGAAAATACAGGTAAGGGAGAGGTAAATTTAGTTGTAACTACATACACTCCCTTCCTCTCTTTAAATAAAAAGAAAATTTTAAGTTGAAATGTTTTTCCGTATTTAGAGTACAATTTTAAAATTGGTCTTGTATCCCTCAATCTTGGGAGTGGGTGTTATTTACTGTTTACATTTATATTTATCTCCATTTTTTCATCTTTTCAAGTCTACTCTTTACTGCAGTATAACGTGAGGGAAGCATTGGCTTAATGTTAAACAACGGAAGGAAATACATAAAGGAAAGGAATGAGGGGAAAGGAAGAGCATGTTCTTTGTTTTTATGTCTCATCTAAGCTTTCGTGCCAGCCCTGGCTCCAAGATGTTTTGGAAACTGACCTATGGAGACTTGGGGGGTCCTAAAATACTCTTCATCCAAATTGCCTACTTGATTGCTTAACTTAAAATTCCTTAGGAAATACAATATTATGAATTCCATTTTGGGATCTGTGTATTTCCATTTGTTTATTAAAAATTGAAATTGAAATTTGGTATCTTATTGTAATTTAAGTAATATGCTCCATTTTTATTTCACTGCCTGTTTTCTTTTAGGTCTAAGTGTATCTTCATTTAATGTAATGTTTAACATCCAGATAGTTAAGGGGAAACATTTTATTCGAGATTAGAGTGTCCATAGTGTGGGTGAAAAATGCCTCAAATTCAGTTGGAGCCTTGTATTTAGGGTGTGTGTGTTGGGTGAGGGGAAGTGAATGAAATGGGGTCCCAGACCTTGAATAGCTCACGGTCTTGGAAGGGAGATGAAATTATAATAGCTAACATTTATCAAGCCCTTTCTATGTTCCAGGCCATCACTGGCAGTTTCTTTTTCTCATAATTTAATCTTCACAAAAGCCCTGTAAAATACTTGTTAACTCTGTTTCATAGATGAATAAACAGGCATGGCCACCCAACTGGGATTTGAACCCAGGTACTTTTTACTCTAGGAGCACAAACTTAACCCTTATCTTCCAGCTCCTTAACATTGGACATTAATAACCTATCATTTCGGTTCCTCTTAAGTGTTGTAAGACTACAGAGGGGAAGGCAGCTCTGCTAAGAGAGAGAAGGGGGTTGTAGCACAAGTGTAGAAGTGAGCTGTACATGGCCCTTACTGGTTTATGGGCCCTCAGGGAGAGCAGCTAGATATGAAGCTGGGAAGGTGGCCTGGCTCTGGTTAAAAGTCCTGTATAGTGTGTGAAGATGTCTAGGCTCAGTGGGATGCTGATGGAGGTTTCATAAGAAGAAAGGTGATCAGATCAGTTTTAGCATGATTATTCTTATTCCTGCCTGAAAAACAGATCAGGAATGCCTAAGTGGGGAACATTGGAAGTGCGGTGGTTATTTAGGAGGAAGTTGTGGTTCGGGAGAGAGCTGTTCAGGGCCTGAATTACTGCTGTGGTGAGGTGGAGAGCTGCGCAGCAAGGTGGGGGAAGGGGGGAATTCAGAGGCACTTGCTTGGTAGAATTGCCAGGCTTTGGGGGAGACAAGGAAAGAGAAGGGTTAGGATCAACTCAGATATCCTAGTTTGGGTAATTTGATGGCATCACCATCCATCTAATCAGGGTAATCAAACCAAACAAAAAATAGGGCCAGAGGCATTTTAGGGAGAGATTCCATCTTGGACTTGTTAAATTTGAGGTGGTTATGACATCCTGGGTAAATAAATTTAATTAGTTCTGGGAAATATGAAGGTCTGAGACTGAGAAAGGAAATACGATATGTCGAGACCCACGAGAATGTAAGAACTAGCCTGGGAGTATTTGTAGAGTGCAAAGGAGAAAATTTTCCTTGAAGGAAAGCTGACACGTTATGAGAAGAACCTGACCTTCTCAGAAGAACATTACGAGAGGTCCTAGGAAAACGAGAAGAGAAGCCAAAGAGGAGAATTTTACTAGGTTTTCTAAAACTGAAAATTGGCATATCTGAAAATTATATTTTATTTAAGCTAGCCTTGGAAATTAAGTTTGTTTCATAAAGGCAAGGTAATATGAGAGTCACGTCTTGTGATTTCTTTTTATTATAGAGTCTTTTTGTATCTCAGTGTTGTATTTTTAGGTGTCTTTATTAAATGATGACTCATATTTACCTTTGGCTCCACAATCTTTTCTTTACTGCATGTATGTATACATGAGATCTCCATTAGGCATTAATATGAGAACAAATGCACCTCAGCCATATGAATTGGTATAATTAATTGGTAGTATATATTAGTGATTAAGAAAATGGGCATTCGACTTTACTACGCAATTAGATGAATACCTTTACGTGAAACTTTGTTTCTTGGATTTTCATTAATATCTATTATTATATTAGAAGAATGTTCATGCCTACTCTTGAGACTGATAACTTTATGATAATGGTTTCTTCCAAATAGTTTTTAAAAAGGATAGCAGAGCCTATTACATAGGCATAGCTGGTGCCCTAGATGTAGTTCTGGGGTGGTAGGAGGGGCAGATGAAACAGGGCGTGTCTAAGAATAGAACTGGTAGAAAGGAATGTAAGAGGTCCAGATATGGGTTATTGAGCTACTGTAGATTAGCACTGCTTTACACCTCAGGAGCTTCATCCTCTTTGTTTAAGAAAATAATATTTAAATGGGGTATAACTATTTTCTTGATTTGTCTTTTTACAAAAAGTACCACAGAAATAATAGGTGTTAAGACTCTGAAACCTGGTAGTTCAGCCTTGGGTGCAGTATAGTGATATATTCCATATATTTGCTGACAAGTGATGTAGCCTCTGCTTGAATATATCTAACACTTGTTTTCCTAGGTCACTCATATTTTTCACTGACCTGTATCTAATATTTGTCCCAATGTCTCTCTTATAAACCTTTTGGATATATCTGTTCTTCCTACTTTGTTATGTCTTCCTTACCTAAGGTCCTTGATTGAGGTCCCCTTTCTGCATCTATTCTGCTGGTGGTACCAGATTCTTTAATCTCCAGAATCTTTTTCATAGGTTTTCTTTCCTGTCCTGCTCATGCTGCCTTATTTCTTTTCTTCATTGAGCCCTTTCTAGGAGTTACTTTTCAACATATTATCTGTTCATATACTTTTTAAAAAAATATTTATTTTGAGAGAGACAGATGGAGCACAAGCTGGGGAGAGGCAGAGAGAGAGAGAGAGAGAGAGAGAGAGAGAGAGAGAGAATATCCCAAGTAAGCTCTGTGCTGTTAGCATCTATCTATCCATATTCTTCTTTTTTAAAAAAATGTTTGTTTATTTTGAGAGAGAGAATGAGAATGAGACGGGGAGAGGCAGACAGAGAGGGAGACAAGGAATCTGAAGCAGGCTCCAGGCTCTGAGCTGTCAGCACAGAACCCAACGCAGGGCTCCAACTCGTGAACTGGGAGATTGTGACCTGAGCCAAAGTCAGATGCTTAACTGACTGAGCCATCCAGTTTATCCATAGTGGATAACCACCCAGGCTATCCATAGAGGGCCATGTATCTATTCATATTCTTTCCTGGATGGCAGTTTTCAACAACTTTTAAAGCCTGAATGTGCATTTCTTTTAGAGTAGTTCCTTCATAACTCCATAATACAACTATGTCTTAAATGTAAACTGTGTAGATTGCATTAAAAAATTCTTATATGTATGTGTGAGTGTATAAAATTTAAAGTAAATGAACATAACATAATAGATGTTATTTTTCTTTATCATTTGAAAGAAAATAGATCCCTTAGATCTCATTATTAAATAGTGTGTGAACAGGGTGAATATTAAGGAGTTACTCAGTATGCTAGGCCATGCCTATAATTACTTCAGAATAGCTTTATTCAGATTTTTAGGCAGTATTTTACTGATTTGTTATCATGAAATTTAAAGTACTATTTTTTTCCTTTTGTAAAGTTATACACTGGCACATTAAGATTAACTAGCTTCTAAAGCAAAAGAATGATAACCAGCAAGCATTTAGTTTTAATTTTCATAATTTTTCTATTTAAATCAAAAGCACCCTTTTAAAGCCCCTAAATCAGCCTTTTATAAATAAAGTAAATCATCTTGTGATGCATTCCTTGATGATGGCTTATGTTGTTTTTCTAAAGAAAGAGTTTAATTAAGATTTGATTTTCTTCTATTCTGCACTTTGTTTATTCATCACTGAATCAAACATAGGTCTTTAATGCCGCTGGTAAGTCTTGACTTTTTGGGTCATTGATGACCATTGCAGTTTTCAACGTAACAGCCGAATATTTATCTTTCAGGTATGATTTAGAACATAATAAAAGAATAAATGGGCTGCCTATGACCTTAGTATGGACTTCTGTCATTGTAGGGGAAAATTTCTGGTCAGTGGCCACTGTTTACAGTTTTTTAAAATCAACACAAATGTACAAATAACTCATGAATAATTGTGAACACAGTATTTGAATGGATGTTTAATAAATATGCATTAAAAATCTAATTACAGTAATGAAGTTTACAGCTGAAATTTTAATCCAGCCCTTTAGAAATATTAAACGTGCTTTTCCTGATTGTGCATTTTTCTCACAGCAGTTGGGTAAACATTTTAAACTGGAAATCTAAATTTCTTATATAGTTTTGATTTCATTTAACTAAGCGTGTGTTCTTTTTTGGCAACAAGCTTCTTCCTCTTTGTGAAGAAGTGAAGCTCCTTTTATTCCATAACTGTTACTTTGAAGAATTTTGATCAGTTCTATCTTAGGACTGATGAACATGCGGGATACCAGATGAATAATAAAATGTGACCTGCAAAACTAGATGGTGATTTTGGTTTCATTTGTTGTATGAAGACAGTCATTTAATTGGTATTTCCATTTTCTCATCTGTAGAATGGGATTAATTATCCTAATTCTACCTTCCTTACAGGTCATTTATGAGGCTCAAATAAGTTACTATGTGAGAAAATAATTTGAAAACTGTAAGAACTGTTACATAAATGTGGAACTATGCTGGGAGTAATTGAAATATTATTAAAATACCAGAGGTGGTAGATTCCAGTCAGTGAACAGAAATGGAATGAATTCAACTCTCTACAGAATTACTGGAATCATTTTAATTTGAGAGGAGGACTCTGTTATAGTAACAACGGCAAAGAACCCAGTCTGATTTCAGTGCCTTGAATTCTAGAAAACGAAGCTTTTTTTTTTTTTTTTTTTAAACGATCGTGGAAGGGGCCTCTGTAGGTAGCCAGGGATAGTTTTTGTTCTCCTGGACTTAACTACCTTTTCTCTGGATACTCTCTGAATACCTAAAGGTTCTTTGTCATGATGTTTCAAAGAAACCTGTTGAAGTTTGATTTATAGTATGAAGGTAAAATCTCTTCATTTAGTAAGAAATTGATACTGTTTTCAAAAGTAACTCAACTACTTGCAAATTATTTTCTGTGAAGAAGATATAAAGATAATATTTTATAGAATCATAGAATATTAGAGCTGAAGAAGTCCTCTGGGTCATGTAGTCAAAGGATATTAGATAGGCGTGTAGTTTCTGCCTTAACTGTTTCTTTCATTTTTGGAGAGCCCTACATGTTAGAAAATTCTTTTTTTTTTTTAATTTTATTTATTTATTTTAAGTAATCTCTACACCTGACATGGGGCTTGAACTCACGACCGTGAGATCAAGAGTCGCATGCTCTTCTGACTGAGCAGGTGCCCATAGAAAATTCTTTAAGTAGACTGAAATTTGAGATTTTCTTTACCTTCTCTCCATTCATCTTGAATCTTTCCCCAGGCACAACCTATACAACTCTAATCCTGATTGCATATATGACAGTTCTTTAAGCATATCAAGACTGATAATATTGTTACCTTATTTACTCATTTTTTCATTCATTCATCAGATTATTGGGTGCTTCTTTGTCTTGATTCCATTTGACAACTTTTCAAACATTAAAGACTTAGATTTCTTCCATTCATTCATTTATTCCCCAAATATTTCTTTTTTTTTTTTTAATTTTTTTTTCCCAACGTTTATTTATTTTTGGGACAGAGAGAGACAGAGCATGAACGGGGGAGGGGCAGAGAGACAGGGAGACACAGAATCGGAAACAGGCTCCAGGCTCTGAGCCATCAGCCCAGAGCCTGACGCGGGGCTTGAAGTCCCGGACCGCGAGATCGTGACCTGGCTGAAGTCGGACGCTTAACCGACTGCGCCACCCAGGCGCCCCCCCAAATATTTCTTGATGCCATCTATATGCTAGACCTAGGGTGCTTGGATCTTATTACTGTCTCTTCTCAATGTCAGCCATCCCTTGTCCTATTGGTCAACTCTTATGAAATGGTTTCTAGATCCCTGGAACAATTTCCCTTCTTGAGATTACAATCTACTTTCTGAATGTCACTCTATAAATATGGCCCCTGTATCTCAATATATTCCTTCAGATATGTCTGGCTAGAGTACTGTTGTAGGTTACCTTTCCTGTGTCCTGTTAGATTCTGTCTCACCTTAAGATTCCTAGGGCTGTTAAGACTGATCTCTCCAATTCATATTTGATTACTTTTTTCTTTTAAAAAAATAAACGATATTTAATTACAAAACATAGTATATGTGCATAGTAGAAAATACAGAAAAAACAACCATTAAGTATACTTAAAAATTAAGTTATTGAGGTATAATATTCAGAAAAGTACACAAATAATAAATGTAAAGCCTATTGAATTTTCATAAAGAGAATAGATCTGAAATAGAAATCTAAATCAAGAAATAGAACATTTATAAGCCCTAGGCAACTGTTGTAGACCCTCTAAGTCCCTAGCCCTTGACTTGTAATGGTAATCAACATCTTGATATATATATTACTATTGATTTATTTTGCCTGTTTTTGAATTTTATATAAATAGAATCACAATTCTGGCTTATTTCACTTAAAATTATGTTTGTGAGGTTCTTTGATCTTTTTTACACATAGCAACTGTTAATTCATTTGCTGAATATAACAAGATATTGTATGATTATGTCACAATTTTCTTAAAGGTCTTCTATTTTTTTAATTGCAGTATTGTTGACATACAATGTTATGGTAGTTTTAGGTATACACTATAGTGATTAGACAACTCTATATGTTATGCTATGTTCACCAAAAGTGTAGCTACTATGTGTCACCATACAATGCTATTACAATACCATTGATTATATTCCCTGTTTCTTTCATCTTCATGACTTCTATGATCTGTAACTGGAAGCCTGTACCTCCCAATCCCCTTCACTCCTTTTGCTCGTCCCCCACCTCCCTCTCCTTTGGAAACCACCAGTTCTGTGTTTATGGGTCTGTTTCTGTTTTTTTTGCTTATTCATTTGTTTTTTGGATTCCACACATAAGTGAAATCATATGGTATTTGTATTTCTCTGCCTGGCTTGTTTCACTTAGCGTAATACTCTCAAGGTCCATCTATGTCGTTGCAAATGGTAAGATCTCATTCATTTTTATAGCTGAGTAATATTCCATTGTGCGTGTGTGTGTGTGTGTGTGTGTGTGCACGCGCATGCATATATATTATATACACCGTATCTTTTTTATCCATTCATCTATTGACGGACTCTTAGGTTGCTCCATATCTTGGCTATTGTAAATAATGCTTCAATAAACTAGGGATGCATATATTTTCTCAAGTTAGTGTTTTTGGTTTTTTTTGGATAAACACCCACTAATGGAATTAACTGGATCAATATGCATTTCTATTTAAAAAAAATTTTTTTTAATCTTTATTTTTGAGAGAAAGAGAGACAGAGAGAGACAGAGCTCGAGCAGGGGAGGGACAGAGAGAGAGGGGGAGACACAGAATCCAAAGCAGGCTCCAGGCTCTGAGCTGTCAGCAAAGAGCCCAACATGGGGCTTAAACTCACGAACTGTGAGATCATGACCTGAGCTGAAGTTAGACACTTAACTGACTGAGCCACCCAGGTGCCCCTATGCATTTCTATTTTTAATCTTTTGAATAACCTCCATACTGCTTCCCACAGTGGTGTACCAATTTATATTCCCACCGACAGTGCATGAGGTTTCCCTTTTCTTCAGATCACCAACACTTGTTATTTCCTGTCATTTTGATACTTGCCATTCTAACTGATGTAAGAATTCTACCACAATTTTTATTTTTTTTTTCCAACATTTATTTATTTTTGGGACAGAGAGAGACAGAGCATGAACGGGGGAGGGGCAGAGAGAGAGGGAGACACAGAATCGGAAACAGGCTCCAGGCTCTGAGCCATCAGCCCAGAGCCTGACGCGGGGCTCGAACTCACAGACCGCGAGATCGTGACCTGGGCTGAAGTCGGTTGCTTAACTGACTGCGCCACCCAGGCGCCCCTCTACCACAATTTTTAAATCCATTCTATACTTTTAGATATTGGGGTTTCCAGTTTTTGGCTACTACTGTTCATAGTACTGCTGTGAATGTTTGTACAAAGTTTTTGGTGTACATATGTATGCTTTCTGTTGGGCAGATACCTGAGAATTGCTGAATCATACAATATATGATCATCTTTAGCAGATAAGGCCAGTTTTCCAAAAGTATTATATCAATATGTATTTCTACTAGCAGCGTATGAGATTTCAGCTGCCACACATCCTCATCAATACTTGGTATTCTTTTTAATTGTAGTCATTCTACTAAATGTGTGGTGATACCTCATTGTGGTTTTATTTTGCTTTTCCCTGATGACTGTTGAGGTTGAGCCCCTTTTTTACATATTTATTGGATACTTGGATTACAGTCTTTTGTTTAGCTTTTCAGGTTTTTTGCCCATTTTCCTAATGCATTTTTTGGTCTCTCTCTCTTTTTTTTTTAAATGTTTGTTTATTTTGAGAGAGAGAGATAGAGTGAGCGGGGAAGGAGCAGAGAGAAAAGGAGATAGAGAATCCCAAGTAGGTTCTGCCCTGTCAGCACAGAACTGATGCAGGGCCTGAACCCATAGACTGTGAGATCACAACCTCAGCCAAACCAAGAGTCAGACACTCAACCGACTGAGCCACCCAGATACCCCAAGGTCTCTTTCTTAATAATCGTAATTCATTATATATTCTGGATATGAGTCCTTTGTCAGATATGTAAATTGTAAATATTTTCTCCCAGTTTGTGGCTTGCATTTTAGTTTTTTTCATGGAGTCTTTTCATGGACAGAAGTTCTTAGTTGTAATGCCCATTTATTAGCCTTTTTTTGTGATCCTATTTAAGAAATCTTTCCTTAAGGTCATGAAGGTATTCTGATATCTTTTAGAAGTTTTATTGTTTTACTTTTCACACTTAGATCTATGATCCATCTGGAATTTTTGTTTATGATGTTAAATTTGGGTCAAGATTTTTTTTTTTTAATGTGGATATTCATTGACCTGGGAACATTTTTTGAATAGAGAATCTCTTTGCCAGGCTACTGCGGCATTATCTTTGACATAAACCCAGTGACCATGTATATGTGTGAGTTTCTGTTTTGTTCTGTTTGGTCTATTTTTGTGCCAGTACCACAGTGCCCTAATTATTTAGCTTTATCATCTTAGTATCTGTCTGTATGAGTCCTCTAAATTCACTCTTTGTCAAGATTGACTAGACCTAAATGAGCTGTCTGGTACCATAGCCACTAGCCACACATGGACATTGAGTACTTGAAATGTAGCTGGGGAACTAAATTTTAAATTTAATTTAATTTAATTTTAGTTAAATACAGATTTTAAAAAGGATACTTGATTTAGCTATTGGAAGACATTTTTAAAAAAGATTTTATCTTTAGAGCAGTTTTAGGTTCACAGTAAAATTGAGCATGAGGTACAGAGATTTCCCATACCTCTTAAAAAAAATTTTTTTTTTTGATGTTTTTTTATTATTGAGAGACAGAGACAGAGCATGAGCAGGGGAGGGGCAGAGGGAGACAAAGAATCTAAAGCAGGTTCCAGGCTCTGAGCTCACAAACCACAAGATCATGACCTGAGCTGAAGTCGGACGCTTAACCGACTTAGCCACCCAGGCACCCTGAGATTTCCCATACCTCTTGCCCTCACACTTACATAGCTTTTCTCAGTAACATTAAGTAATCTTGGAACAACTTAGGAAGGTGAATCTACTTTCTCAACTGTAGATTTTGTGAAGTCTAAGTACAGATTAAATATTTCCAGTGAAAATTTAGCATCCAAATTGAGACATGTTCTAAGTGTAAATTACATACTTAATTTGAAGACATGAAAAAAATAATTAAAAAATTAAAAAAAAATTTAATGATTATTTTGAGAGAGTGGGAGAGAGAGAGCATGAGCAGGGGAGGGACAGAGAGAGAAGGGGACAGAGGATCTGAAGTGGGCTCCATGCTGACAGCAGAGAGCCGGATGTAGGGCTCAAACCTGTGACCCACAAGATCACAACTTGAGTTAAAGTTGTGATGCTCACCTGACTGAGCCACTCAGTCGTCCCTAAATTTTTTTTTTTTAATTTTTATTTTTGAGAGAGAGAGAGAGAGAGAGAGAGACAGAGCTTGAGCAGGGGAGGGTGGAGAGAGAGAGGGAGACACAGAATCTGAAGCAGGCTCCAGGCTCTGAGCTGTCAGCACAGAGCCCAACGTGAGGCTCGAACTCAGGAACCTGAGATCATGACCTGAGCCGAAGTCAGATGCTTAATCGACTGAGCCACCCAGGCGCCCCTGAAAAAAATAAATTTAAAAGTAAAAATCTGAGTACATGTTGATTACTGTTCTTGATGTTAAGAACTGTGAAGGAGCTGAGATTTTATCCTGCTTGCAGGAAACATGTTAGCTTGTCAGGATTTCTTGAATGTTGGCAGAAGACATGAAACTCCTGGGTCAGAGACAAAGCATTTAATTACTCATGGCCCAGCAGGCGATGTGCGTCCTGTATGCCTCCATTCCCCTTACCCCTCAAGCTCCATGGGGGGTGGTGCAGAGGTTGATCCAGGTGGATGCTGACCTACTCAGTGGTTTTGTTTCACAATTGAAGAACAATTGAACTTAGTAAATCCTATCTTTTATAAGGGAGCTGCAAGGAAATTTTGGCTTTTGACCTGGGAGAGACCTTATTGTACAACAAATATTGTTGGAAAGACTAGAACAAAAGCTGTCTGTTTCTTTACTCACAGGTGTGCAGAAATGTAAAAGATCTATGAAAAATTGTCTTTTAGCAGTTGAAATAATATTTTGGTTATATTGGATTAAGTAAAATGTGTGCTTGAGATTAACTTCACCTCTTTTAAAAAATGTTTATAACCTTGTAGCTCTTAGGGGTGCCTGGGTGGCTCAGTCGGTTAAGCATCTGACTTCGGCTCAGGTCATGATCTTGCAGCTAGTGAGTTCGAGCCCCCAGTGGGCTTTGTGCTGACAGCTCAGAGCCTGGAGCCTGCTTCAGATTCTGTGTCTCCCTTGCTCTCTGCCCCTCCCCCACTCATGCTCTGTCTCTCCCTCGCTCAAAAGTAAATAAACATAAAAAAAAATTAAAATGTAGCTCATAGTGAAATTTAAATTATATATGTTCATACTGTATTTCTTTTGTACAGCACTGCTTTAGGCCATTCTAGGTCCTTTGCATTTCTATATAAATTTCAGAATCAGTTTAGAAATTTCCACAAAACAAAAAGTGGGGATTTTTAAAAAAGTGAAGTAAAATTTACCTAGAGTGAAATGCATAGATCTTAAATGTATTATTCAATGAGTTTTAGTAAATGTATTCACTGTTACTTGCACTCAATGAAGATACAGAATGGGGGTTGACAAACTTTTCCTGTAAAGGACCAGATAGTAAATATTTTATGCTTTGTGGGCCGTAGGGTTTCTGCCACATTTTTTCTTGCCTTTTTTGTGTAAAAGCAGCTGTAGATCATATAAATGAACATGGCTGTGTTCCAGTAAAACTTTATTTACAAAAACAGGCAGTGAGCTGAATTTGGCCCATGGTCTAGAACTTGCTGACTTCTGATAAAGAACATTTCCATCACCCTAGAAAGTTCATTGTGCCCCTTTTAATCATTTTTTATATCCTATAGGTTGATCACTGTTCTGATTTCTATTACCATAGATTAATTTTTCTATCACAATGATTTTATCTGTTCTTGAAGTTCATGAATGCAATTATATAGTATATACTCTTTTGTGTCTGGTTTCTTTCACTTTACATAATTTTTCAGATTAACTCCTATGATTTCATGTTTTAGCAGTTTTATTGCTGAGTAGTATTCTGTTATATGAATATACCCCAATTTGTTTATCCATTCTCCTTTCAATGGACATTTGAGTTATTTCTAGCTGGTATAATCTTATATTGGTTATTTTGAATATGTTTTCATTTCTCTTGGGTGTATACCTAGGAATGGCATTTCTGGTTCATATAGTGAGTATAGTTTATAAGAAACTGCCAAACTATTGTCTAAAGTGATTTTACTATTTTATACTCTGAAATAAGTGTGATTGTTCTGGTTGTTATATATCTTTATCAATATTTGGGGTTGTCAAGGTTTTACATTTTAACCATTCTAGTGAATGGAAATGGTATCCTATTGTGGTTTATAAAGTTGCATCTACTGGGGCAACTGGCTGGCTCAGCTGGTAGAGCATGTGACTCTAGATATTGGGGTTGTGAGTTTGAGCCCCACATTGGGTGTAGAGATAATAAAAAAACAAATAAACTAAAAAAAAAGTAAATTTTCATATACCTAGTGACTAACATGTTGAGCAATTTTTCATGTGCTTATCACCATTCATGTATCTTGTCAAGTATCTTTTGATACTCTTCTGTCCCTTTTAAAATTGGGTTGTTGGTCTTATTGGGAGATGTTCTTTAAATATACTGGAAACAGGTGGGGTTTTTTTGTTGTTGTTTTTTGTCATATGTATGTATTGGGAATATTCCTGCAGGAATTTTTCTTTAAGATTTTTTTTTTTTTTAATTTTAAGTAATCTGTACACCCAACATGGGGCTTGAACTCACAACCTGGAGATCGAGAATCATATGCTTTACTGACTGAGCCAGCCAGGTGCCCCTGGAATTTTTTTAATTAAAAATTGAGATGCAATTCATATTCCACAAAATTCACCCTGTTAAAGTGTACAATTCAGTGGTTTAGTATATTCACAAAATTGTGGAGACATTACCACTATCTAATTCTGTAACATTTTTACCACCCCCAAAAAGAAACCCAATACTCATTAGCACTCACTACCTATTTCCCTCCTACAATGCCCCCACCCCTTGGCAGCCACTAATTTACTTTTTGTCTCTATGGATTTGTCTGTTGACATTTCATATAAATGGAATCCTACAATACGTGGTCTTTTGTGTTGGCTTCTTTACTTAACATAATGTTTTTGCGGTTTATTCAAGTTGTAGTATATATCAGTGCTTTATTCCTTTTTCTTAGTTTTTTAATTTTTTTTTTTTAAATTTTTTTTTTCAATGTTTATTTATTTTTGGAACAGAGAGAGACAGAGCATGAACGGGGGAGGGGCAGAGAGAGAGGGAGACACAGAATCGGAAACAGGCTCCAGGCTCCGAGCCATCAGCCCAGAGCCCGACGCGGGGCTCGAACTCACGGACCGCAAGATCGTGACCTGGCTGAAGTCGGACGCTTAACCGACTGCGCCACCCAGGCGCCCCGTTTAATTTTTTAAATTTTAAAAATTTTTTATTTTTAAGTAATCTCTACATGAAATGGGGGGCTCTAACTCATGACCCTGAGATCAAGAGTGGCATGTTCTACCAACTAAGCCAGCCAGGTGCCCCATCATTCCTTATTATGGCTGAATAATATTTCATGGTATGGATGGATATACCTTAGTTTGTTCATCAGTTGATGGACTTTTGGCTTGTCTCTACTTTTTGGTTAATATGAATAATGCTGCTACAAACATTTCTGTATACATTTTTTGTGTGGACATGTGTTTTCATTTCATGTGAAATGAGTCATGTGTAAACTCTGTTTAAGTTTTTGAGGAATTGTTACTATTTCCCAAAATATCTGCACTATTTTACATACCCATTAGCAATATATGAGGGTTCTAATTTCTCCATACCCTCTTCAACATTTATTATTGTCGTTTTGATCTTCACTCACCTAGTGGGTGTGAAGTGGTATCATATTGTGGCTTTGATTTGCATTTCCTGATCGACTACTCATATTGAACATCTTTTCATGTATTTATTGACTATTCACATATCTTTGGAGAAATGTCTATTCAAATCCTTTGCTATTTAAAAAATTGGGTTATAAAATTGGGTTGTAAGAATTATATATTCTGGAGCCAAGTTCTCTAGCAGATATGTGATTTGCAAATATTTTCCTCATTCTGTGGGTTGGATTTTAACTTTCTTGATAATGTTTCTTGTATAAAAGTTTTAATTTTGATGAAGTTCAATTTTTTTTTCCTTTGGTTGCTTTTGGTGTCATATCTAGGAATCATTGCCTAATCCAAGGTCATGAAGATTTACAATTATGTTTTCTTCTAAGTATTTTATAGTTCTTTACATTTAGGTTTTTGATCCATTCTTACTGGGATTTAGTTGGGATTCAGGAAGTCTGAGTTTCACAGGTTGAGTGTGATGTCCAGACAGGATTGGTCTTAGTAATAAGTCCACACCTATTAGGAGAATAGATCAAAGATTGACAGACTTTTTCTGTAAAGGACCAGATGACAAGTATTTTTGCCCTTGCAGGCTATATGTTCTTTGTTGCAACTACTCAACTCTGGTATTGTAGTGTGAAAACAGTCATAGACAATACAGAAACTAGTAGGCATGGCTGAATTTGGCCTGTATGCCATAGCTTGCAGATCTTTGTACTAGGTAAATATTCATGTGTAGTTTCTTTGAATTTAATATTTACATTTTAAAACCACCTGGAATTTATTTGGTGTGTAGTATGAAGGGATAATCTAATTTCTTCTGTTGTCTCCTAGTTGTCCAAATATCACTTGTTGAAGATCTGTTGCTTCCATTGCTTTATTTATTCAACAAATATTTATTGTGTGTCTATCGTATGCCAGGCATTGTAGGTGCTAGGTATATAGCGAATTGAACAGACAGCCTACCTGCTTGTAGTTTGCAGTCTAGTTAAGAGGGATAGACAAGATGGATAACAAAAATATAAGTTAGGTGATAAAAGAACAGTGATAAGATTTGGTATGCTTCCTTCTTTTATTATGTATTATGCCATAAAGACTTTTTTGTAAAAGTATCTATTCTATTCATTGATCTTTTGATCATAGTGTTTTACATTTATTTTCACATCAGGTAGGCAAGAACCCCTGTATTAATTTTCACGGTTTTCTAAGGATTTTGGTGGAACTGTATTTAACCTATAAATTGTGAAGAATTGGCGATGTTGGTAAAGTTGTGTTTCTAATATTAGGTCTGTTTTTCCAAATTTTCATTTAGGCCTTTGAGAAAGATTTTTTTAATGTAAATCTTACAAATTGATGATATTGTTCATCTTTATCCTAGACTTTTTATTGTAACAGTAAGTATTATCCTTTTTTTTTCTCTTGTATTTTCCAACTGGTTATTGCTAGCTTGTTAGAATGATGAAACCATTGAAATATTTTTCCAGTATCCTCCTTTTTTGCTTAAGAGGGGCATAATCAAACTACTGCATTCTTTAAAACTCCTAAATGGCTTCCTATTGTGTTCAAGGTTAAATTCAACCTGCCTGTCATTGCAAGGCCCTGTGGCACCTGGTTCCTTTATAATTCTCCAGTAGCTCATCTCTTGCCCCATTCTGCTTTCCACTTTACATCTCAGCCGTATTGAACTTGTTTCATTTTCTTTAGTGTGTGCCATACTCTTATGTTTCAAAGCCTCCTCAGGCTAATGCATCTCATTCCCTTCCTTCCTAACCTGGCTAACTCCTGTTCATCCTTTTGCTCTCAATTGAAACATCATTTCCTCTGAGTACCCTTAACTCCCTAAGCTAGATTACTAGTTTTGGCTGTGATCTCCTAGCATTCTTCTCTTCCCTTTATGTACTATACTGTGTTAGAGTTGTTCATCCACTTGTTTGTATCTCTCCCAGGGCACTGCCAGTATTTTGAGTGCAGTTACTGTGTCTTTCCAGCTCACCACTGATTATATAAGAAGTTTTTAGCAGAGAGCTTTGCACTCTGTAGATGCCTTATAAATATTTGTTTATTTGCTGCTGACTGAATTCTTCTATTTAATAGGTTTTCAACTGATTCTTTTCAGTATAATTAAGTTTTTGAACTTAAATTCATCTTAGTTAAATTTTATGTTGGTATTTTCATCCAGTTTTGTAGCACATTAACATCACCTTGAATCAGGATTGTGATCATTGATGTGTCTTCCAACTTTGTGTCCTCTTCCTATTTGAGGGCTAGGTCATTATGTCTTTATTTAGTGCCAAATGTATTAATATTTTGTTATCAAAGCTCAGAAAGGTATGTATATATAAACCTGGTTTGTCAAAATTCTTAAAAGCCAAGTGTGTGAATTATACGGGCTTTTAGATTCATAGGGAAAGGAATTTCTTTCCTGTAACACTTCATTTTGGGACTTTTAATAGAAAAATCTGCTGCTGGTACATTTTGGAAGTGCCATTTACTTCTAGTTGACCCTAGAGTGTAGGCAGGACAGAGCTCTGGCAGGGCCCGAGGAGGATGGAGATCCAGGAGGAATGGGTTGGTGTTTGCTCCAGGAGGCTTGAGGACTTCAAATTAGAGGGCCTGAGAGAGGTTTGTGTTTTGATTTTCTGTTGCCTGGCTACGACAAGTGGGAGCACAGCCTTCACTTATCCATAGTATTATGGTTGTTTTAATGAGCGTGACATCCTGGTGGTTTGGGTCACTTAGCTTCAGATCCTGGCTTGGCCATTCACTTAAGTTTTCTAACTTTTTAAGTTATTTTAGTTTCTTTATTTGTAAGGAATAGTAATAGCTACCTCATCTTTTTTGAGAGAAGATAATGTATAGAAAGTGCTGCCTGGTGTGCTAAGTATATAGTAGGCACTTAATAGTGTTAGTTTTCTTTACCTTTCAGAATTTTGTCATTCATGAATTTTCAAATGAATCCAAGTTTCACAAAGAAAACTTGAAGCTGTTAAAATCAACATAAAGCATATAGCTTTCCTGAGTTATATAAATACCTCTGGTAGTCTGTTGATTTTGTATAACGTCTTTGATTATTCTACTGCAGAAAACATACATAATGCCTTGAAGTGGTCAGATTCATCACATGATATTAAGTATTTCTAGATATATAATTTTTAGGAATGAATAATGCCAAAAAATTGTTACCTTGGAGACTCTTTATATTTGTACGGTCATGTGTCATCTTGCATATCTTCGATTCTTTCTTTTAATCATAGGATATTTTTGAGCTTAGAAATCTTTATAGAAGATTTTTGAGCTGAACCCTGCTTTACTGACAAGATATATGTAAAATTTCTGGCCATTAAACCACATCTTTACTGATTTTGAGTATAAAGTTAGAGATAGATTCTCAAAAAATATTTAACTTCAAGTATTAAAAAAAACTTCAGGATGAAGCAGACTTTTAACATGACAGTTTTTCAAATTTTAAATATTTATTTATTTTTAAATTTTTACATGTTTATTTATCTTTGAGAGAGAGAGAAAGAGCACAAGTGGGGGAGGGACAGAGAAAGAGGGAGACACAGAATCCGAAGCAGGCCCCAGGCTCTGAGCTTTCGGCACAGAGCCCATCGTGAGGCTTGGACCCATGAATTGTGAGATCATGACCTGAGCTGAAGTTGGATGCTTCACTGACTGAGCCACCCAGGCACCCCTTTGATTTTTATTTTTTAAGTAATCTCTCCACCCAAGTGAGACTTGAACCCATGATGCTGAGATCAAGAGTCACATGCTCCATGACTGAACCAGCCAGGTGCCCCTAAAATAACATTTCTTTTTTAAAAAAAAAATTTTTTTTTACATTTATTTATTTTTGAGAGAGATAGAGCACAAGTGGGGGAGGGGCAGAGAGAGGGAGACAGAATCCAAAACAGGCTCCAGGCTCTGAGCTGTCAGCACAGAGCCAGACGTGGGGCTTGAACCCACAAGCTGTGAGATCATGACCTGAGCCAAAGTTGGATGGTTAACTGCCTGAGCCACCCAGGTGCCCCTAAAATAACATTTCTTAAAGGAAAAGTGCTTACCTTCTGCTGAAACAGTCTAGTCCACCATTTTCTAAAGTATCTAAACAATATCTTCAAGATATTCTCAACTATCTACCTATGCGTAGAATTAGAAATCCACTCCAATTTAAAGCACCAAAGAATACAAAGGCCATGTATCCCCTATGCTATTATCACTCCAGCTCTATGGAAACAGTGTCAGTACAATTAAGGTTTATAACCTATGTATTAATCAGGGTTTTCTAGAGAAACAGAGCAAATAGAATACACACACACACACACACACACACACACACACACACACACACACATTTAGAAAGAGATTTATTGTAATGAATTGGCTCATACAATTATGGAGGCTGACAAGTGCCAAGATCTATAGTCAGCATGTCGGAAACCCAGAAACCCAGGCGAGTTGGTGGTGTAATTCCAGTCCAAGTCTGAAGGAAGGCCTGTGAACCAGGAGAGCAGATAGTGTAGTTTTATTCTTTCAAGACCAGCAGGCTTAATGCCCAGGAAGAGCCCATATTTCAGTCCAAAGCTCATATTTCAGGAGTCCAAAGACAGGAGAAAACTGATATCCAGCTTAAAGGCAGGCAGGAATTCTCTCTGACTCAGGGAGGGTCAGCCTTTTTGTTTTATTTAGGCCTTCAGCTGATTGGATGAGGCCCATCCACATTAGGGAGAGCAATTTGCCTTAGTCTACTGATTCAAATGTTCATCTCATCCGGAAGTACCCTCCCAGACACATCCAGAATAATGTTTGACCAAATGTATGGGCATCTCATGGTTCAGTCAACTTGACACATAAAATTAACTATCACAACATATATCAAGATTATGGTTGTCCTCCTCCATGTGTCAACATTTTCCCTCATGTTCTTAACATGTTTGCAGCAGTCCAGGATTCCCCATTTGACAGAGAAAAGAACAAAAGGCAGGAAAGAATGAGTTCTTGTTCTGGTCTCCTTTTAAAGAGCTTTGGGGAACTTGTTGGAATGAGCACTGGGTGTTGTATGTAAGCGATGAATCATGGGTATCTACTCCCGAAACCAAGAGCACACTGTATACACTGTGTGTTAGCTAACTTGACAGTAAGTTATGTTATATTAAAAAAAAAAAAAAAAGAGCATTGGAGGAAACTTTGGCATAAACTGACTTCCCCTTAGGCATCAGTCCTCATTGGCTAGGATGGTGATCACATGCCCAATCTCCCCAATCCACCATCCGTGGTTGAGAGTCAATTCCAGAGCCCATCCTCCTTCCACCATAATATTCTGCCTCCCCGTTGTACCTGTGGGAACAGATGTTGGCTCTGCCACTACCTGACTATGGGAACATGGACAGGTTACTTACTTAGCCCCTTTGTGCCTCAGTTTCTCTACCTTTATTTCCTTATTTAAAATTTTCTTTATTTTGAGAGAGAGAGCACGAGCACAAGTGTATGTGAGCTGGGGGAGGGGCAGAGAGAGAGGTAGAGTCAGAATCCCAAGCTGACAGCATATGAGATCATGACCTGAGCCGAGATCAAGGGTCAGACCCTTAGCCGACTGAGCCGCCCCAGCGTCCCCCTGACTCTTCACCTTTGAAGATACTGTTAGCACCTATGTCATACGGTAGTTGTGAATATTAAATTAGTTCATATATGTAAAGTACTTAGAAAAGTACCTGGCACTTAGTAAGTACTTAGTAGAGGTCAGCAGTTGTTGCTGCTACTGTTATTAGCCACCTGATCTTCATCAGTTTACTTAAGTTGCAGTGCTAACTCTGGTCCAAATTATGGGGATCTTTGAGCTAGATTATTGTTATAGTTTCCTAACTGGTCTCTGCTACTACTTAAGAAAATATAGGTAATAGCTTTTATTTTATTTTATTTTATTTTATTTTATTTTATTTTATTTTGTTTTGTTTTATTTTATTTTATTTTATTTTATTTTTATTTTTATTTTTATTTTTATTTTTATTTTTAGAAAGTGAGAGAGAGAGGGAGGGACAGAGGAAGAGGGAGGGAGAGAATTTTAAAAAGGTTCCACACTAAGTGTGGAGCCTGAGGTGGAACCTGATCACAGGATCCTGGGATCATGACCTGAATCGAGTTGGAAGCTTAACTGACTGAGCCACCCAAGCACTCCTGTGCTTCATAAACTTTAATGTGTGTATGAAACACTCAGGTGTTTTGTTATAATGCAAATTCTGATTCAGACTTCGATGTGGGGCTTGAGATTCTATATTTCTATTAAAGTCTCTGGGAATGCCTAGGCTGTTGGTCAGAGACTCTAGGATATCCCTTTTATTTTCATCACTGTACAGATCACTGTCTGCTCCTGTAATTTTTTGTCTCTTTTCCTCTTGACTGGAGCGAAGGCTCCACAAGGGAAGGAATTTTTAGTGTGTTTTTTTCACGGGTGTCAAGAATAATACCCCAGATGTAGCTGGTTTTCAGCGAACAATGAATGAATGACTGAATGAACAAATTTATCCCTGGATTTTTTAGTTATTTGTATAATAAGATTATTGTGAGGATTAATAAAAATAATTGTCATTACTCTAGTCCATGGCATACGGTGAGTGCTCAAAAAAAGTGAGCAGCTATTAATAGATTTTCCTTCTAAAACTCTTAAATTTTGGTAATTCTTTAAAACAGTGGTTCTTAACCAGTTTTCACAAACTTGTTTGACAATCCAAAGGAGGCTATAGTATGTTCAGAGATCTTGCCTCAGAAAAAATACACAATTAACACATATACATACCCATAGTTTGTTTTTAATAGGCTCCCAGACCTCCCCACCCCCACCCCGGTCATGAACCATAAATTAAGACCTTGTTTAAAAAAGAACTGTGTGTTCTATAATAGCTCTTGTCAGGGCTATTGGTGACAGTTTGCCTTTTTCCAGTTTCTTTTATAATTGTGCTATGTAGTTGCCTCTTCTTTCTGCATTATATGCTACCATGTGCCATTAAAACCAGTGTAATTGTAGCTTAGTATTTATTAATGTAGTGAGATTAGTTAAGTGGAGTGTATTAGCTTGTAGACTGCAGAACTTCAGAATTGTTTTCTTCCAAATTGCTCTCCCTGCCAATAGTGCCCCTGCAAACAAACATGGTAAATATTCCCCAAACCTGTGGCATTTCCTGTAAGAAATGGGGCATGAAGTGACATGGGACAAGAAGGGCAAGGATTTTTTTGTAAGCCCAGGGAAAGTGGTCTTATTACAGGAAGCAGAGAGGCCGTGGTGGGCAGACTAAACAGATTTTCTGAGAAAAAGCTAAAACTACAAAGGAGATTGTGATGATGCTTGAATGCATTGAACCCAACCGCAGATCTGGGCAGTGCTGGCCATTAAGACACGCAGGCATTTTGAACTGGGAGGCAATAAGAGAAGGGGCCAAGTGATCCAGTTCTACGCTTCATCTTTTGTTTAATATGAAGACCATAGAATCCTGAGGTTATGTTCACTTTAAAAAAAAAAAAAGGAAATCGGAATAATCACAAATTCACTCAAAGGTTGGGGAAACTATTTTTTCCTGGGGTGGAGGGTGGGTAGAAATAATTGTTAAAATACTATCTAGGAAGTCATAACCACTCAGACAGAAGGACATCATGATATTGACTAAGTCTTGTAGCATGTGAACTATGGAGTGTAGTGAGATCTTCTTAAAACATTTAAGAGAAAATGGTAAAATCAGGTACAAATTGAGGCATTAGAACAGTGCAGGCTTTATGGGCCTCTAAAATCTTCCATTTATGTTTGTAGATCACTGTGTGGATCTTCAGAATGGCATTTTCCCACTGTCCATTTGGAGTACAATAAGACAAATTAATACAAATCAAAATAATATGGCAGCAGCATCCCATAATTTGTGTACACTGATGTAGTAACAGATTTAATTTAGTGCAGCTTTTGAGAAGTCTTTTGTGTTTCAATTTATACAGCTGCTCTCCAGGCCCAAGCTGGCCAGTCTCTCAGCCTTGAGTGTCTTGTCTGATTCTCTCTCTCTTTTTTAGACGTTTTTTTTAAGATCAGTTAAAAAAAGATCAATTTTAGGTTCACAGCAAAATTGAGAAGAAGGTACAGAGATTTCCCACATTCCCCCTTGCCCCCCACATGTATTGATGCCCCTATTATCAATATCCCTCACCAGAGTGGTGCATTTGTAAGAACTGATGAACCTACATTGATTCATAATAATTACCTAAAGTCCATTTGGGTTCACTCTTAAACAATGGGCATGTATGTATGTATATATAAGGACATGTATCCATCATTATAGTATTATACAGAGTGTTTTCACCACCCTGAAAATCCTCTGTGCTCTATTCCCTCCTCCCTGCCTCCCCAACCCTTTGTCTACTATGGATCTTTTTATTGTCTCCATAGATTTGTCCTTTCCAGAATGTCATATAGTTAGAATATCTGACCTTACAATATGCAGCTGTTTCAAATTGGCTCTTTCCCTTAGTTATATGCATTTAAGTTTTGTCCATGTGTTTTCATGGCTTGATAGCTAATTTCTTTTTAGTGCTGAATAATATTCTATTGTCTAGATGTACCAATTTATTTGGCCATTTGCCTATTGAGGGACATCTTGATTGCTTCCAAGTTATGGCAGTTATGAATACAGCTCCTGTGAACATCTGTATGCAGGTTTTGTGTGTGTGTGTGAATTTAAGTTTTCAATTCCTTTAGTTAAAAACCAGGGAACATGATTGCTAGATCATATGGTAACAGTAGGTTTAGTTTTGCACAAAACTGCCAAACAGTCTTCCCAAGTGATTGTACCATTTTGTATTCCCACCAAGAATGAATGGAAATACATTCTTGCTCCATATCCTGGCCAGCATTTGTTAGTGTTCTGAATTTTGTCCATTCTAATAGGCGAATAGTGGTGTCTTATTATTATTTTGCTTTGCATTTCCCTGATGACATATGATGTGTAGATTTTTTCCTATGCTTCTTTGCCATCTGTATATTTTCTTTGGTGAGATGTCTTTGGCCCATTTTTAAATTGGATTGTTTTCTTGTTATGAGTTTTAAGAGTTCTTTGTATATTTTGTAGAACAGTCCTTTATCAGATGGGTCTTTTGCAAATATTTTCTCCTGTCTCTTGTCTTCCGATGACACCATGGCATTGACTTTCGCAGAAGTTTTAAATTTTAATTGAAGTCCAGCATATCAATTATTTCTTTCATGGATTGTGCCTTCAGTGTTGTATCTAAGAAGTCATCACCATATCTCAAGAGTATATAGGTTTCTTCTATGTCTTTTTATAATTCTCCTATGTTACCTTCTAGGAATTTGATAGTTTTGTGTTTTACATTTAAGTCTGTGATCCATTTTGAGTTAATTTTTTGTGAAGGGTATGTGGTCTTGTACATTTTTCTTGAGATTTCTTCTTTAACACATATGTTAGTTAGAAGTGTATTGTTTAATCTACATATGTTTTAGAATTTTCCTGTTACTTTTCTGTTACTGATTTGTGGTTCAATGAGTTGTTGTCTAGAGCAGACATTATATGATTTCAGGTCTTTTAACTTTGTTAAGATGTGTCTAATGGCCTAGAAGTAGTCTGTCTTGGTGAATGTTCCATGTGAGCTTGGGAAGAATGTGTATTCCCCTGTTGGATGAAGTATTCTATAAATATCAGTTAGGGGAAGTTGATTGTTAATGTTGAGTTCAGTATGCTCTTACTGAGTTTTTTGCCTGCTGGATCTGTCCACTTCTGCTAGGGGGATGTTAGAATATCTGGCTATGATAGTGAATTCATCTATTTCTCCTTATATTTCTGTCAATTCTAGCATCCTATAGTTTAGTTTGATATTCTGCTATTAGGTGCATATGCATTAAGGATTGATTCTTCTTGGAGAACTGACTCTTTTATCATTATGTAATATAATGCCCTTATTTATCTCTGATAACTTTTCTTGCTTTGAAATCTGCTGTGTCTAAATTAATACAGCTACACCTGCTTTCTTTAGTGTTAGGGTATATATTTTTCGCCATTCATTTACTGTTAATCCATATGTCTATGTCTTTATATTTAAAGTGAGTTTCTTGTAGACAGCATATACTTGGGCCTTGTGTGTTTTGATCCACTCTGACCATAACTGTCTTTTAATTGATGCATTTATATCATCGATCTTCAAAGTGATTATTGATATAGTTGGATTAATATCTATGTGTTTGTTATCTTCTAGCTGTTGCCATTGTTCTTTGTTCTTGTTTTTGTTGACTTCTCTTTTTCTGTGTTTTGTGGTTTTAACTGAGTGTTTTATGATTCCATTTTCTCTTTCTTAGCCCGTCAGTTATATTTCTTTTTACATTTTGTAGTATACCTTCACAGCTGATCCAAGTCCACTTTCAAATGACACTACACCACTTCAAAGGTAGTGCAAGGACCATGTTATAATAACAAAATAATCCCAATTGCTCTCTTCTGTTCCTTGTATTATTGTTGTCATTTATTTCACTTATATATAAGCATGCATAAACATATATATGACCTATGCCTAAGCATAAATGATTGAATACATTGTTGCTATTATTTTGAACAAATTGTTATGTGTTAAATCAATTAAGAATAAAGAAAGTAGGGGCGCCCAGGTGACTCAGTCGGTTGAGCGTCCTACTTTGGCTCAGGTCATGATCTCACATTTAATGGGTTCGAGCCCTGCATCAGGCTCTGTGCTGGCAGCTCAGATTTAGAAGATTTAGAAGCCTAAGGGGATTTTTTTCCTGTATTGACACTAAGAACTTGGTTGAGCTCCTGGAGGTAAAATTCAGGAAAGTATGGGAGCCCCTCTATGCTGGTTACCCCTGGAGTTTTTATATCTTGAGTTGTTCACATTGAGCTTCTAGCAATTTGTCAAATAAGTTCAGGTTTTCCTACCCTGGCACTGGTTCCTGGGATGGTTTCCACTTGTGAGTCTCTGCTCCAGTAAGCGATTATTCCCTGTATTTGCCTGTGTTTCTCTTTAATCTTAGGGGCAGTGGTTTGCCCTGCATCCTCCTTTGTCCTATGGATCTGGGAAGAGATGTTGTTTTTTGAGTCTGCTTAGCTTTTTCATTGTTAGGATAGACTGGCAACTTTCAGGCTCCTTGCATGTGGAACTGGATAACTGCTATTTCTCTTTTTATGCCTGCTAACTAGCTGAAGTGATGTCTTATCTTCAGTGTGCCTTGGTTCTCTTTTTTGAAAAATGCATGTGAAGTATATATACTACTAAATAAAGATGTTAGGCTAGTGAAAAATCAGAAGCAAAGAACTTAAGCCTGTCTATGGACCAAGAGAAACAACGTACTTTGCCCACAGTCCTGATCTTTCTAATGACTACCTTTAAAAATCAGATATTTTATGGTTGTGAAAAGGAATATGAAGACTGAAGAGTAGATCCTGGATTTGGCAATAGTAGGCCTTGGGTGAATTTAGCAGCATCTGTCTCAGTAGAAGCTTGACCACAATGGGTTGAGAATTGAGCAAGATGTGAGGTAGTGGCCAGAAGAAGTAAAGGTAATCAAGTGGTTTGGCTTGTGAAGGAAAGGAGGAAGAACAGATGTCTTATGACTGGTTTTGTTGTTAGTATATAATTTGAAGATAAGAAAGGGTTGAATCGGTATGAAAAAGCTGGTAGAGAGGGGAAGGTTGATGATATAATACAGAGGTGGTTAGTGAAGAGAATGACATCTCTGGAAAGGTAGGAAGGGAGGGGATTCAAGAAATATTTCATAAGCACCAGTTATGCCCCAGGCACTGTTCACTGGGGAATATACAGCATGAAACAAAACAACAAAAATTCCTGTCCTCAAAGAGCATATACCCTGGGGGGAAACAAACAAACAAACAAACACACACACACACACACACTCTGGGTGGGGAAGGCAGACAGAAAACAAAAAGGTAAATAAGTATAATATATGGCATTTAATATAACTAAATCTAGTAGTTCTTGGCACATATTTAGGTCACATACATATAGTAAAATATTATTAAAAATACCAGAGTATGTCATGCATATTTTTCTTTTTAAACCATTTATACTCTTACTAAATGTCTTATTTCATGAAAATTGTTTTTCAGTTATTTATACATGAGAGAATATTGGATCATGATGATTAAAGAGGGTTCAAAAATTTGAAAGCCTCTGATTAGAGAACAAGGAGGCATTAATATCCTTGATGGAATGAGAAACAACTCTTAGGCTAAGGAAAGAGAAAAGGATGGGGTAAATACAGGTGAGTTTGGAGGTTTTGGTGGTAGGGAGCTGAGGGACTTTGAAGGGTGGTGAGGTTCTGTGAGGGAGGGGTTAGGCTGGCAGAGGCTGGAAGAGAAGGATGTCCAGCCAGGGAATCTGTATGAACAAAGGCACTATGAAATGAAAGAATGGATTTGAGATGTGCTGAGTAATCCACTTGACTAGAAGACAACTCCCATTACTGAATCTCCCTTTGCATTTTCCATTTAACCAGCTTCCTGACATTTCTACTACTGCCCGTTCCAATTTAGGCCTTTATTATATCCCACCCAGAATAGTTTCGTAACCAGTTTCTCTGTACCCAGACTTCTTTCACTTGCTAGTGCCAGTTGATCTGATGCATTACTGCTGCATTTTTTTTGCCCCTCCACCCCCACTTAAAATTTTTAAAAAAAGCAACCTTGATATTCTCTATTACCCTGTTACCCATTACATGTGATGGATGCTCAATCGTTTCTTGTATCAGTGGATGCCTTTTGGAGAGTAGAGGGAGAGTAGTCTGGAAATGCAGACTGGGGCCCTGTTCTGGATTTCTCGAACCCCAGAATGAGGATACTGTGTTTGGGGATTCCCAAGACTACCTCCAGGTTTGGTGACTTGCTGGGAGAATTCACAAGACTCAGCATATAGTCGCGCTCACGGCTGTGATTTATTACAGTAAAAGGATACAAACACAGTACAGCAAAGGGGAAAGGCACGCAGGGCAAAATCTGGAAGAAATTAGGTGCAAGCTTCCAAGAGTCTTCTCCCAGTGGAGTCACATAAGACATACTTGGTTTCTCCAGTAATGAATTGTGACAACAGATATGAAATGTTGTCTGTTAGGGAAGCCCCATAGAGATTAAATGCCTAGGGTGGAGTGGGGACGGTCACATAGCTACTTATTGCATAGCATGTACTAACATTCTATATGCGTAGAAGGAAACTAAGTATTCAGCATAAGCCACGTTGCTTATACATGGTATAAACGGTTCAGGCACAGTGAGTCACTCTTTCCATTTCTGGGAATGGTGGGAACCCTCTTGGAATCCAAGTTCCCAGCCAAGGGCCCACCGTGTAAGCAAACCTTTCCAAGGACAGTAATCTCAGGCCTGCTGTGCTCACTCTTTTCTGTACACTGTTTGTACTTAATGTGATTCTATAAGGTGGAAAAGTGGTTTCAGGGCTGCTTTAGAAATGGGGGTGGTACAGTTGTAGAAATAAAGGAGATGTGAAGAGGGTGGGATTTTGTGCTCTCCTCCCACTTTTCTCTTTAATAAATTTAGGATTCCATGGAATGTTTTGTATGTAAAAAAAAACAAAACAACAAAAAAACCCCACAATGCTGCTGTTAAAATTATGTTTGAAAACCATCCTTTAAACAAGGAGATGAATTTCAAGGTAAATATTGATAAAATCACATTTGGATTTTAGCAAGATCATTTCTATAGTTGATGGAAGATAATTTAGAGATTGTGGTAAATTTGGGGGCAGTGGAGGTGATCAGAGGAAGGGAGGCCAGGCCAGAGATCATGAGAGTCCCAGCTAGGGTGGTGATATGAGGAAGAGTGGGAGGGGATGGATTAGAGTATTTGCCATATAAAAGGAGTAGTATGAACGGATGATTGGCTGAGGACCTGGTTGAAGAGCAAGATAGAAGTTTTTTATTCTTTTCCATAAAAATCCAGTAGGTGGTCCGGAGCTGATTTCCCAGCTTAACATTGTTGGAGAACTTTGCTCTGCTTTGCTCAGCATTCTGCGGGCCTCTCCTTGCCAGGTTGGCTTTTCCAGCTGCAGTCCCTATACTTACATGCCAGTTAGAAAAAGGGGAGGGGGAGCAGGAGCGGTTTGCCCTTTCTCTGTAAGGGCATGTACCAGAGCTGCTTGTTTCAGGTTACATCCCATTGGTTAGAATTGGTCCTATGGCTGTGCCTGGCTGCTTGAGAGGCCAGAAATGGGTTATTTAACTGGGCGGCCTTGTACCCAGCTAAAACTTTTATTCAGAAAGGAAGAACAGCTGTTAGAAGACAGCCCTGCCCTATCCCCAACATTCGTGATTTATTTAGAATTTTTTTTTCCTCTCTTGGGAAAAAGATGGAAATAACCTTGACTGTTCATTTTTTCCCCAAGGTAAGTAATTTTCATGTTACTGAAACAAAGGAAACATGGTATTCAATGAAATGAGAACAATACTCACAGTGTGTCTTTGCAAAAGTTTTGTCAGACTCAAAGATGGGCACAGCCCAATCTAAAAATGTGCCAGGTTGCTGCTGTTTATTGTTGCTTTTACAAAATAGGGAGAGAGATAGTCAATATTATAACTTTGTATAGTGATGGGTGGTAACCATCTATTGTGGTGAGCATTGCATGAGGTATAGAATTATTGAATCACTATGTTGTCCACTTGAAACTAACATAACATTGTATCTCAATTATACTTCAGTAAAAGAATAAATAAAAATAGAAAGGGAGTTTCTGCTCACTGAAACCTGCCCCAGATAAGAAATAGTTATGATTGATCTTGCCACGGACAGTCATTTCTCTCCCAGGAGAAGCTAAAAAAAGGATCAGAAAACCTCACTGCTTTGAAACAGACACTCTATTGTGTTTCACCTCTTTGTGTCCAGCTTAAAAGTTGTGGAAAAGGGAAGGAATCTTATAAGCAGAGGGCTGAAATCAATGTGGTAATATATGAATGCTGTGTGGTTTTGGAGAATAAAGAATAAAGGGGCAGTAGAAAACACTTTGTGACTAGTCTCTGTGTCTCTACCTTGGTACTCAAGAGCCAGAATTAGGCCTAATTCAGAGGGGCCAGCCCTGCTGTGGGGAAGGATCTGATGAACCGAAGTGGCTTGTTTAATGGAGTAGAGATAAAGCAGAGACTCTGTGGCAGGTTAGGTTTTTAGAAGAGGGGTTACAGTGATAGCTTTTGGGGTTTGCAGTTTATTCCTTTTTATTGTTTTAATTTTTTTTAATGTTTATTTTTGAGAGAGGGAGAGACAAGAGTGTGGGCGGGGCCAGGGCAAAGAGAGAGGGAGACACAGAATTCAAAGCAGGCTCCAGGCTCTGAGCTGTCAGCACAGAGCCAGACATGGGGCCTGAGTCCACGAACCGTGAGATCACAACCTGAACCAAAGTCGGATGCTTAACCGACTGAGCTACCCAGGTGCCCCTATTTTAGTTTTTTAAATGTTTACTTATTTTGAGAGAAAGAGTGTGAGCAGGGGAGGGGCAGGGAGAGAGAGAATCCCAAGCAGGCTCTACGCTAGCAGCTCAGGGGCCCCATCTTGCAAACTGTGAGATCATGACTTGAGCCAAAATGGAGAGTTGGATGCTTAACTTACTGAGCCACCCAGGTGCCCCTACTCGTTTTTATTAAAAGGAGATGATTATATTTATTGAACAGAATGTGTTTTAATCAAAATGGGATTTACAATAACTGCTCACATATACATACTTGTAACAGAAAGGTTTTAATGTGACCATTAAGAAACCTGTGGAGTACTATGAAATACTTTCCTTTAAGAAAGTCTAAAGTTGTATATATTTTTTGTTTATAGCCTATACAGTTCAGACACCTGAGATTATGTCTCCAACTGCGACTACAGAGGTTTATTCAAAAGCTTTGGCTGTTTGCCATGGACCACTGGACCACTATGACTTTCTGATCAAAGCTCATGAGCTAAAGGATGATGAACATCAAAGAAGAGTCATACAGTGTTTGCAGAAATTACACGAGGACCTTAAAGGATATGATATAGATGCAGGAGGTCTTTTTTCAAAGGTAAGATTTGTGTGATATTAAAGATCAAACAGTTAAAAGTGTAGGCATTTTATAAAATGGATTAAGTGCAGTTAGTACAATCATTAAACCGTTTCAAGATTTCTCACCAGTTCCTTTAAACAAGCTCTGTTGGATCTCCATTCCTGATCTCTTGATGCTCCATAGCTTTCTTTTACCTTTGCCGGGGGGGGGGGGGGGGCCGGGATTCAGATAGCTTCATATTTAGGTAATGACTGATGCAGTCTAGTCCAAATGACAGCTGTGCAATTCAAATACTTCCTCTGTCTCTAGCTCAGGCCTGTCCCAGGATCAGAAGTGCAGAAGGCGGAGTGATTTGTTCTTCCCCTTTCTCCCCTCCTCCTCCTTTCTCTGCTTGCCTGGCTTCTCCAGGGTCAGGATGAGAGGGAGGGAAGATTAGAGAAAAACAGTGGAGTCTTCAGTGACCAGTTAAAAGCTTTTGGTGTGGTAGACACTGACATGCTAGATCTTTGTTGAGGGGCACAATGGGGGGTTCTTTTGGACCCTGGGGGGACCTCCCCACTGCTCCATTTTTGGATCTCTTAGGACTCTAGTTGAATACCTTGCAACACTGCTTTCTGCTGCCTCCCCTTGCCTTTACACTTGACCTTCTTGAGTAGGCTCCTTTCAGGACAGCTCTAGCCAGGACACCTTTTATGGTGTCCACTTAGGCCACAGGGAGAATAACATCTCCTTTCTCTAATCCATACTCCAGCGTCAGTAACCCTCCTGGGAACACGTGTCAAGTATTTCCATGAACACTTCAATAGCCTGCTTTGGTAACTGCCTGTGGATTTCCTCACCTAAACAAGCATCCAGCTGAGGAGGGGGATATCCTCTTGTTACATGCTCAATCCTGGTCTTTTTGGATGCTTCTCTTGGGACTACCTGCTCTTAGCATGAGGTTTATCTGGGGGAAATAGATGCCACAGCATTCCTTACTTAGCTAACAGCTTTCTACCTTGATTACTTCAGTTACACTTTGTTTTTAGGAATATTTTTGCCTTTTGTTTTTCTTTTTAAAGTAATTCCTGCATGGGTATGACTAATACTCTCTTTAGAATGTAGGGAAACTTGTTTCTCCTTGTCCTTAGCTTTGAGCTTTTGCTGAAATTCTGAACCAACAGGAAAACTCCCATTCCTTATTCCATTATAATGTTTATTTATTTTTGAGAGAGAGACAGAGACAAAGCGTGAGCAGGGGAGGGGCAGAGAGAGAGGGAGACACAGAATCCAAAGCAGGCTCCAGGCTCTGAGCTGTCAGTGCAGAGCCTGACACAGGCTCAAACCCACAAACTGTGAGATCATGACCTGAGTCAAAGTTGGATGCTTAACCAACTGAGCCACCCAGGCACCCTTTTTTTTTTTTTTCTTTAAGTGTTTATTTATTTATTTTGAGAGAGACCGAGAGAGTGGGGGAGGGGCAGAGAAAGAGAAGGAGAGAGAGAATCCCAAGCAGTCTCCGAGCAATCAGTCTGGAGCCTGATGCAGGGATACATCTCACAAACTGAGAGATCATGACCTGAGCCGAAGTGGGACGCTTAAACAACTGAGCCACCCAGGCGCCCCTCCTTATCCCATTATAGAAGCCATTGTCATCAGCAGTGTCATCTTCAAATTATGAGAGATACTAATAGTAATAAGAATTAGAGTATGGCTCAACCAGAGAAACTAGTTTTCTTTTAACTGACTGGCCAAACCATCTTCCCCTGACCAACACAAATATTCTATTATCATGAGGCCTTTAGAGAAAGGTTCAGTATAACATATGTTAGTAGTATTTTATTTAAAAACTCTAGGGGTGTCTGGGTGGTGTAGTTGGTTAAGCATCTGACTCTTGATCTTGACTCAGGTCATGATCTCATGGTTCGTGAATTTGAACCCCACATCGGGCTCTGTGCTGATGGTGGAGAGCCTGCTTTGGATTCTGTCTCTCCTTCTCTCTGCCCCTCCCCTGCTTGTGCGCGCGCGCACACACACACACACACACACACACACACACACACACACACTCTCTTTCTCTCTCTCAAATAAATTTAATAAAACCTGTAATCAAAGTAATTTTACTTAAAAAAGTCTTTAGAGTATACTTAGTTTTATTTTTATGGAAAGAAAAAGGCTGTCATCGTGTAAATGTCTTTTGGTTAAATGGAGTAGGGATTCATTTAGGTTACAGAAAGAAATGGAGATTTAGAGCAAGACTACATGTACAAATAACAATGAAGGGCATCTCCCTCATACAGCCAGGCCTCAGCCGGCTTTACATCAGTGGCTCTGAAAGCGGCCAGTGACTTGATTGGCGGTAGTAACACGTTCTTGCCGATTCTTTCTCCGGTCCTCTGCTGTTCATGTCATTGACTTACTTTGTTGTTCCTTTCCCCCGTGTCCATTTCCATTTCTGTTTGTTCTACCAGCTTATTAACTCTCTTCCTGTATCAGTGGTTTAAATTCCTGGGTAAGAACCTGATAGGATATCCAATCACTTTATCCCTGTTTGGGCAGAGCTTTCATACCGGGTTTTTCAGAGGCCACCAGCCAGTGTACAGATCATATCTCTGCCTAAGGTACCACCCAGGGCTCCCATAAGTGTGGTGATTTCCCCCTAGAAGTAGACTGTGAGTGTGGTGGCCACTATGATTGGCCAGTCCAGCACAGTGGTTATAGGAAGTAATAATGAGTTATCCCTTTAGATGGCCACCCCTTCTTTTTCCAATATTTCCAAAAGTCTGTAGGTGAGTAAAGAACTAAAAAGTTTGGAAAATGTAGACTGCTTATGTACTGTGCACGTAATTATAGTTTGTAATACAGATGGTCTTCCAAATAAAATATTGGCGTACTTACGTGTCATAGCCAGGAAACAGGATGTTTTACTTAACTGGGTTTTTGGCTATCTGAGAGTTAAATTGCTTTCATGAATGTTCTATTTTGTTCTGTTTCTAGTCCTTTCTCTCCCTTTTAGAAATACAGTCCTTTTTTTTCCTCCTCCCCATTCTGTATCATCCTTGGGGCTCAACTTACTGTGAGTGGTGAACTCACATCCAGTGAAAAGTATCCTTTAATCATTAAAGTATCTGGTTGCCAATGCAACATGTTTTTTGTTTTTTTTTTTTCCCTTTAAAATTGTTGTTTGGCTCTTTTTAGGTGTATTCTCCCACATTTTGTCTTTTGATTTCTGAATTGGAAGTGATGCGTCT